>NC_054467.1:53681463-53981463 GCF_017639515.1 Carcharodon carcharias | reverse complement strand
TGTCTCCCTCTCTCCCTCGTGCTGTCTCCCTCTCTCCCTCGCGATGTCTCCCTCTCTCCCTCGCGCTGTCTCACTATATCCCTCGCGCTGTCTCCCTCTCTCCCTCGCGCTGTCTCCCTATCTCCCTCGCGCAATCTCCCTCTCTCCCTCGCGCTGTCTCCTCTCTCCCTCGCGCTGTCTCCCTCTCTCCCTCGCGCTGTCTCCCTCTCTCCCTCGCGCTGTCTCCCTCTCTCTCTCGCACTGTCTCCCTTACAGCCTCGTGCTGCCACCCTCTCTCCCTCGCGCTGCCTCCCTCTCTCAATCGCGCTTCCTTCCTCTCTCCTTCACGCTGCCTCCCTCTCTCCCTCGCGCTTTCTCCCACTCTCCCTCGCACAGTCTCCCACTTTCCCTCGCGCTGTCTCCCACTGTCCCTTGTGCTGTCTCCCTCTCGCCCTCGCGCTGTCTCCCTCTCTCCCGCGCGCTGTCTCCCTCTCTTCCTCATGCTGTCTCCCTCTCCCCCTCGCGCTGTCTCCCTCTCTCCATCGCGCTGTCTCCCTCTCTCCCTCGCGCTGTCTCCCTCTCTCCCTCGCGATGTCTCCCTCTCTCCCTCGCGCTGTCTCCCTCTCTCCCTCGCGCTGTCTCCCTCTCTCCCTCGCGCTGTCTCCCTCTCTCCCTCGCTCTGTCTCCCTCGCTCCCTCGCACTGTCTCCCTCTCTCCCTCGCATTGTCTCCCTCTCTCCCTCGCGCTGTCTCCCTATATCCCTCGCGCTGTCTCCCTCTCTGCCTCGCGCTGTATCCCTATTTCCCTCGCGCAGTCTCCCTCTCTCCCTCGCGCTGTCTCCCTCTCTCCATCGCGATGTCTCCCTCTCTCCCTCACTCTGTCTCCCTCTCTCCCTCGCGCTGTCTCCCTCTCTCCCTCGCACTGTCTCCCTCTCTCCCTCGCGCTGTCTCCCTATATCCCTCGCGCTGTCTCCCTCTCTCCCTCGCGCTGTCTCCCTATCTCCCTCGCGCAGTCTCCCTCTCTCCCTCGCGCTGCCTCCCTCTATCCCTCGCGCTTCCTTCCTCTCTCCTTCGCGCTGCCTCCCTCTCTCCCTCGCGCTTTCTCCCATTCTCCATCGCACAGTCTCCCACTTTCCCTCGCGTTGTCTCCCACTCTCCCTCGTGCTGTCTCCCTCTCACCCTCGCGCTGCCTCCCTCTCTCCCTCACGCTGCCTCCCTCTCTCCATCGCGCTGCCACCATCTCACCCTTGCGCTGCCACCCTCACCCCCTCGTGCTGTCTCCCTCTCTCCCTCACGCTCTCTCCCTCGTGATGCCTCCCTCTCTGCCTCAAGCTGCCTCTCTATCTCCCTCGCGCTGCCTCCCTCTCATCCTCGCGCTGCCTCCCTCTCTCCCTCGCGCTGCCTTCCTCTCTCCCTCGCGCTGCCTCCCTCTCACCCTAGTGCTGCCTCCCTCACGCTGCCTCCCTCTCTCCCTCGCGCTGTCTCCCTCTCTCCCTCGCGCTGTCTTGCTCCCTCCCTCGTGCTTTCTGGCTCTCTCCATTGCGCTGTCTGGCTCTCTCCCTCGCACTGTCTCCCTCTCACCCTCGCGCTGTCTCCCTCTCTCCCTCGCGCTGTCTCCCTCTCTCCCTCGCTCTGTCTCCCTCTCTCCCTCGCGCTGTCTCCCTCTCTCCCTCGCACTGTCTCCCTCTCTCCCTCGCGCTGTCTCCCTATATCCCTCGCGCTGTCTCCCTCTCTCCCTCGTGCTGTCTCCCTATCTCCCTCGCGCAGTCTCCATCTCCCCCTCGTGCTGTCTCCCTCTCTCCCTCGCGCTGTCTCCCTCTCTCCCTCGCAGTGTCTCCCTCTCTCCCTCGCGCTGTCTCCCTCTCTCTCTCGCGCTGTCTCCCTCTCTCCCTCGCGCTGTCTCCCTCTCTCCCTCACTCTGCCTCCCTCTCTCCCTCGCGCTGCCTCCCTATCTCCCTCGCGCTGCCTCCCTCTCATCCTCGCGCTGCCTCCCTCTCTCCCTCGCGCTGCCTTCCTCTCTCCCTCGCGCTGCCTCCCTCTCACCCTAGCGCTGCCTCCCTCGCGCTTCCTCCCTCTCTCCCTCGCGCTGTCTCCCTCTCTCCCTCGCACTTCTTGCTCCCTCCCTCGTGCTTTCTGGCTCTCTCCATTGCGCTGTCTGGCTCTCTCCCTCGTGCTGCCTCACTAGCTCCCTCGTGCTGCCTCACTATCTCCCTCGTGCAGCCTCCCACACTCCCTCGTGCTGCCTCCCTCTCTCCCTCGCGCTGCCTCAATCTCTCCCTGCCGCTGGCTCACTCTCTCCCTTGGGCTGCCTCCCTCTCTCCCTCGCGCTGTCTCCATCTCTCCCTCGCGCTGTCTCCCTCTCTCCCTCGCACTGTCTCCCTCTCTCCCTCGCGCTGTCTCCCTCTCTCCCTCGCTCTCTCCCTCTCTTCCTCGCGCTGTCTCCCTCTCTCCCTCGCGCTGTCTCCCTCTCGCCCTCGCGCTGTCTCTCTCTCTCCCTCGCGCTGTCTCCCTCTCTCCCTCGTGCTGTCTCCCTCTCTCCCTCGCTCTGTCTCCCTCTCTCCCACGCGATGTCTCCCTCTCTCCCTCGCGCTGTCTCCCTATATCCCTCGCGCTGTCTCCCTCTCTCCCTCGCGCTGTCTCCCTATCTCCCTCGCGCAATCTCCCTCTCTCCCTCGCGCTGTCTCCCTCTCTCCCTCGCACTGTCTCCATCTCACCCTCGCTCTGCCTCCCTCTCTCCCTCACACTGTCTCCCTTACTCCCTCGTGCTGCCACACTCTCTCCCTCGCGCTGCCTCCATCTCTCCCTCGCGCTTCCTTCCTCTCTCCTTCGCGCTGCCTCACTCTCTCCTCGTGCTTTCTCCCACTCTCCCTCGCACAGTCTCCCACTTTCCCTCGCGCTGTCTCCCACTGTACATCGTGCTGTCTCCCTCTCACCCTCGCGCTGTCTCCCTCTCACCCTTGCGCTGCCTCCCTCTCTCCCTCGCGCTATCTCCATCTCTCCCTCGCGCTGTCTCCCTCTCTCCCTCGCGCTGTCTCCCTCTCTCCCTCGCGCTGTCTCCCTCTCTCCCTCGCGCTGTCTCCCCCTCACCCTCGCGCTGTCTCCCTCTCTCCCTCGCGCTGTCTCCCTCTCTCACTCACGCTGTCTCCCTCTCTCCCGCGCACTGTCTCCCTCTCGCCCTCACGCTGTCTCCCTCTCTCCCTCGCGCTGTCTCCCTCTCTCCATCGCGCTGTCTCCCTCTCTCCCTCGCGCTGTCTCCCTCTCTCCCTCGCACTGTCTCCCTCTCTCCCTCGCGCTGTCTCCCTATATCCCTCGCGCTGTCTCCCTCTCTCCCTCGTGCTGTCTCCCTATCTCCCTCGCGCAGTCTCCATCTCCCCCTCGTGCTGTCTCCCTCTCTCCCTCGCGCTGTCTCCCTCTCTCCCTCGCAGTGTCTCCCTCTCTCCCTCGCGCTGTCTCCCTCTCTCTCTCGCGCTGTCTCCCTCGCTCCCTCGCGCTGTCTCCCCCTCTCCCTCGCACTGTCTCCCTCTCTCCCTCGCTCTGCCTCCCTCTCTCCCTCGCGCTGCCTCCCTATCTCCCTCGCGCTGCCTCCCTCTCATCCTCGCGCTGCCTCCCTCTCTCCCTCGCGCTGCCTTCCTCTCTCCCTCGCGCTGCCTCCCTCTCACCCTAGCGCTGCCTCCCTCGCGCTTCCTCCCTCTCTCCCTCGCGCTGTCTACCTCTCTCCCTCGCACTTCTTGCTCCCTCCCTCGTGCTTTCTGGCTCTCTCCATTGCGCTGTCTGGCTCTCTCCCTCGTGCTGCCTCACTAGCTCCCTCGTGCTGCCTCACTATCTCCCTCGTGCAGCCTCCCACACTCCCTGGTGCTGCCTCCCTCTCTCCCTCGCGCTGCCTCAATCTCTCCCTGCCGCTGGCTCACTCTCTCCCTCGGGCTGCCTCCCTCTCTCCCTCGCGCTGTCTCCATCTCTCCCTCGCGCTGTCTCCCTCTCTCCCTCGCACTGTCTCCCTCTCTCCCTCGCGCTGTCTCCCTCTCTCCCTCGCTCTCTCCCTCTCTTCCTCGCGCTGTCTCCCTCTCTCCCTCGCGCTGTCTCCCTCTCGCCCTCGCGCTGTCTCTCTCTCTCCCTCGCGCTGTCTACCCCTCACCCTCGCGCTGTCTCCCTCTCTCCCGCGCGCTGTCACCCTGTCTCCCTCACGCTGTCTCCCTCTATCCCTCGCGCTGCCTCCCTCTCTCCATCGCGCTGTCTCCCTCTCTCCCTCGTGCTGTCTCCCTCTCTCCCTAGCGCTGTCTCCCTCTCTCCCACGCGATGTCTCCCTCTCTCCCTCGCGCTGTCTCCATATATCCCTCGCGCTGTCTCCCTCTCTCCCTCGCGCTGTCTCCCTATCTCCCTCGCGCAATCTCCGTCTCTCCCTCGCACTGTCTCCATCTCTCCCTCGCTCTGCCTCCCTCTCTCCCTCACACTGTCTCCCTTACTCCCTCGTGCTGCCACACTCTCTCCCTCGCGCTGCCTCACTCTCTCCCTCGTGCTTTCTCCCACTCTCCCTCGCACAGTCTCCCACTTTCCCTCGCGCTGTCTCCCACTGTACATCGTGCTGTCTCCCTCTCACCCTCGCGCTGTCTCCCTCTCTCCCTTGCGCTACCTCCCTCTCTCCCTCGCGCTATCTCCATCTCTCCCTCGTGCTGTCTCCCTCTCTCCCTCGCGCTGTCTCCCTCTCTCCCTCGCGCTGTCTCCCTCTCTCCCTCGCGCTGTCTCCCCCTCACCCTCGCGCTGTCTCCCTCTCTCCCTCGCGCTGTCTCCCTCTCTCACTCACGCTGTCTCCCTCTCTCCCGCGCGCTGTCTCCCTCTCGCCCTCACGCTGTCTCCCTCTCTCCCTCGCGCTGTCTCCCTCTCTCCAACGCGCTGTCTCCCTCTCTCCCTCGCGCTGTCTACCTCTCTCCCTCGCGCTGTCTCCCTCTCTCCCTCACGATGTGTCCCTCTCTCCCTCGCGCTGTCTCCCTCTCTCCCTCGTGCTGTCTCCCTCTCTTCATCGCTCTGTCTCCCACTCTCCCTCGCGCTGTCTCCCTCTCTCCCTCGCGCTGTCTCCCTCTCTCCCTCGCGATGTCTCCCTCTCTCTCTCGCTCTGTCTCCCTCTCTCCCTCGCGCTGTCTCCCTCTCTCCCTCGCACTGTCTCCCTCTCTCCCTCGCGATTTGTCCCTATATCCCTCGCGCTGTCTCCCTCTCTCCCTCGCGCTGTCTCCCTATCTCCCTCGCGCAGTCTCCCTCTCTCCCTCGTGCTGTCTCCCTCTCTCCCTCGCGCTGTCTACCTCTCTCCCTCGCAGTGTCTCCCTCTCTCCCTCGCGCTGTCTCCCTCTCTCCCTCGCGCTGTCTCCCTCTCTCCCTCGCGCTGTCTTCCTCTCTCTCTCGCACTGTCTCCCTTACAGCCTCGTGCTGCCACCCTCTCTCCCTCGCGCTGCCTCCCTCTCTCAATCGCGCTTCCTTCCTCTCTCCTTCGCGCTGCCTCCCTCTCTTCCTCGTGCTTTCTCCCACTCTCCCTCGCACAGTCTCCCACTTTCCCTCGCGCTGTCTCCCACTGTCCCTTGTGCTGTCTCCCTCTCGCCCTCGCGCTGTCTCCCTCTCTCCCTCGTGCTGACTCCATCTCTCCCTCGCGCTGTCTCCCTCTCTCCCTCGCGCTGTCTCCCTCTCTCCCTCGCGCTGTCTCCCTCTCTCCCTCGCGCTGTCTCCCCCTCACCCTCGCACTGTCTCCCTCTCTCCCTCGCACTGTCTCCCTCTCTCACTCACGCTGTCTCCCTCTCTCCCGCGCGCTGTCTCCCTCTCGCCCTCACGCTGTCTCCCTCTCTCCCTCGCGCTGTCTCCCTCTCTCCATCGCGCTGTCTCCCTCTCTCCCTCGCGCTGTCTACCTCTCTCCCTCGCGCTGTCTCCCTCTCTCCCTCGCGATGTGTCCCTCTCTCCCTCGCGCTGTCTCCCTCTCTCCCTCGTGCTGTCTCCCTCTCTCCATCGCTCTGTCTCCCACTCTCCCTCGCGCTGTCTCCCTCTCTCCCTCGCGCTGTCTCCCTCTCTCCCTCGCGATGTCTCCCTCTCTCTCTCGCTCTGTCTCCCTCTCTCCCTCGCGCTGTCTCCCTCTCTCCCTCGCACTGTCTCCCTCTCTCCCTCGCGATTTGTCCCTATATCCCTCGCGCTGTCTCCCTCTCTCCCTCGCCCTGTCTCCCTATCTCCCTCGCGCAGTCTCCCTCTCTCCCTCGCGCTGTCTCCCTCTCTCCCTCGCGCTGTCTCCCTCTCTCCCTCGCAGTGTCTCCCTCTCTCCCTCGCGCTGTCTCCCTCTCTCCCTCGCGCTGTCTCCCTCTCTCCCTCGCGCTGTCTTCCTCTCTCTCTCGCACTGTCTCCCTTACAGCCTCGTGCTGCCACCCTCTCTCCCTCGCGCTGCCTCCCTCTCTCAATCGCGCTTCCTTCCTCTCTCCTTCGCGCTGCCTCCCTCTCTTCCTCGCGCTTTCTCCCTCTCTCCCTCGCACAGTCTCCCACTTTCCCTCGCGCTGTCTCCCACTGTCCCTTGTGCTGTCTCCCTCTCGCCCTCGCGCTGTCACCCTCTCTCCCTCGTGCTGTCTCCCTCTCTCCCTCGCGCTGTCTCCCTCTCTCCCGCGCGCTGTCTCCCTCTCTTCCTCATGCTGTCTCCCTCTCTCCCTCGCGCTGTCTCCCTCTCTCCATCGCGCTGTCTCCCTCTCTCCCTCGCGCTGTCTCACTCTCTCCCTCGCGCTGTCTCCCTCTCTCCCTCGCGATGTCTCCCTCTCTCCCTCGCGCTGTCTCCCTCTCTCCCTCGTGCTGTCTCCCTCTCTCCCTCGCGCTGTCTCCCTCTCTCCCTCGCTCTGTCTCCCTCGCTCCCTCGCGCTGTCTCCCTCTCTCCCTCGCACTGTCTCCCTCTCTCCCTCGCGCTGTCTCCCTATATCCCTCGCGCTGTCTCCCTCTCTGCCTCGCGCTGTCTCCCTATTTCCCTCACGCAGTCTCCCTCTCTCCCTCGCGCTGTCTCCCTCTCTCCTTCGCGCTGTCTCCCTCTCTATCTCGCACTGTCTCCCTCTCTCCCTCGCTCTGCCTCCCTCTCTCCCTCGCACTGTCTCCCTTACTCCCTCGTGCTGCCACCCTCTCTCCCTCGCGCTGCCTTCCTCTCTCCCTCGCGCTTCCTTCCTCTCTCCCTCGCGCTGTCTCCCTCGCACTGTCTCCCTCTCTCACTCGCGCTGTCTCCCTATATCCCTCGCGCTGTCTCCCTCTCTCCCTCGCGCTGTCTCCCTATCTCCCTCGCGCAGTCTCCCTCTCTCCCTCGCGCTGTCTCCCTCTCTCCCTCGCGCTGTCTCCCTCTCTCCCTCGCACTGTCTCCCTCTCTCCCTCGCTCTGTCTCCCTCTCTCCCTCGCACTGTCTCCCTCTCTCCCTCGCGCTGTCTCCCTCTCTCCCTCGCGCTGTCTCCCTCTCTCCCTCGCTCTCTCCCTCTCTTCCTCGCGCTGTCTCCCTCTCTCCCTCGCGCTGTCTCCCTCTCGCCCTCGCGCTGTCTCCCTCTCTCCCTCGCGCTGTCTACCCCTCACCCTCGCGCTGTCTCCCTCTCTCCCGCGCGCTGTCACCCTCTCTCCCTCACGCTGTCACCCTCTCTCCCTCGCGCTGTCTCCCTCTCTCCATCGCGCTGTCTCCCTCGCTCCCTCGCGCTGTCTCCCTCTCTCCCTCGTGCTGTCTCCCTCTCTCCCTCGCGATGTCTCCCTCTCTCCCTCGCGCTGTCTCACTATATCCCTCGCGCTGTCTCCCTCTCTCCCTCGCGCTGTCTCCCTATCTCCCTCAAGCAATCTCCCTCTCTCCCGCGCGCTGTCTCCCTCTCTCCCTCGCACTGTCTCCATCTCTCCCTCGCTCTGCCTTCCTCTCTCCCCCGCACTGTCTCCCTTACTCCCTCGTGCTGCCACCCTCTCTCCCTCGCGCTGCCTCCATCTCTCGCTCGCGCTTCCTTACTCTCTCCTTCGCGCTGCCTCCCTCTCTCCCTCGCGCTTTCTCCCACTCTTCCTCGCACAGTCTCCCACTTTCCCTCGCGCTGTCTCCCACTGTACATCGTGCTGTCTCCCTCTCACCCTCACGCTGTCTCCCTCTCACCCTCGCACTGCCTCCCTCTCTCCCTCGCGCTATCTCCATCTCTCCCTCGCGCTGTCTCCCTCTCTCCCTCGCGCTGTCTCGCTCTCTCCATCGCGCTGTCTCCCTCTCTCCCTCGCGCTGTCTCCCCTTAGCCTCGCGCTGTCTCCCTCTCTCCCTCGCGCTGTCTCCCTCTCTCACTCACGCTGTCTCCCACTCTCCCTCGCGCTGTCTCCCTCTCTCCCTCGTGCTGTCTCCCTCTCTCCCTCGCGATGTCTCCCTCTCTCCCTCGCTCTGTCTCCCTCTCTCACTCGCGCTGTCTCCCTCTCTCCCTCGCACTGTCTCCCTCTCTCCCTCGCGATTTGTCCCTATATCCCTCGCGCTGTCTCCCTCTCTCTCTCGCGCTGTCTCCCTATCTCCCTCGCGCAGTCTCCCTCTCTCCCTCGCGCTGTCTCCCTCTCTCCCTCGCGCTGTCTCCCTCTCTCCCGCGCGCTGTCTCCCTCTCTCCCTCGCACTGTCTCCCTTACAGCCTCGTGCTGCCACCCTCTCTCCCTCGCGCTGCCTCCCTCTCTCAATCGTGCTTCCTTCCTCTCTCCTTCGCGCTGCCTCCCTCTCTTCCTCGCGCTTTCTCCCTCTCTCCCTCGCACAGTCTCCCACTTTCCCTCGCGCTCTCTCCCACTGTCCCTTGTGCTGTCTCCCTCTCGCCCTCGCGCTGTCACCCTCTCTCCCTCGTGCTGTCTCCCTCTCTCCCTCGCGCTGTCTCCCTCTCTCCCGCGCGCTGTCTCCCTCTCTTCCTCATGCTGTCTCCCTCTCTCCCTCGCGCTGTCTCCCTCTCTCCATCGCGCTGTCTCCCTCTCTCCCTCGCGCTGTCTCCCTCTCTCCCTCGCGCTGTCTCCCTCTCTCCCTCGCGATGTCTCCCTCTCTCCCTCGCGCTGTCTCCCTCTCTCCCTCGCGCTGTCTCCCTCTCTCCCTCGCGCTGTCTCCCTCTCTCCCTCGCTCTGTCTCCCTCGCTCCCTCGCGCTGTCTCCCTCTCTCCCTCGCAATGTCTCCCTCTCTCCCTCGCGCTGCCTCCCTATATCCCTCGCGCTGTCTCCCTCTCTGCCTCGCGCTGTCTCCCTATTTCCCTCACGCAGTCTCCCTCTCTCCCTCGCGCTGTCTCCCTCTCTCCTTCGCGCTGTCTCCCTCGCACTGTCTCCCTCTCTCACTCGCGCTGTCTCCCTATATCCCTCGCGCTGTCTCCCTCTCTCCCTCGCGCTGTCTCCCTATCTCCCTCGCGCAGTCTCCCTCTCTCCCTCGCGCTGTCTCCCTCTCTCCCTCGCGCTGTCTCCCTCTCTCCCTCGCACTGTCTCCCTCTCTCCCTCGCTCTGTCTCCCTCTCTCCCTCGCACTGTCTCCCTCTCTCCCTCGCGCTGTCTCCCTCTCTCCCTCGCGCTGTCTCCCTCTCTCCCTCGCTCTCTCCCTCTCTTCCTCGCGCTGTCTCCCTCTCTCCCTCGCGCTGTCTCCCTCTCGCCCTCGCGCTGTCTCCCTCTCTCCCTCGCGCTGTCTACCCCTCACCCTCGCGCTGTCTCCCTCTCTCCCGCGCGCTGTCACCCTCTCTCCCTCACGCTGTCACCCTCTCTCCCTCGCGCTGTCTCCCTCTCTCCATCGCGCTGTCTCCCTCGCTCCCTCGCGCTGTCTCCCTCTCTCCCTCGTGCTGTCTCCCTCTCTCCCTCGCGATGTCTCCCTCTCTCCCTCGCGCTGTCTCACTATATCCCTCGCGCTGTCTCCCTCTCTCCCTCGCGCTGTCTCCCTATCTCCCTCAAGCAATCTCCCTCTCTCCCTCGCGCTGTCTCCCTCTCTCCCTCGCACTGTCTCCATCTCTCCCTCGCTCTGCCTTCCTCTCTCCCCCGCACTGTCTCCCTTACTCCCTCGTGCTGCCACCCTCTCTCCCTCGCGCTGCCTCCATCTCTCGCTCGCGCTTCCTTACTCTCTCCTTCGCGCAGCCTCCCTCTCTCCCTCGCGCTTTCTCCCACTCTCCCTCGCACAGTCTCCCACTTTCCCTCGCGCTGTCTCCCACTGTACATCGTGCTGTCTCCCTCTCACCCTCACGCTGTCTCCCTCTCACCCTCGCACTGCCTCCCTCTCTCCCTCGCGCTATCTCCATCTCTCCCTCGCGCTGTCTCCCTCTCTCCCTCGCGCTGTCTCCCCTTAGCCTCGCGCTGTCTCCCTCTCTCCCTCGCGCTGTCTCCCTCTCTCACTCACGCTGTCTCCCACTCTCCCTCGCGCTGTCTCCCTCTCTCCCTCGTGCTGTCTCCCTCTCTCCCTCGCGATGTCTCCCTCTCTCCCTCGCTCTGTCTCCCTCTCTCACTCGCGCTGTCTCCCTCTCTCCCTCGCACTGTCTCCCTCTCTCCCTCGCGATTTGTCCCTATATCCCTCGCGCTGTCTCCCTCTCTCCCTCGCGCTGTCTCCCTCTCTCCCGCGCGCTGTCACCCTCTCTCCCTCACGCTGTCTCCCTCTCTCCCTCGCGCTGTCTCCCTCTCTCCATCGCGCTGTCTCCCTCTCTCCCTCGCGCTGTCTCCCTCTCTCCCTCGTGCTGTCTCCCTCTCTCCCTCGCGATGTCTCCCTCTCTCCCTCGCGCTGTCTACCTATATCCCTCGCGCTGTCTCCCTCTCTCCCTCGCGCTGTCTCCCTATCTCAATCGCGCAATCTCCCTCTCTCCCTCGCGCTGTCTCCCTCTCTCCCTCGCACTGTCTCCATCTCTCCCTCGCTCTGCCTCCCTCTCTCCCTCGCACTGTCTCCCTTACTCCCTCGTGCTGCCACCCTCTCTCCCTCGCGCTGCCTCCATCTCTCCCTCGCGCTTCCTTACTCACTCCTTCGCGCTGTCTCCCTCTCTCCCTCGCGCTGTCTCCCTCTCTCCCTCGCGCTGTCTCCCTCTCTCCCTCGCGATGTCTCCCTCTCTCCCTCGTGCTGTCTCCCTATCTCCCTCGCGCAGTCTCCCTCTCTCCCTCGCGCTGTCTCCCTCTCTACCTCACGCTGTCTCCCTCTCTCCCTTGCAGTGTCTCCCTCTCTCCCTCGCGCTGTCTCCCTCTCTCCCTCGCGCTGTCTCCCTCTCTCCCTCGCGCTGTCTCCCTCTCTCCCTTGCACTGTCTCCCTCTCTCCCTCGCTTTGCCTCCCTCTCTCTCTCGCACTGTCTCCCTTACTGCCTCTTGCTGCCACCCTCTCTCCCTCGCGCTGCCTCCCTCTCTCCCTCGCGCTTCCTTCCTCTCTACTTCGCGCTGCCTCCCTCTCTCCCTCGAGCTTTCTCCCACTCTCACTCGCACAGTCTCGCACTTTCCCTCGCGCTGTCTCCCACTGTCTCTGGTGCTGTCTCCCTCTCGCCCTCGCGCTGTCTCCCTCTCTCCCTCGCGCTGTCTCCCTCTCTCCCTCGCGGTGTCTCCCTCTCTCCCGCGCGCTGTCTCCCTCTCTCTCTCATGCTGTCTCCCTCTCTCCCTTGCGCTGTCTCCCTCTCTCCATCGCGCTGTCTCCCTCTCTCCCTCGCGCTGTCTCCCTCTCTCCCTCGCTCTGTCTCCCTCTCTCCCTCGCGCTGTCTCCCTCTCTCCCTCGCACTGTCTCCCTCTCTCCCTCGCGCTGTCTCCCTATATCCCTCGCGCTGTCTCCCTCTCTGCCTCGCGCTGTCTCCCTATCTCCCTCGCGCAGTCTCCCTCTCTCCCTCACGCTGTCTCCCTCTCTCCCTCGCGCTTTCTCCCTCTCTCCCTCGCACTGTCTCCCTCTCTCCCTCGCTCTGCCTCCCTCTCTCCCTCGCACTGTCTCCCTTACTCCCTCGTGCTGCCACCCTCACTGACTCGCGCTGCCTTCCTCTCTCCCTCGCGCTACCTTACTCTCTCCCTCGCGCTGTCTCCCTCTCTCCCTCGCACTGTCTCCCTCTCTCCCTCGCGCTGTCTCCCTATATCCCTCGCGCTGTCTCCCTCTCTCCCTCGCGCTGTCTCCCTCTCTCCCTCGCGCTGTCTCCCTCTCTCCCTCGCACTGTCTCCCTCTCTCCCTCACTCTGCCTCCCTCTCTCCCTCGCACTGTCTCCCTTACTCCCTCGTGCTGCCACCCTCTCTCCCTCGCGCTGCCTTCCTCTCTCCCTCGCGCTTCCTTCCTCTCTCCCTCGCGCTGCCACCCTCTCTCCCTCGCGCTTTCTCCCACTCTCCCTCGCACAGTCTCCCACTTTCCCTCGCGCTGTCTCCCATTGTTCCTCATGCTGTCTCCCTCTCTCCCTCACGCTGTCTCCCTCTCTCCATCGCGCTGTCTCCCTCTCTCCCTCGCGCTGTCTCCCTCTCTCCCTCGCGCTGTCTCCCTCTCTCCCTCGCGATGTCTCCCTCTCTCCCTCGCGCTGTCTCCCTCTCTCCCTCGCGCTGTCTCCCTCTCTCCCTCGCGCTGTCTCCCTCTCTCCCTCGCTCTGTCTCCCTCGCTCCCTCGCGCTGTCTCCCTCTCTCCCTCGCGCTGTCTCCCTATATCCCTCGCGCTGTCTCCCTCTCTGCCTCGCGCTGTCTCCCTATTTCCCACACGCAGTCTCCCTCTCTCCCTCGCGCTGTCTCCCTCTCTCCCTCGCGCTGTCTCCCTCTCTATCTCGCACTGTCTCCCTCTCTCCCTCGCTCTGCCTCCCTCTCTCCCTCGCACTGTCTCCCTTATTCCCTCATGCTGCCACCCTCTCTCCCTCGCGCTGCCTTCCTCTCTCCCTCGCGCTTCCTTCCTCTCTCCCTCGCGCTGTCTCCCTCTCTCCCTCGAACTGTCTCCCTCTCTCCCTCGCGCTGTCTCCCTATATCCCTCGCGCTGTCTCCCTCTCTCCCTCGCGCTGTCTCCCTATCTCCCTCGCGCAGTCTCCCTCTCTCCCTCGCGCTGTCTCCCTCTCTCCCTCGCGCTGTCTCCCTCTCTCCCTCGCACTGTCTCCCTCTCTCCCTCGCTCTGTCTCCCTCTCTCCCTCGCACTGTCTCCCTCTCTCCCTCGCGCTGTCTCCCTCTCTCCCTCGCGCTGTCTCCCTCTCTCCCTCGCTCTCTCCCTCTCTTCCTGGCGCTGTCTCCCTCTCTCCCTCGCGCTGTCTCCCTCTCGCCCTCACGCTGTCTCCCTCTCTCCCTCGCGCTGTCTACCCCTCACCCTCGCGCTGTCTCCCTCTCTCCCGCACGCTGTCACCCTCTCTCCCTCACGCTGTCTCCCTCTCTCCCTCGCGCTGTCTCCCTCTCTCCATCGCGCTGTCTCCCTCTCTCCCTCGTGCTGTCTCCCTCTCTCCCTCGTGCTGTCTCCCTCTCTCCCTCGCGATGTCTCCCTCTCTCCCTCACGCTGTCTCACTATATCCCTCGCGCTGTCTCCCTCTCTCCCTCGCGCTGTCTCCCTATCTCCCTCGCGCAATCTCCCTCTCTCCCTCGCGCTGTCTCCCTCTCTCCCTCGCACTGTCTCCATCTCTCCCTCGCTCTGCCTCCCCCTCTCCCTCGCACTGTCTCCCTTACTCCCTCGTGCTGCCACCCTCTCTCCCTCGCGCTGCCTCCATCTCTCGCTCGCGCTTCCTTACTCTCTCCTTCGCGCTGCCTCCCTCTCTCCCTCGCGCTTTCTCCCACTCTCCCTCGCACAGTCTCCCACATTCCCTCGCGCTGTCTCCCACTGTACATGGTGCTGTCTCCCTCTCACCCTCTCGCGGTCTCCCTCTCACCCTCGCACTGCCTCCCTCTCTCCCTCGCGCTATCTCCATCTCTCCCTCGCGCTGACTCCCTCTCTCCCTCGCGCTGTCTCGCTCTCTCCCTCACGCTGTCTCCCTCTCTCCCTCGCGCTGTCTCCCCTTACCCTCGCGCTGTCTCCCTCTCTCCCTCGCGCTGTCTCCCTCTCTCACTCACGCTGTCTCCCACTCTCCCTCGTGCTGTCTCCCTCTCTCCCTCGCACTGTCTCCCTCTCTCCCTCGCGATGTCTCCCTCTCTCCCTCGCTCTGTCTCCCTCTCTCACTCGCGCTGTCTCCCTCTCTCCCTCGCAGTGTCTCCCTCTCTCCCTCGCGATTTGTCCCTATATCCCTCGCGCTGTCTCCCTCTCTCCCTCGCGCTGTCTCCCTCTCTCCCGCGCGCTGTCACCCTCTCTCCCTCATGCTGTCTCCCTATATCCCTCGCGCTGTCTCCCTCTCTCCCTCGCGCTGTCTCCCTCTCTCCCTCGCACTGTCTCCCTCTCTCCCTCGCTCTGTCTCCCTCTCTCCCTCGCACTGTCTCCCTCTCTCCCTCGCGCTGTCTCCCTCTCTCCCTCGCGCTGTCTCCCTCTCTCCCTCGCTCTCTCCCTCTCTTCCTCGCGCTGTCTCCCTCTCTCCCTCGCGCTGTCTCCCTCTCGCCCTCGCGCTGTCTCCCTCTCTCCCTTGCGCTGTCTACCCCTCACCCTCGCGCTGTCTCCCTCTCTCCCGTGCGCTGTCACCCTCTCTCCCTCACGCTGTCTCCCTCTCTCCCTCGAGCTGTCTCCCTCTCTCCATCGCGCTGTCTCCCTCTCTCCCTCGCGCTGTCTCCCTCTCTCCCTCGTGCTGTCTCCCTCTCTCCCTCGCGATGTCTCCCTCTCTCCCTCGCGCTGTCTCACTATATCCCTCGCGCTGTCTCCCTCTCTCCCTCGCGCTGTCTCCCTATCTCGCTCGCGCAATCTCCCTCTCTCCCTCGCGCTGTCTCCCTCTCTCCCTCGCACTGTCTCCATCTCTCCCTCGCTCTGCCTCCCTCTCTCCCTCGCACTGTCTCCCTTACTCCCTCGTGCTGCCACCCTCTCTCCCTCGCGCTGCCTCCATCTCTCGCTCGCGCTTCCTTACTCTCTCCTTCGCGCTGCCTCCCTCTCTCCCTCGCGCTTTCTCCCACTCTCCCTCGCACAGTCTCCCACTTTCCCTCGCGCTGTCTCCCACTGTACATCGTGCTGTCTCCCTCTCACCCTCTCGCTGTCTCCCTCTCACCCTCGCACTGCCTCCCTCTCTCCCTCGCGCTATCTCCATCTCTCCCTCGTGCTGACTCCCTCTCTCCCTCGCGCTGTCTCGCTCTCTCCCTCGCGCTGTCTCCCTCTCTCCCTCGCGCTGTCTCCCCTTACCCTCGCGCTGTCTCCCTCTCTCCCTCGCGCTGTCTCCCTCTCTCACTCACGCTGTCTCCCACTCTCCCTCGCGCTGTCTCCCTCTCTCCCTCGCGCTGTCTCCCTCTCTCCCTCGCGATGTCTCCCTCTCTCCCTCGCTCTGTCTCCCTCTCTCACTCGCGCTGTCTCCCTCTCTCCCTCGCAGTGTCTCACTCTCTCCCTCGCGATTTGTCCCTATATCCCTCGAGCTGTCTCCCTCTCTCCCTCGCGCTGTCTCCCTCTCTCCCGCGCGCTGTCACCCTCTCTCCCTCACGCTGTCTCCCGCTCTCCCTCACGCTGTCTCCCTCTCTCCATCGCGCTGTCTCCCTCTCTCCCTCGCGCTGTCTCCCTCTCTCCCTCGTGCTGTCTCCCTCTCTCCCTCATGATGTCTCCCTCTCTCCCTCGCGCTGTCTCCCTCTCTCCCTCGCACTGTCTCCATCTCTCCCTCGCTCTGCCTCCCTCTCTCCCTCGCACTGTCTCCCTTACTCCCTCGTGCTGCCACCCTCTCTCCCTCGCGCTGCCTCCATCTCTCCCTCGCGTTTCCTTACTCTCTCCTTCGCGCTGTCTCCCTCTCTCCCTCGCGGTGTCTCCCTCTCTCCCTCGCGCTGTCTCCCTCTCTCCCTCGCGATGTCTCCCTCTCTCCCTCGTGCTGTCTCCCTATCTCCCTCGTGCAGTCTCCCTCTCTCCCTCGCGCTGTCTCCCTCTCTCCCTCGCGCTGTCTCCCTCTCTCCCTCGCAGTGTCTCCCTCTCTCCCTCGCGCTGTCTCCCTCTCTCCCTCGCGCTGTCTCCCTCTCTCCCTCGCGCTGTCTCCCTCTCTCCCTCGCACTGTCTCCCTCTCTCCCTCGCTTTGCCTCCCTCTCTCTCTCGCACTGTCTCCCTTACTGCCTCGCGCTGCCACCCTCTCTCCCTCGCGCTGCCTCCCTCTCTCCCTCGCGCTTACTTCCTCTCTCCTTCGCGCTGCCTCCCTCTCTCCCTTGAGCTTTCTCCCACTCTCCCTCGCACAGTCTCCCACTTTCCCTCGCGCTGTCTCCCACTGTCCCTGGTGCTGTCTCCCTCTCGCCCTCGCGCTGTCTCCCCCTCTCCCTCGCGCTAGCTCCCTCTCTCCCTCGCGCTGTCTCCCTCTCTCCCGCGCGCTGTCTCCCTCTCTCCCTCATGCTGTCTCCCTCTCTCCCTCGCGCTGTCTCCCTCTATCCATCGCGCTGTCTCCCTCTCTCCCTGGCGCTGTCTCCCTCTCTCCCTCGCGCTGTCTCCCTCTCTCCCTCGCGATGTCTCCCTCTCTCCCTCGCGCTGTCTCCCTCTCTCCCTCGCGCTGTCTCCCTCTCTCCCTCGCGCTGTCTCCCTCTCTCCCTCGCTCTGTCTCCCTCTCTCCCTCGCACTGTCTCCCTCTCTACCTCGCACTGTCTCCCTCTCTCCCTCACGCTGTCTCCCTATATCCCTCGCGCTGTCTCCCTCTCTGCCTCGCGCTGTCTCCCTATCTCCCTCACGCAGTCTCCCTCTCTCCCTCGCGCTGTCTCCCTCTCTCCCTCGCGCTGTCTCCCTCTCTCCCTCACACTGTCTCCCTCTCTCCCTCGCTCTGCCTCCCTCTCTCCCTCGCACTGTCTCCCTTACTCCCTCGTGCTGCCACCCTCACTGCCTCGCGCTGCCTTCCTCTCTCCCTCGCGCTACCTTCCTCTCTACCTCGCGCTGTCTCCCTCTCTCCCTCGCACTGTCTCCCTCTCTCCCTCGCGCTGTCTCCCTATATCCCTCGCGCTGTCTCCCTCTCTCCCTCGCGCTGTCTCCCTCTCTCCCTCGCACTGTCTCCCTCTCTCCCTCGCACTGTCTCCCTCTCTCCCTCGCTCTGCCTCCCTCTCTCCCTCGCACTGTCTCCCTTACTCCCTCGTGCTGCCACCCTCAATCCCTCGCGCTTCCTTCCTCTCTCCCTCTTGCTGCCTCCCTCTCTCCCTCGCGCTTTCTCCCACTCAACCTCGCACAGTCTCCCACTTTCCCTCGCTCTGTCTCCCATTGTCCCTCGTGCTGTCTCCCTCTCTCCCTCACGATGTCTCCCTCTCTCCCTCGCCCTGTCTCCCTCTCTCCCTCGCGCTGTCTCCCTCTCTCCCTCGCACTGTCTCCCTCTCTCCCTCGCGCTGTCTCCCCCTCACCCTCGCGCTGTCTCCCTCTCTCCCTCGTGCTGTCTCCCTCTCTCCCTCGCACTGTCTCCCTCTCTCCCTCGCTCTGCCTCCCTCTCTCCCTCGCACTGTCTCCCTTACTCCCTCGTGCTGCCACCCTCTCTCCCTCGCGCTGCCTTCCTCTCTCCCTCGCGCTTCCTTCCTCTCTCCCTCACATGCCTCCCTCTCTCCCTCGCGCTTTCTCCCACTCTCCCTCGCACAGTCTCCCAGTTTCCCTCGCGCTGTCTAACACTGTCCCTCGTGCTGTCTCCCTCTCGCCCTCGCGCTGTCTTGCTCTCTCCCTCGCGCTGTTTCCCTCTCCCCCTCGTGCTGTCTCCCTCTCTCCCTCGCGATGTCTCCCTCTCTCCCTCACTCTGTCTCCCTCTCTCCCTCGCGCTGTCTCCCTCTCTCCCTCGCACTGTCTCCCTCTCTCCCTCACGCTGTCTCCCTATATCCCTCGCACTGTCTCCCTCTCTCCCTCGCGCTGTCTCCCTATCTCCCTCGCGCAGTCTCCCTCTCTCCCTCGCGCTGTCTCCCTCTCTCCCTCGCGCAGTCTCCCTCTCACCCTCGCAGTGACTCCCTCACTCCCTCGCGCTGTCTCCCTCTCTCCCTCGCGCTGTCTCCCTCTCTCCCTCGCACTGTCTCCCTCTCTCCCTCGTGCTGTCTCCCCCTCACCCTCGCGCTGTCTCCCTCTCTCCCTCGCGCTGTCTCCCTCTCTCCCTCGCACTGACTCCCTCTCTCCCTCGCTCTGCCTCCCTCTCTCCCTCGCACTGCCTCCCTTACTCCCTCGTGCTGCCACCCTCTCTCCCTCGCGCTTCCTTCCTCTCTCCCTCGCAATGCCTCCCTCTCTCCCTCGCGCTTTCTCCCACTCAACCTCGCACAGTCTCCCACTTTCCCTCGCTCTGTCTCCCATTGTCCCTCGTGCTGTCTCCCTCTCTCCCTCACGATGTCTCCCTCTCTCCCTCGCTCTGTCTCCCTCTCACCCTCGCGCTGTCTCCCTCTCTCCCTCGCACTGTCTCCCTATCTCCCTCGCGCTGTCTCCCTCTCTCCCTCGCACTGTCTCCCTCTCTCCCTCGCGCTGTCTCCCCCTCACCCTCGCGCTGTCTACCTCTCTCCCTCGTGCTTTCTACCTCTCTCCCTCGCACTGTCTCCCTCTCTCCCTCGCTCTGCCTCCCCCTCTCCCTCGCACTGTCTCCCTTACTCCCTCGTGCTGCCACCCTCTCTCCCTCGCGCTGCCTTCCTCTCTCCCTCGCGCTTCCTTCCTCTCTCCCTCACATGCCTCCCTCTCTCCCTCGCGCTTTCTCCCACTCTCCCTCGCACAGTCTCCCAGTTTCCCTCGCGCTGTCTAACACTGTCCCTCGTGCTGTCTCCCTCTCGCCCTCGCGCTGTCTTGCTCTCTCCCTCGCGCTGTTTCCCTCTCCCCCTCGTGCTGTCTCCCTCTCTCCCTCGCGATGTCTCCCTCTCTCCCTCACTCTGTCTCCCTCTCTCCCTCGCGCTGTCTCCCTCTCTCCCTCGCACTGTCTCCCTCTCTCCCTCGCGCTGTCTCCCTATATCCCTCGCACTGTCTCCCTCTCTCCCTCGCGCTGTCTCCCTATCTCCCTCGCGCAGTCTCCCTCTCTCCCTCGCGCTGTCTCCCTCTCTCCCTCGCGCTGTCTCCCTCTCACCCTCGCAGTGACTCCCTCACTCCCTCGCGCTGTCTCCCTCTCTCCCTCGCGCTGTCTCCCTCTCTCCCTCGCGCTGTCTCCCTCTCTCCCTTGCACTGTCTCCCTCTCTCCCTCGCTTTGCCTCCCTCTCTCCCTCACGCTGTCTCCCTCTCTCCCTCGCACTGTCTCCCTCTCTCCCTCGCACTGTCTCCCTCTCTCCCTCGCGCTGTCTCCCTCTCTCCCTCGCGCTGTCTCCCTCTCTCCCTCGCACTGTCTTCCTCTCTCCCTCGCGCTGTCTTCCTATATCCCTCGCTATGTCTCCCTCTCTCCCTCGCGCTGTCTCCCTCTCTCCCTCGCACTGTCTCCCTCTCTCCCTCGTGCTGTCTCCCCCTCACCCTCGCGCTGTCTCCCTCTCTCCCTCGCGCTGTCTCCCTCTCTCCCTCGCACTGTCTCCCTCTCTCCCTCGCTCTGCCTCCCTCTCTCCCTCGCACTGCCTCCCTTACTCCCTCGTGCTGCCACCCTCTCTCACTCGCGCTGCCTTCCTCTCTCCCTCGCGCTTCCTTCCTCTCTCCCTCGCAATGCCTCCCTCTCTCCCTCGCGCTTTCTCCCACTCTCCCTCGCACAGTCTCCCAGTTTCCCTCGCGCTGTCTAACGCTGTCCCTCGTGCTGTTTTCCTCTCCCCCTCGCGCTGTCTCCCTCTCTCCCTCGCGATGTCTCCCTCTCTCCCTCGCTCTGTCTCCCTCTCTCCCTCGCGCTGTCTCCCTCTCTCCCTCGCACTGTCTCCCTCTCTCCCTCGCGCTGTCTCCCTATATCCCTCGCACTGTCTCCCTCTCTCCCTCGCGCTGTCTCCCTATCTCCCTCGCGCAGTCTCCCTCTCTCCCTCGTGCTGTCTCCCTCTCTCCCTCGCGCTGTCTCCCTCTCTCCCTCGCAGTGTCTCCCTCTCTCCCTCGCGCTGTCTCCCTCTCTCCCTCGCGCTGTCTCCCTCTCTCCCTCGCGCTGTCTCCCTCTCTCCCTTGCACTGTCTCCCTCTCTCCCTCGCTTTGCCTCCCTCTCTCTCTCGCACTGTCTCCCTTACTGCCTCATGCTGCCACCCTCTCTCCCTCGCGCTGCCTCCCTCTCTCCCTCGCACTTCCTTCCTCTCTCCTACGCGCTGCCTTCCTCTCTCCCTCGCGCTTTCTCCCACTCTCCCTCGCACTGTCTCCCACTTTCCCTCGCGCTGTCTCCCACTGTCCCTTGTGCTGTCTCCCTCTCGCCCTCGTGCTGTCTCCCTCTCTTCCTCGCGCTGTCTCCCTCTCTCCCTCGCGCTGTCTCCCCCAAACCCTCGCGCTGTCTCCCTCTCTCCCTCGCGCTGTCTCCCTCTCTCCCTCGCGATGTCTCCCTCTCTCCCTCGCGCTGTCTCCCTCTCTCCCTCGCGCTGTCTCCATCTCTCCCTCGCGCTGTCTCCCTCTCTCCCTCGCTCTGTCTCCCTCACTCCCTCACGCTGTCTCCCTCTCTCCCTCACACTGTCTCCCTCTCTCCCTCGCGCTGTCTCCCTATATCCCTCGCGCTGTCTCCCTCTCTCCCTCGCGCTGTCTCCCTCTCTCCCTCGCGCTGTCTCCCTCTCTCCCTCGCACTGTCTCCCTCTCTCCCTCGCTCTGCCTCCCTCTCTCCCTCGCGCTGTCTCCCTCTCTCCCTCGCGCTGTCTCCCTCTCTCCCTCGCGCTGTCTCCCTCTCTCCCTTGCACTGTCTCCCTCTCTCCCTCGCTTTGCCTCCCTCTCTCTCTCGCACTGTCTCCCTTACTGCCTCATGCTGCCACCCTCTCTCCCTCGCGCTGCCTCCCTCTCTCCCTCGCACTTCCTTCCTCTCTCCTACGCGCTGCCTTCCTCTCTCCCTCGCGCTTTCTCCCACTCTCCCTCGCGCTGTCTCACACTTTCCCTCGCGCTGTCTCCCACTGTCCCTTGTGGTGTCTCCCTCTCGCCCTCGTGCTGTCTCCCTCTCTTCCTCGCGCTGTCTCCCTCTCTCCCTCGCGCTGTCTCCCCCAAACCCTCGCGCTGTCTCCCTCTCTCGCTCGCGCTGTCTCCCTCTCTCCCTCGCAATGTCTCCCTCTCTCCCTCGCGCTGTCTCCCTCTCTCCCTCGCGCTGTCTCCATCTCTCCCTCGCGCTGGCTCCCTCTCTCCCTCGCTCTGTCTCCCTCTCTCCCTCGCGCTGTCTCCCTCTCTCCCTCACACTGTCTCCCTCTCTCCCTCGCGCTGTCTCCCTATATCTCTCGCGCTGTCTCCCTCTCTCCCTCGCGCTGTCTCCCTCTCTCCCTCGCGCTGTCTCCCTCTCTCCCTCGCACTGTCTCCCTCTCTCCCTCGCTCTGCCTCCCTCTCTCCCTCGCACTGTCTCCCTTACTCCCTCGTGCTGCCACCCTCTCTCCCTCGCTCTGCCTTCCTCTCTCCCTCGCGCTTCCTTCCTCTCTCCCTCGCGCTTTCTCCCACTTTCCCTCGCACAGTCTCCCACTTTCCCTCGCGCTGTCTCCCACTGTCCCTCGTGCTGTTTCCCTCTCGCCCTCGCGCTGTCTCGCTCTCTCCCTCGCGAAGTTTCCCTCTCTCCCTCGTGCTGTCTCCCTCTCTCCATCGCTCTGTCTCCCACTCTCCCACGCGCTGTCTCCCTCTCTCCCTCGCGATGTCTCCCTCTCTCCCTCGCGATGTCTCCCTCTCTCCCTCGCTCTGTCTCCCTCTCTCCCTCGCGCTGTCTCCCTCTCTCCCTCGCACTGTCTCCCTCTCTCCCTCGCGATTTGTCCCTATATCCCTCGCGCTGTCTCCCTCACTCCCTCGAGCTGTCTCCCTATCTCCGTCGCGCAGTCTCCCTCTCTCCCTCGCGCTGTCTCCCTCTCTCTCTCGCGCTGTCTCCCTCTCTCCCTCGCAGTGTCTCCCTCTCTCCCTCGCGCTGTCTCCCTCTCTCCCTCGCGCTGTCTCCCTCTCTCCCTCGCGCAGTCTCCCTCTCTCCCTCGCGCTGTCTCCCTCTCTCCCTCGCGCTGTCTCCCTCTCTCCCTCGCGCTGTCTCCCTCTCTCCCTCGCAGTGTCTCCCTCTCTCCCTCGTGCTGTCTCCCTCTCTCTCTCGCACTGTCTCCCTTACAGCCTCGTGCTGCCACCCTCTCTCCCTCGCGCTGCCTCCCTCTCTCAATCGCGCTTCCTTCCTCTCTCCTTCGCGCTGCCTCCCTCTCTCCCTCGCGCTTTCTCCCACTCTCCCTCGCACAGTCTCCCACTTTCCCTCGCGCTGTCTCCCACTGTCCCTAGTGCTGTCTCCCTCTCGCCCTCGCGCTGTCTCCCTCTCTCCCTCGTGCTGTCTCCCTCTCTCCCTCGCGCTGTCTCCCTCTCTCCCGCGTGCTGTCTCCCTCTCTTCCTCATGCTGTCTCCCTCTCTCCCTCGCGCTGTCTCCCTCTCTCCATCGCGCTGTCTCCCTCTCTCCCTCGTGCTGTCTCCCTGTCTCCCTCGTGCTGTATCCCTCTCTCCCTCGCGATGTCTCCCTCTCTCCCTCGCGCTGTCTCCCTCTCTCCCTCGCGCTGTCTCCCTCTCTCCCTCGCGCTGTCTCCCTCTCTCCCTCGCTCTGTCTCCCTCGCTCCCTCGCGCTGTCTCCCTCTCTCCCTCGCGCTGTCTCCCTATATCCCTCGCACTGTCTCGCTCTCTCCCTCGCGCTGTCTCCCTATCTCCCTCGCGCAGTCTCCCTCTCTCCCTCGCGCTGTCTCCCTCTCTCCCTCGCGCTGTCTCCCTCTCTCCCTCGCAGTGTCTCCCTCTCTCCCTCGCGCTGTCTCCCTCTCTCCCTCGCGCTGTCTCCCTCTCTCCCTCGCGCTGTCTCCCTCTCTCCCTTGCACTGTCTCCCTCTCTCCCTCGCTTTGCCTCCCTCTCTCTCTCGCACTGTCTCCCTTACTGCCTCATGCTGCCACCCTCTCTCCCTCGCGCTGCCTCCCTCTCTCCCTCGCACTTCCTTCCTCTCTCCTACGCGCTGCCTTCCTCTCTCCCTCGCGCTTTCTCCCACTCTCCCTCGCACAGTCTCCCACTTTCCCTCGCGCTGTCTCACACTGTCCCTTGTGCTGTCTCCCTCTCGCCCTCACGATGTTTCCCTCTCTCCCTCGCGCTGTCTCCCTCTCTCCCTCGCGCTGTCTCCCCCAAACCCTCGCGCTGTCTCCCTCTCTCCCTCGTGCTGTCTCCCTCTCTCCCTCGTGCTGTCTCCCTCTCTCCCTCGCGCTGTCTCCCTCACTCCCTCGCGCTGTCTCCCTCTCTCCCTCGCTCTGTCTCCCTCTCTCCCTCGCGCTGTCTCCCTCTCTCCCTCACACTGTCTCCCTCTCTCCCTCGCGCTGTCTCCCTATATCCCTCGCGCTGTCTCCCTCTCTCCCTCGCACTGTCTCCCTTACTCCCTCGTGCTGCCTCCCTCTCTCCCTCGCGCTGCCTTCCTCTCTCCCTCACGCTTCCTTCCTCTCTCCCTCGCGCTTTCTCCCACTCTCCCTCGCACAGTCTCCCACATTCCCTCGTGCTGTCTCCCACTGTCCCTCGTGCTGTCTCCCTCTTGCCCTCGCGCTGTCTCGCTCTCTCCCTCGCGATGTTTCCCTCTCTCCCTCGTGCTGTCTCCCTCTCTCCATCGCTCTGTCTCCCACTCTCCCTCGCGCTGTCTCCCTCTCTCCCTCGCGCTGTCTCCCTCTCTCCCTCGCAATGTCTCCCTCTCTCCCTCGCGATGTCTCCCTCTCTCCCTCGCTCTGTCTCCCTCTCTCCCTCGCGCTGTCTCCCTCTCTCCCTCGCACTGTCTCCCTCTCTCCCTCACGATTTGTCCCTATATCCCTCGCGCTGTCTCCCTCTCTCCCTCGCGCTGTCTCCCTATATCCCTCGCGCAGTCTCCCTCTCTCCCTCGAGCTGTCTCCCTCTCTCCCTCGCGCTGTCTCCCTCTCTCTCTCGCACTGTCTCCCTTACAGCCTCGTGCTTCCACCCTCTCTCCCTCACGCTGCCTCCCTCTCTCAATCGCGCTTCCTTCCTCTCTCCTTCGCGCTGCCTCCCTCTCTCCCTCGCGCTTTCTCCCACTCTCCCTCGCACAGTCTCCCACTTTCCCTCGCGCTGTCTCCCACTGTCCCTTGTGCTGTCTCCCTCTCGCCCTCGCGCTGTCTCCCTCTCTCCCTCGTGCTGTCTCCCTCTCTCCCTCGCGCTGTCTCCCTCTCTCCCGCGTGCTGTCTCCCTCTCTTCCTCATGCTGTCTCCCTCTCTCCCTCGCGCTGTCTCCCTCTCTCCATCGCGCTGTCTCCCTCTCTCCCTCGTGCTGTCTCCCTGTCTCCCTCGCGCTGTATCCCTCTCTCCCTCGCGATGTCTCCCTCTCTCCCTCGCGCTGTCTCCCTCTCTCCCTCGTGCTGTCTCCCTCTCTCCCTCGTGCTGTCTCCCTCTCTCCCTCGCTCTGTCTCCCTCGCTCCCTCGCGCTGTCTCCCTCTCTCCCTCGCACTGTCTCCCTCTCTCCCTCGCGCTGTCTCCCTATATCCCTCGCGATGTCTCCCTCTCTGCCTCGCGCTGTATCCCTATTTCCCTCGCGCAGTCTCCCTCTCTCCCTCGCGCTGTCTCCCTCTCTCCCTCGCGCTGTCTCCCTCTCTATCTCGCACTGTCTCCCTTTTTCCCTCGCTCTGCCTCCCTCTCTCCCTCGCACTGTCTCCCTTACTCCCTTGTGCTGCCACCCTCTCTCCCTCGCGCTGCCTTCCTCTCTCCCTCGCGCTTCCTTCCTCTCTCCCTCGCGCTGTCTCCCTCTCTCCCTCGCACTGTCTCCCTCTCTCCCTCGCGCTGTCTCCCTATATCCCTCGCTCTGTCTCCCTCTCTCCCTCGCGCTGTCTCCCTATCTCCCTCGCGCAGTCTCCCTCTCTCCCTCGCGCTGTGTCCCTCTCTCCCTCACGCTGTCTCCCTCTCTCCCTCGCACTGTCTCCCTCTCTCCCTCGCTCTGCCTCCCTCTCTCCCTCGCACTGTCTCCCGTACTCCCTCGTGCTGCCACCCTCTCTCCCTCGCGCTGCCTTCATCTCTCCCTCGCGCTTCCTTCCTCTCTCCCTCGCGCTGTCTCCCTCTCTCCCTCGCGCTGTCTCCCTCTCTCCCTCGCGCTGTCTCCCTCTCTCCCTCGCTCTCTCCCTCTCTTCCTCGCGCTGTCTCCCTCTCTCCCTCGCGCTGTGTCCCTCTCGCCCTCGCGCTGTCTCCCTCTCTCCCTCGCGCTGTCTACCCCTCACCCTCGCGCTGTCTCCCTCTCTCCCGCGCGCTGCCTCCCTCTCTCCCTCGCGCTTTCTCCCACTCTCCCTCGCACAGTCTCCCACTTTCCCTCGCGCTGTCTCCCACTGTCCCTCGTGCTGTCTCCCTCTCGCCCTCGCGCTTTCTCGCTCTCTGCCTCGCGCTGTTTCCCTCTCTCCATCGCGCTGTCTCCCTCTCTCCCTCATGGTGTCTCCCTCTCTCCCTCGCGCTGTCTCCCTCTCTCCCTCGCACTGTCTCCATCTCTCCCTCGCTCTGCCTCCCTCTCTCCCTCGCACTGTCTCCCTTACTCCCTCGTGCTGCCACCCTCTCTCCCTCACGCTGCCTCCATCTCTCGCTCGCGCTTCCTTACTCTCTCCTTCGCGCTGCCTCCCTCTCTCCCTCGCGCTTTCTCCCACTCTCCCTCGCACAGTCTCGCACTTTCCCTCGCGCTGTCTCCCACTGTACATCGTGCTGTCTCCCTCTCACCCTCGCGCTGTCTCCCTCTCACCCTCACACTGCCTCCCTCTCTCCCTCGTGCTATCTCCATCTCTCCCTCGCGCTGTCTCCCTCTCTCCCTCGCGATGTCTCCCTCTCTCCCTCGCGCTGTCTCCCTCTCTCCCTCGCGCTGTCTCCCCTTACCCTCGCGCTGTCTCCCTCTCTCCCTCGCGCTGTCTCCCTCTCTCACTCACGCTGTCTCCCACTCTCCCTCGCGCTGTCTCCCTCTCTCCCTCGCGCTGTCTCCCTCTCTCCCTCGCGATGTCTCCCTCTCTCCCTCGCTCTGTCTCCCTCTCTCACTCGCGCTGTCTCCCTCTCTCCCTCGCACTGTCTCCCTCTCTCCCTCGCGATTTGTCCCTATATCCGTCGCGCTGTCTCCCTCTCTCCCTCGCGCTGTCTCCCTATCTCCCTCGCGCAGTCTCCCTCTCTCCCTCGCGCTGTCTCCCTCTCTCCCTCGCGCTGTCTCCCTCTCTCCCTCGCAGTGTCTCCCTCTCTCCCTCGCGGTGTCTCCCTCTCTCCCTCACGCTGTCTCCCTCTCTCCCTCGCGCTGTCTCCCTCTCTCCCTCGCACTGTCTCCCTCTCTCCCTCGCGCTGCCTCCCTCTCTCCCTCGCGCTTCCTTCCTCTCTCCTTCGCGCTGCCTCCCTCTCTCCCTCGAGCTTTCTCCCACTCTCCCTCGCACAGTCTCCCACTTTCCCTCGCGCTGTCTCCCACTGTCCCTTGTGCTGTCTCCCTCTCGCCCTCGCGCTGTCTCCCTCTCTCCCTCGCGCTGTCTCCCGCTCTCCCTCGCGCTGTCGCCCTCTCTCCCGCACGCTGTCTCCCTCTCTCCCTCATGCTGTCTCCCTCTCTCCCTCGCGCTGTCTCCCTCTCTCCATCGCGCTGTCTCCCTCTCTCCCTCGCGCTGTCTCCCTCTCTCCCTCGTGATGTCTCCCTCTCTCCCTCGCGCTGTCTCCCTCTCTCCCTCGCGCTGTCTCCCTCTCTCCCTCGCGCTGTCTCCCTCTCTCCCTTGCTCTGTCTCCCTCTCTCCCTCGCGCTGTCTCCCTCTCTCCCTCGCACTGTCTCCCTCTCTCCCTCGCGCTGTCTCCCTATATCCCTCGCGCTGTCTCCCTCTCTGCCTCGCGCTTTCTCCCTATCTCCCTCGCGCAGTCTCCCTCTCTCCCTCGCGCTGACTGCCTCTCTCCCTCACGCTGTCTCCCTCTCTCCCTCGCACTGTCTCCCTCTCTCCCTCGCTCTGCCTCCCTCTCTCCCTCGCACTGTCTCCCTTACTCCCTCGTGCTGCCACCCTCTCTCCCTCGCGCTGCCTTCCTCTCTCCCTCGCGCTTATTTCCTCTCTCCCTCGCACTGTCTCCCTCTCTCCCTCGCACTGTCTCCCTCTCTCCCTCGCGCTGTCTCCCTCTATCCCTCGCGCTGTCTCCCTCTCTCCCTCACGCTGTCTCCCTATCTCCCTCGCGCAGTCTCCCTCTCTCCCTCGCGCTGTCTCCCTCTCTCCCTCGCGCTGTCTCCCACTCTCCCTCGCACTGTCTCCCTCTCTCCCTCGCTCTGCCTCCCTCTCTCCCTCGCACTGTCTCCCTTACTCCCTCGTGCTGCCACCCTCTCTCCCTCGCACTGCCTTCCTCTCTCCCTCGCGCTTCCTTCCTCTCTCCCTCGCGCTGCCTCCCTCTCTCCCTCGCGCTTTCTCCCACTCTCCCTCGCACAGTCTCCCACCTTCCCTCGCGCTGTCTCCCACTGTCCCTCGTGCTGTCTCCCTCTCGCCCTCGCGCTGTCTCGCTCTCTGCCTCGCGCTGTTTCCCTCTCTCCCTCGCGCTGTCTCCCTCTCTCCCTCACGATGTCTCCCTCTCTCCCTCGCTCTGTCTCCCTCTCTCCCTCGCACTGTCTCCCTCTCTCCTTCGCACTGTCTCCCTCTCTCCCTCGCGCTGTCTCCCTATATCCCTCGCTCTGTCTCCCTCTCTCCCTCGCGCTGTCTCCCTCTCTCCCTCGCACTGTCTCCCTCTCTCCCTCGCGCTGTCACCCCCTCACCCTCGCGCTCTCCCTCGCACTGTCTCCCTCTCTCCCTCGCTCTGCCTCCCTCTCTCCCTCGCACTGTCTCCCTTACTCCCTCGTGCTGCCACCCTCTCTCCCTCGCGCTGCCTTCCTCTCTCCCTCATGCTTCCTTCCTCTCTCCCTCGCACTGCCTCCCTCTCTCCCTCGCGCTTTCTCCCACTCTCCCTCGCACAGCCTCCCACTTTCCCTCGCGCTGTCTAACACTGTCCCTCGTGCTGCCTCCCTCTCACCCTCGCGCTGTCTCACTATCTCCCTCGTGCTGTTTCCCTCTCCCCCTCGCACTGTCTCCCTCTCTCCCTCGCGATGTCTCCCTCTCTCCCTCGCTCTGTCTCCCTCTCTCCCTCGCGCTGTCTCCCTCTCTCCCTCGCACTGTCTCCCTCTCTCCCTCGCGCTGTCTCCCTATATCCCTCGCACTGTCTCCCTCTCTCCCTCGCGCTGACTCCCTATCTCCCTCGCGCAGTCTCCCTCTCTCCCTCGCGCTGTCTCCCTCTCTGCCTCGCGCTGTCTCCCTCTCTCCCTCGCAGTGTCTCCCTCTCTCCCTCGCGCTGTCTCCCTCTCTCCCTCGCGCTGTCTCCCTCTCTCCCTCGCGCTGTCTCCCTCTCTCCCTTGCACTGTCTCCCTCTCTCCCTCGCTTTGCCTCCCTCTCTCTCTCGCACTGTCTCCCTTACTGCCTCGTGCTGCCACCCTCTCTCACTCGCGCTGCCTCCCTCTCTCCCTCGCACTTCCTTCCTCTCTCCTACGCGCTGCCTTCCTCTCTCCCTCGCGCTTTCTCCCACTCTCCCTCGCACAGTCTCCCACTTTCCCTCGCGCTGTCTCCCACTGTCCCTTGTGCTGTCTCCCTCTCGCCCTCGTGCTGTCTCCCTCTCTTCCTCGCGCTGTCTCACTCTCTCCCTCGCGCTGTCTCCCCCAAACCCTCGCGCTGTCTCCCTCTCTCCCTCGCGCTGTCTCCCTCTCTCCCTCGTGCTGTCTCCCTCTCTCCCTCGCGCTGTCTCCCTCTCTCCCTCGCGATGTCTCCCTCTCCCCCTCGAGCTGTCTCCCTATATCCCTCGCGCTGTCTCCCTCTCTCCCTCGTGCTGTCTCCCTCTCTCCCTCGCGCTGTCTCCCTCTCTCCCTCGCGCTGTCTCCCTCTCTCCCTCGCACTGTCTCCCTCTCTCCCTCGCTCTGCCTCCCTCTCTCCCTCGCACTGTCTCCCTTACTCCCTCGTGATGCCACCCTCTCTCCCTCGCGCTGCCTTCCTCTCTCCCTCGCGCTTCCTTCCTCTCTCCCTCGCGCTTTCTCCCACTCTCCCTCGCACAGTCTCCCACTTTCCCTCGCGCTGTCTCCCACTGTCCCTCGTGCTGTCTCCCTCTCGCCCTCGCGCTGTCTCGCTCTCTCCCTCGCGATGTTTCCCTCTCTCCCTCGTGCTGTCTCCCTCACTCCCTCGCACTGTCTCCCACACTTCCTCGCGCTGTCTCCCTCTCTTCCTCGCGCTTTTTCCCTCTCTCCCTCTCACTGTCTCCCTCACTCCCTCGCGCTGTCTCCCTCTCTCCCTCGCGCTGTCTCCCTCTCTCCCTCGCGCTGCCTCCCTCTCTCCCTCGCGCTGCCTCCCTCTCTCCCTGGCTCTGCCTTCCTCCCTCCGTCGCGCTGCCGCCCTCTCTCCCTCGCGCTGCCTCCCTCTCTCCCTCGTGCTGCCTCCCTCTCTCCCTGGTTCTGCCTCCCTCTCTACCTTGCACTGCTTCCCTCTCACCATCACGCTGCCTCCCTCTCTCCCTCACGCTGCCTCCCTCTCTCCATCGCGCTGCGTCCATCTCCTCCTCGCGCTGCCACCCTCACCCCCTCGCACTGTCTCCCTTTCTCCCTTGCGCTGTCTCCCTCTCTCCCTCGCGCTGTCTCCCTCGTGCTGCCTCGCTCTCTCCCTCACGCTGCCTCCCTATCTCCCTCGCGCTGCCTCCCTCTCACCCTCGCGCTGCCTCCCTCTCTCCCTCGCGCTGCCTTCCTCTCTCCCTCGCGCTGCCTCCCTCTCACCCTAGCTTTGCCTCCCTCGCGCTGCCTCCCCCTCTCCCTCACGCTGTCTCCCTCTCTCCCTCGCGCTGTCTTGCTCCCTCCCTCGTGCTTTCTGGCTCTCTCCATTGCGCTGTCTGGCTCTCTCCCTCGTGCTGCCTCACTAGCTCCCTCGTGCTGCCTCACTATCTCCCTCGTGCAGCCTCCCACTCTCCCTTGTGCTGCCTCCCTCTCTCCCTCATGCTGCCTCCATCTCTCCCTGACGCTGCCTCCCTCTCTCCCTCGGGCTGCCTCCCTCTCTCCCTCGCGCTGCCTCCCTTTCTGCCTCGCTCTGCCTCCCTCTCTCCCTCGCGCTGTCTCTCTCTCTCCATCGTGCTGTCTGGCTCTGTCCCTCGCGCTGTCTGGCTCGCTCCATTGCGCAGTCTGGCTCTCTCCCTCGCACTGTCTCCCTCTCTCCCTCGTGCTGTCTCCCTATCTCCCTCGCGCTGTCTCCCTCTCTCCCTCGCGCTGTCTGACTCTATCCCTCGCACTGTCGCCCTCTCTCCCTCGTGCTGCCTCCCTCTCTTCCTCGCGCTGTCTCTCTAGCACTGTCTCCCTCTCTCCCTCGCGCTGTCTCCCTCTCTCCCTCATGCTGCCTCCCTATCTCCCTCGCGCTGCCTCCCTCTCACCCTCGCGCTGCGTCCCTCTCTCCCTCACGCTGCCTCCCTCTCTCCCTCACGCTGCGTCCCTCTCTACCTCGTGCTGCCTCACTCTCTCCCTCGCGATGCCTCCCTCTCTCCCTCGCACTGTCTCCCTCTATCCCTCGCGCTATCTCCCTCGCGCTGTCTCACTCTCTCTCTCGCGCTGTCCCTCTCTCTCCCTCGCGCTGTCTCTCTCTCTCTTTCCCTCGCGCTGTCTCTCTCTCTGTCTCTCCCTCGCGCTGTCTCTCTCTCTTCCTTGTGCTGTCTCCCTCTCTCCTTTGCGCTGTCTCCCTATCTCCCTCGTGCTGTCTGGCTCTCTCCCTCGTGCTATCTGGCTCTCTCCCTCGTTCTGTCTGGCTCTCTCCCTCGCGCTGTCTAGCTCCCTCCCTCGTGCTGTCTGGCTCTCTCCATTGCGCTGTCTGGCTCTCTACCTCGCGCTGTCTGGCTCTCTACCTCGCGCTGTCTGGCTCCATCCCTTGCGCTGTCTTGCTCCCTCCCTCGTGCTTTCTGGCTCTCTCCATCGCGTTGTCTGGCTCTCTCCATCGTGTTTCCTCCGTCTCTCCCTCACGCTGCCTCCCTCTCTCACTTGCGCTGCCTCCCTCTCTCCCTCGTGCTGCCTCCCTCTCTCCCTCGCGCTGTCTCGCTCTCTCCCTCGCGCTGTTTCCCTCTCTCCCTCGCGCTGTCTCCCTCACTCCCTCGCGCTGTCTCCCACACTTCCTCGCGCTGTCTACCTCTCTCCCTCGCGCTTTTTCCCTCTCTCCCTCTCACTGCCTCCCTCTCTCCCTCGCGCTGCCTCCCTCTCTCCCTGGCTCTGCCTTCCTCTCTCCGTCGCGCTGCCGCCCTCTCTCCCTCGCACTGCCTCCCTCTCTCCCTCGCGCTGCCTCCCTCTCTCCCTGGTTCTGCCTCCCTCTCTACCTTGCACTGCCTCCCTCTCACCATCACGCTGCCTCCCTCTCTCCCTCACGCTGCCTTCCTCTCACCCTCACACTGCCTCCCTCTCACCCTCACGCTGCCTCCCTCTCTCCGTCGCGCTGCCTCCCTCTCACCCTCACACTGCCTCCCTCTGACCCTCGCGCTGCCTCCCTCTCTCCCTCACGCTGCCTTCCTCTCTCCCTCACGCTGCCTCCCTCTCACCCTCGCGCTGCCTCCCTCGCGCTGCCTCCCTCTCTCCCTCGTGCTTTTCCCTCTCTCCTTCACTCTGCCTCCCTCTCTCCATCGCTCTGCCTCCCTCTCTCCATCGCGCTGCCTCCCTCTCACCCTCACACTGCTTCCCTCTCTCCCTCGCGCTGCCTCCCTCTCACCCTCGCGCTGCCTCCCTCGCGCTGCCTCCCTCTCTCCCTCGTGCTTTTCCCTCTCTCCTTCACTCTGCCTCCCTCTCTCCATCGCTCTGCCTCCCTCTCTCCATCGCGCTGCCTCCCTCTCACCCTCACACTGCTTCCCTCTCTCCCTCGCGCTGCCTCCCTCTCTCCCTCGCGCTGCCTCCCTCTCTCCCTCGTGCGACCTCCCTCTCTCCCTCGTGATGCCTCCCTCTCTCCTTCGCACCGTCTCCCTCTCTCCCTCACGCTGTCTCCCTTGCGTTGTCTCACTCTTTCTCTTGCGCTGTACCTCTCTCTCTCCCTCGCGCTTTCTCTCTCTCTCTCCCTCGCCCTTTCTCTCTCTGTCTCTCGCCCTCGCGCTCTCTTTCTCTCTGTCTCTCCCTTGCGCTGTCTCTCTCTCTGTCTCTCCCTCGCGGTCTCTCTCTCTCTGTCTCTCCCTCACGCTGTCTCTCTCTCTCCCTTGTGCTGTCTCGCTCTGCCCTTCGCGCAGTCTCCCTATCTCCCTCGTTCTGTCTGGCTGTCTCCCTCGTGCTGTCTGGCTCTCTCCCTCATGTGGTCTGGCTCCATCCCTCGCGCTGTCTTGCTCCCTCCCTCGTGCTTTCTGGCTCTCTCCATTGCGCTGTCTGGCTCTCTCCCTCGCGCTGCCTCACTATCTCCCGAGTGCAGCCTCCCACTCTCCCTCACGCTGCCTCCCTCTCTCCCTCGTGCTGCCTCCATCTCTCCATGGCACTGCCTCCCTCTCTCCCTCGGGCTGCCTCCCTCTCTCCCTCGCGCTGCCTCCCTCTCTCCCTCACGCTGCCTCCCTTTCTGCGTAGCTCTGCCTCCCTCTCTCCCTCGCGCTGTCTCTCTCTCTCCATCCCGCTGTCTGGCTCTCTCCCTCGCGCTGTCTGGCACGCTCCATTGCGCTGTCAGGCTGTCTCCCTCACGCTGTCTCCCTCTCTCCCTCGCGCTTTCTCCCTCTCTCCCTCGTGCTGTCTCCCTCTCTCCCTTGCAATGTCTCCCTCTCTCCCTTGCGCTGTCTCCCTCTCTCCCTTGCGCAGTCTCCCTCTCTCCCTGGCGCTGTCTCCCTCTCTCCCTCGCGCTGCCTCCCTCTCTTCCTCGCGCTGTCTCCCTAGCGCTGTCTCCCTCTCTCCCTCGCGCTGTCTCCCTCTCTCCCTCGCGCTGTCTCCCTCTCCCCCTCGCGCTGTCTCCCTCTCTCCCTCGCACTGTCTCCCTCACTCCCTCGCGCTGTCTCCCACTCTCCCTCGCGCTGCCTCCCTCTCTCCCTCACGCTGCCTCCCTTTCTGCGTAGCTCTGCCTCCCTCTCTCCCTCGCGCTGTCTCTCTCTCTCCATCCCGCTGTCTGGCTCTCTCCCTCGCGCTGTCTGGCTCGCTCCATTGCGCTGTCTGGCTGTCTCCCTCACGCTGTCTCCCTCTCTCCCTCGCGCTTTCTCCCTCTCACCCTCGTGCTGTCTCCCTCTCTCCCTTGCACTGTCTCCCTCTCTCCCTTGCGCTGTCTCCCTCTCTCCCTCGCGCTGTCTCCCTCTCTCCCTTGCGCAGTCTCCCTCTCTCCCTGGCGCTGTCTCCCTCTCTCCCTCGCGCTGCCTCCCTCTCTTCCTCGCGCTGTCTCCCTAGCGCTGTCTCCCTCTCTCCCTCGCGCTGTCTCCCTCTCTCCCTTGCGCTGTCTCCCTCTCCCCCTCGCGCTGTCTCCCTCTCTCCCTCGCACTGTCTCCCTCACTCCCTCGCGCTGTCTCCCACTCTCCCTCGCGCTGCCTCTCTCTCTCCCTCACGCTGCCTCCCTTTCTGCGTAGCTCTGCCTCCCTCTCTCCCTCGCGCTGTCTCTCTCTCTCCATCCCGCTGTCTGGCTCTCTCCCTCGCGCTGTCTGGCTCGCTCCATTGCGCTGTCTGGCTGTCTCCCTCGCGCTGTCTCCCTCTCTCCCTTGCGCTGTCTCCCTCTCTCCCTGGCGCTGTCTTCCTCTCTCCCTCGCGCTGCCTTCTCTCTTCCTCGCGCTGTCTCCCTAGCGCTGTCTCCCTCTCTCCCTCATGCTGTCTCCCTCTCTCCCTCACGCTGTCTCCCTCTCCCCCTCGCGCTGTCTCCCAATTTCCCTCGCGCTGCCTCCCTCTCTCCCTCGCGCTGCCTCCCTCTTTCCCTGGCACTGCCTCCATCTCTCCCTGGCGCTGCCTCCCTCTCTCCCTCGCACTGTCTCCCTCTGTCCCTCGCGCTGTCTCCCTCGCGCTGTCTCACTCTCTCTCTCGCGCTGTCCCTCTCTCTATCCCTCGCGCTGTCTCTCTCTCTCTCCCTCGCGCTGTCTCTCTCTCTCCCTTGTCTTGTCTCCCTCTCTCCTTTGCGCTGTCTCTGTATCCCCCTTGTGCTGTCTGGCTCTCTCCCTCGTGCTGTCTGGCTCTCTACCTCGTGCTGTCTGGCTCTCTCCCTCGCACTGTCTTGCTCCCTCCCTCGCGCTGTCTTGTTCCCTCCCTCGCGCTGTCTGGCTCTCTCCATTGCGCTGTCTGGCTCTCTCCATTGCGCTGTCTGGCTCTCTTCCTCGCGCTGTCTGGCTCTCTTCCTCGCGCTGTCTCTGTCTCTCTCCCTTGCGCTGTCTCTCGCTCTCTCCCTTGCGCTGTCTCTCTCTCTCTCCCTTGCACTGTCTCTGATTCTCCCTTGCGCTGTCTCTCATTCTCCCTTGCCCTGTCTCTCATTCTCCCTTGCGCTGTGTCTCTCTCTCCCTTGCGCTGTCTCTCATTCTCCATTGCACAGTCTCTCTATCTCCCTTGAGCTGTCTCTCTCTCTCCCTTGCGCTGTCTCTCTCTCTCCATCGAGCTGTCTGGCTCTCTCCCTCGCGCTGTCTCGCTCTCTCCATTGTGCTGTCTGGCTCTCTCCCTCGCGCTGTCTGGCTCTCTCCATTGCGCTGTCTGGCTCACTCCCTCGCCCTGTTTCCCTCTCTTCCTCGCGCTGTCTCCCTAGCACTGTCTCCCTCTCTTCCTCGCCCTGTCTCCCTAGCGCTGTCTCCCTCTCTCCCTCGCGCTGCCTCCCAATCTCCCTCGCAATACCTCCTTCTCTCCCTCGCGCTGCCTCCCTCTCTCCCTTACGCTGCCTCCCTCTCTCTGTCGCGCTGGCGCCCACTCTCCCTCGCGCTGCCTCCCTCTCTCCCTCGTGCTGCCTCCCTCTCTCCCTGGCGATGCCTCCCTCTCCCCCTCGCACTGCCTCACTCTCTCCCTCGCGCTGCCTCCCTCTCTCCCTCACGCTGCCTCCCTCTCTCCATCGCACTGCCTCCCTCTCCCCCTCGCGCTGCCACCCTCACCCCATCGCGCTGTCTCCCTCTCTCCCTAGCGCTGTCTCCCTCGTGCTGCCTCCCTCTCTCTCCTCGCGCTGCCTCCCTATCTCCCTCGCGCTGCCTCCCTCTCACCCTCGCACTGCCTCCTTCTCTCCCTCGCGCTGCCTTCCTCTCTCCCTCATGCTGCCTCCCTCTCACCCTCGCGCTGCCTCCCTCGCGCTGCCTCCCTCTCTCCCTCGCGCTTTTCCCACTGTCCTTCACGCTGCCTCCCTCTCTCCATCGCTCTGCCTCCCTCTCTCCCTCGCGCTGCCTCCCTCTCACCCTCACACTGCCTCCCTCTCTCCCTTGCGCTGCCTCCCTCTCTCCCTCAAGCTGCCTCCCTCTCTCTCTAGTGCGGCCTTCCTCTCTCCCTCCAGATGCCTCCCTCTCTCCTTCGCACTGTCTCCCTCTCTCCATCACGCTGTCTCCCTTGCGTTGTCTCACTCTTTCTCTCGCGCTGTCCCTCTCTCTCCCTCGCGCTGTCTCTCTCTCTCTCCCTCGCGCTGTCTCTCTCTCTCTCACCCTCGCGCTGTCTCTCTCTCCGTCTCTCCCTCGCACTGTCTCTCTCTCTGTCTCTCCCTCGTGCTCTCTCTCTCTCTGTCTCTCTCTCTCCCTTGTGCTGTCTCCCTCTCTCCTTCGCGCAGTCACCCTATCTCCCTCGTTCTGTCTGGCTGTCTCCCTCGTGCTGTCTGGCTCTCTCCCTCGTGTGGTCTGGCTCAAGCCCTCACGCTGTCTTGCTCCCTCCCTCGCGCTTTCTGGCGCTCTCCATTGCGCTGTCTGTCTCTCTCCCTCGCGCTGCCTCACCTTCTCCCTAGTGCAGCCACCCACTCTCCATCGCGCTTCCTCCCTCTCTCCCTCGCGCTGCCTCCATCTCTCCATGGCGCTGCCTCCCTCTCTCCCTTGGGCTGCCTCGCTCTCTCCCTCACGCTGCCTCCCTCTCTCCCTCGCGCTGCCTCCCTTTCTGCGTAGCTCTGCCTCCCTCTCTCCCTTGCGCTGTCTCTCTCTCTCCATCCCGCTGTCTGGCTCTCTCCCTCGCTCTGTCTGGCTCGCTCAATTGCGCTGTCTGGCTCTCTCCCTCGAGCTGTCTCCCTCTCTCCCTCGTGCAGTCTCCCTCTCACCCTTGTGCTGTCTCCCATCTCCCTCAAGCTGTCACCCTCTCTCCTTCGCGCTGTCTCCCTCTCTCCCTCGCGCTGTCTCCCTCTCTCCCTTGCGCTGTCTCCCGCTCTCCCTTGCGCTGTCTCCCTCTCTCCCTTGCGCTGTCTCCCTCTCTCCCTGGCGCTGTCTCCCTCTCTCCCTCGCGCTGCCTCCCTCTCTTCCTCGCGCTGTCTCCCTAGCGCTGTCTCCCTCTCTCCCTCGCGCTGTCTCACTCTCTCCCTCGTGCTGTCTCCCCCTCTCCCTCGCGCTGTCTCCCTCTCTCCCTCGCGCTGTCTCCCTCACTCCCTCGTGCTGTCTCCCACTCTCCCTCGCGCAGTCTCCCACTTTCCCTCGCGCTGCCTCCCTCTCTCCCTCACGCTGCCTCCATCTCTCCCTGGCGCTGCCTCCATCTCTCCCTGGCACTGCCTCCCTCTCTCCCTCACACTGTCTCCCTCTGTCCCTCGCACTGTCTCCCTTGTGCTGTCTCACTCTCTCTCTCGCGCTGTCCCTCTCTCTATCCCTCGCACTCTCTCTCTCTCTCTCCCTTGCGCTGTCTCTCTCTCTCCCTCGTGCTGTCACTCTCTCTGTCTCTCCCTCGTGCTGCCTCTCTCTCTCCCTTGTGCCGTCTCCCTCTCCTTCGCGCTGTCTCCGTATCCCCCTCGTGCTGTCTGGCTCTCTCCCTCGTGCTGTCTGGCTCTCTACCTCGTGCTGTCTGGCTCTCTCCCTCGCGCTGTCTTGCTCCCTCCCTCTCACTGTCTTGCTCCCTCCCTCACGCTGTCTGGCTCTCTCCATTGCGCTGTCTGGCTCTCTCCCTCGCGCTGTCTGGCTCTCACCCTCGCGCTGTCTGGCTCTCTCCATTGCGCTGTCTGGCTCTCTTCCTCACGCTGTCTGGCTCTCTTCCTCGCGCTGTCTGGCTCTCTCCATCGCGCTGTCTGGCTCTCTCACTCGCGCTGCCTCCCACTCTCCCTCACGCTGCCTCCCTCTCTCCCTCGCGCTGTCTCCCTCTCTCCCTCGCGCTGCCTCCCTCTCTCCCTCGTGCTGCCTCCCTCTCTCCCTCGTGCTGCCTCCCTCTCTCCCACGCGCTGTCTCGCACTCTCCCTCGCTCTGTCTCCCTCGCGCAGTCTCTCTCTCTCCCTCGCACTATCCCTCTCTCCCTTGCGCTGTCTCTCTCTCTCTCTCCTTTGCGCTGTCTCTCTCGCTCTCCCTCGTGCTGTCTCTCTCTCTCTCCCTCGCGCTGTCTCTCTCTCTCCTTCACGCTGTATCTCTATCTTTTCCTCGCACTGACGCTCTCTCTCTCCCTCGCGTTGTCTCTCTCTCTCTCCCTTGCGCTGTCTGTCTCTCTCTCCCTTGCACTGTCTGTCTCTCTCTCCCTTGCGCTGTCTCTGATTCTCCCTTGCGCTGTCTCTCATTCTCCCTTGCCCTGTCTCTCATTCTACCTTGCGCTGTCTCTCATTCTCCATTGCGCGGTCTCTCTCTCTCCCTTGAGCTGTTTCTCTCTCTCCCTTGTGCTGTCTCTCTCTCTCCCTTGCGCTTTCTGGCTCTCTCCCTCGCACTGTCTGGCTCTCTCCATTGCGCTGTCTGGCTCTTTCCCTCGCGCTGTCTGGCTCTCTCCATTGCGAGGTCTGGCTCACTCCCTCGAGCTGTTTCCCGCTCTCCCTCGTGCTGTCTCCCTCGCGCTGTCTCCCTCTCTCCCTCGCGCTGTCTCGCTCTCTCCCTCGCGCTGTCTCACTCTCTACCTCGCGCTGTCTCCATCTCTCCCTCGTGCTGTCTCCCTCTCTCCCTCACACTGTCTCCCTCTCTCCATCACGCTGTCTCCCTCTCTCCCTCGCGCTGTCTCCCTCACGCTGTCTCCTTCTCTCCCTCGCGCTGTCTCCCTCTCTCCCTCGCGCTGTCTCCCTCTCTCCCTCGTGCTGTCTTCCTCTCTCCCTCGTGCTGTCTCCCTCTCTCTCTCGCGCTGTATCCCTCTCTCCCTCGTGCTTTCTCCCACTCTCCCTCGCGCAGTCTCCCAATTTCCCTTGCGCTATCTCCCACTTTCCCTTGCGCCTCTCCCAATTTCCCTGGCGCTGTCTCCCACTCTCTCTCGTGCTGTCTCCCTCTCGCCCTCGCGCTGTCTCTCTCTCTCCCTCGTGCTGTTTCCCACTCTCCCTCGCGCTGCCTCGCTCAATCCCTCGTGCTGTCTCCCACACTCCCTCGCGCTGTCTCTCTCTCTCCCTTGTGCTTTCTCCCTCTCTCCCTCGCGCTGTCTCCCTCTCACCCTCGCGCTTTCTCCCTCACTCCCTCGCGCTGCCTCACTCTCTCCCTTGCGCTGCCTCCCTCTCTCCCTCATGCTGCCTCCCTCTCTCCCTCGCGCTGCCTCCCTATCTCCCTCATGCTGCCTCCCTCTCTCCCTCATGCTGTCTCCTTTTCTCCCTCGCGCTGTCTCCCTCTCTCCCTCGTGCTGTCTCCCTCTCTCCCTCGCGCTGTCTCCCTCTCTCCCTCGCACTGTCTCCCTCTCTCCATCACGCTGTCTCCCTCTCTCCCTCGCGCTGTCTCCCTCACGCTGTCTCCTTCTCTCCCTCGCGCTGTCTCCCTCTCTCCCTCGCGCTGTCTCCCTCTCTCCCTCGTGCTGTCTCCCTCTCTCCCTCACGCTGTCTCCCTCTCTCTCGCGCTGTATCCCTCTCTCCCTCGCGCTTTCTCCCACTCTCCCTCGCGCAGTCTCCCACTTTCCCTTGCGCTATCTCCCACTTTCCCTTGCGCCTCTCCCAATTTCCCTGGCGCTGTCTCCCACTCTCTCTCGTGCTGTCTCCCTCTCGCCCTCGCGCTGTCTCTCTCTCTCCCTCGTGCTGTTTCCCTCTCACCCTCGCGCTGCCTCGCTCTCTCCCTCGTGCTTTCTCCCTCTCTCCCTCGCGCTGTCTCCCTCTCACCCTCGCGCTTTCTCCCTCACTCCCTCGCACTGCCTCACTCTCTCCCTTGCGCTGCCTCCCTCTCTCCCTCGCACTTTCTCCCTCTCTCCCTCGTGCTGCCTCCCTCTCTCCCTCGCGCTGCCTCCCTCTCTCCCTCGCGCTGCCTCCCTCTCTCCCTCGTGCTGCCTCCCTCTCTCCCTCGTGCTGCCTCCCTATCTCCCTCGCGCTGCCTCCCTCTCTCCCTCACGCTGTCTCCTTTTCTCCCTCGCGCTGTCTCCCTCTCTCCCTCGCGCTGTCTCCCTCTCTCCCTCAAGCTGTCTCCTTCTCTCCCTCGCGCTGTCTCCCTCTCTCGCTCGCGCTGTCTCCCTCTCTCCCTCGCGCTGTCTCCCTCTCTCCCTCGCACTGTCTCCCTCTCTCTCTCGCGCTGTATCCCTCTCTCCCTCGCGCTTTCTCCCACTCTCCCTCACGCAGTCTCCCACTTTCCCTTGCGCTATCTCCCACTTTCCCTTGCGCCTCTCCCAATTTCCCTGGCGCTGTCTCCCACTCTCTCTCGTGCTGTCTCCCTCTCGCCCTCGCGCTGTCTCTCTCTCTCCCTCGTGCTGTTTCCCTCTCTCCCTTGCGCTGCCTCGCTCACTCCCTCGCGCTGTCTCCCACACTCCCTCGCGCTGTCTCCCTCTCTCCCTCGTGCTTTCTCCCTCTCTCCCTCGCGCTGTCTCCATCTCACCCTCGCGCTGTCTCCCTCACTCCGTCGTGCTGTCTCCCACTCTCCCTCGCGCAGTCTCCCACTTTCCCTCGCGCTGCCTCCATCTCTCCCTGGCACTGCCTCCCTCTCTCCCTCGCACTGTCTCCCTCTGTCCCTCGCACTATCTCCCTCGTGCTGTGTCACTCTCTCTCTCGCGCTGTCCCTCTCTCTATCCCTCGCGCTCTCTCTCTCTCTCTCCCTTGCGCTGTCTCTCTCTCTCCCTCGTGCTGTCACTCTCTCTGTCTCTCCCTCGTGCTGCCTCTCTCTCTCCCTTGTGCTGTCTCCCTCTCCTTCGTGCTGTCTCCGTATCCCCCTCGTGCTGTCTGGCTCTCTCCCTCGTGCTGTCTGGCTCTCTACCTCGTGCTGTCTGGCTGTCTCCCTCGCGCTGTCTTGCTCCCTCCCTCTCACTGTCTTGCTCCCTCCCTCGCGCTGTCTGGCTCTCTCCATTGCGCTGTCTGGCTCTCTCCCTCGCGCTGTCTGGCTCTCTCCCTCGCGCTGTCTGGCTCTCTCCATTGCGCTTTCTGGCTCTCTTCCTCGCGCTGTCTGGCTCTCTTCCTCGCGCTGTCTGGCTCTCTCCATCGCACTGTCTGGCTCTCTCAATCGCGCTGCCTCCCACTCTCCCTCACGCTGCCTCCCTCTCTCCCTCGCGCTGTCTCCCTCTCTCCCTCTTGCTGCCTCCCTCTCTCCCACGCGCTGTCTCGCACTCTCCCTCGCTCTGTCTCCCTCGCGCAGTCTCTCTCTCTCCCTCGCGCTATCCCTCTCTCTCTCCCTTGCGCTGTCTCTCTCTCTCTCTCCCTTGCGCTGTCTCTCTCTCTCTCCCTCGTGCTGTCTCTCTCTCTCTCCCTCGCGCTGTCTCTCTCTCTCCTTCAACCTGTATCTCTATCTTTTCCTCGCACTGACGCTCTCTCTCTCCCTCGCGTTGTCTCTCTCTCTCTCCCTTGCGCTGTCTGTCTCTCTCTCCCTTGCACTGTCTCTCTCTCTCTCCCTTGCGCTGTCTCTGATTCTCCCTTGCGCTGTCTCTCATTCTCCCTTGCCCTGTCTCTCATTCTACCTTGCGCTGTCTCTCATTCTCCATTGCGCGGTCTCTCTCTCTCCCTTGAGCTGTTTCTCTCTCTCCCTTGTGCTGTCTCTCTCTCTCCCTTGCGCTTTCTGGCTCTCTCCCTCGCACTGTCTGGCTCTCTCCATTGCGCTGTCTGGCTCTTTCCCTCGCGCTGTCTGGCTCTTTCCATTGCGCTGTCTGGCTCACTCCCTCGAGCTGTTTCCCGCTCTCCCTCGTGCTGTCTCCCTCGCGCTGTCTCCCTCTCTCCCTCGCGCTGTCTCGCTCTCTCCCTCGCGCTGTCTCACTCTCTCCCTCGCGCTGCCTCCATCTCTCCCTCGTGCTGTCTCCCTCTCTCCCTCGCGCTGTCTCCCTCTCTCCATCACGCTGTCTCCCTCTCTCCCTCGCGCTGTCTCCCTCACGCTGTCTCCTTCTCTCCCTCGCGCTGTCTCCCTCTCTCCCTCGCGCTGTCTCCCTCTCTCCCTCGTGCTGTCTCCCTCTCTCCCTCGCGCTGTCTCCCTCTCTCTCGCGCTGTATCCCTCTCTCCCTCGCGCTTCCTCCCACTCTCCCTCGCGCAGTCTCCCACTTTCCCTTGCGCTATCTCCCACTTTCCCTTGCGCCTCTCCCAATTTCCCTGGCGCTGTCTCCCACTCTCTCTCGTGCTGTCTCCCTCTCGCCCTCGCGCTGTCTCTCTCTCTCCCTCGTGCTGTTTCCCTCTCTCCCTCGCGCTGCCTCGCTCACTCCCTCGCGCTGTCTCCCACACTCCCTCGCGCTGTCTCTCTCTCTCCCTCCTGCTTTCTCCCTCTCTCCCTCGCGCTGTCTCCATCTCAGCCTCGCGCTTTCTCCCTCACTCCCTCGCGCTGCCTCACTCTCTCCCTTGCGCTGCCTCCCTCTCTCCCTCGCACTTTCTCCCTCTCTCCCTCGTGCTGCCTCCCTCTCTCCCTCGCGCTGCCTCGCTCACTCCCTCGCGCTGTCTCCCACACTCCCTCGCGCTGTCTCTCTCTCTCCCTCCTGCTTTCTCCCTCTCTCCCTCGCGCTGTCTCCATCTCAGCCTCGCGCTTTCTCCCTCACTCCCTCGCGCTGCCTCACTCTCTCCCTTGCGCTGCCTCCCTCTCTCCCTCGCACTTTCTCCCTCTCTCCCTCACGCTGCCTCCCTCTCTCCCTCGCGCTGCCTCCCTCTCTCCCTCGTGCTGCCTCCCTCTCTCCCTCGCGCTGCCTCCCTATCTCCCTCGCGCTGCCTCCCTCTCTCCCTCGTGCTGCCTCCCTCTCTCCCTCGCGCTGCCTCCCTATCTCCCTCGCGCTGCCTCCCTCTCTCCCTCGTGCTGTCTCCCTCTCTCCCTCACGCTGTCTCCTTCTCTCACTCGCGCTGCCTCCCTCTCTCCCTCACGCTGCCTCCATCTCTCCCTGGCGCTGCCTCCATCTCTCCCTGGCACTGCCTCCCTCTCTCCCTCGCACTGTCTCCCTCTGTTCCTTGCACTGTCTCCCTTGTGCTGTCTCACTCTCTCTCTCGCGGTGTCCTTCTCTCTATCCCTCGCGCTCTCTCTCTCTCTCTCCCTTGCGCTGTCTCTCTCTCTCCCTCGTGCTGTCACTCTCTCTGTCTCTCCCTCGTGCTGCCTCTCTCTCTCTCCCTTGTGCTGTCTCCCTCTCCTTCGCGCTATCTCCGTATCCCCCTCGTGCTGTCTGGCTCTCTCCCTCGTGCTGTCTGGCTCTATACCTCGTGCTGTCTGGCTCTCTCCCTCGCTCTGTCTGGCTCGCTCAATTGCGCTGTCTGGCTCTCTCCCTCGAGCTGTCTCCCTCTCTCCCTCGTGCAGTCTCCCTCTCACCCTTGTGCTGTCTCCCATCTCCCTCAAGCTGTCACCCTCTCTCCTTCGCGCTGTCTCCCTCTCTCCCTCGCGCTGTCTCCCTCTCTCCCTTGCGCTGTCTCCCTCTCTCCCTTGCGCTGTCTCCCTCTCTCCCTTGCGCTGTCTCCCTCTCTCTCTGGCGCTGTCTCCCTCTCTCCCTCGCGCTGCCTCCCTCTCTTCCTCGCGCTGTCTCCCTAGTGCTGTCTCCCTCTCTCCCTCGCGCTGTCTCACTCTCTCCCTCGTGCTGTCTCCCCCTCTCCCTCGCGCTGTCTCCCTCTCTCCCTCGCGCTGTCTCCCTCACTCCCTCGTGCTGTCTCCCACTCTCCCTCGCGCAGTCTCCCACTTTCCCTCGCGCTGCCTCCCTCTCTCCCTCACGCTGCCTCCATCTCTCCCTGGCGCTGCCTCCATCTCTCCCTGGCACTGCCTCCCTCTCTCCCTCACACTGTCTCCCTCTGTCCCTCGCACTGTCTCCCTTGTGCTGTCTCACTCTCTCTCTCGCGCTGTCCCTCTCTCTATCCCTCGCGCTCTCTCTCTCTCTCTCCCTTGCGCTGTCTCTCTCTCTCCCTCGTGCTGTCACTCTCTCTGTCTCTCCCTCGTGCTGCCTCTCTCTCTCCCTTGTGCTGTCTCCCTCTCCTTCGCGCTGTCTCCGTATCCCCCTCGTGCTGTCTGGCTCTCTCCCTCGTGCTGTCTGGCTCTCTACCTCGTGCTGTCTGGCTCTCTCCCTCGCGCTGTCTTGCTCCCTCCCTCTCACTGTCTTGCTCCCTCCCTCACGCTGTCTGGCTCTCTCCATTGCGCTGTCTGTCTCTCTCCCTCGCGCTGTCTGGCTCTCACCCTCGCGCTGTCTGGCTCTCTCCATTGCGCTGTCTGGCTCTCTTCCTCACGCTGTCTGGCTCTCTTCCTCGCGCGGTCTGGCTCTCTCCATCGCGCTGTCTGGCTCTCTCCATTGCGCTGTCTGTCTCTCTCCCTCGCGCTGTCTGGCTCTCACCCTCGCGCTGTCTGGCTCTCTCCATTGCGCTGTCTGGCTCTCTTCCTCACGCTGTCTCCCTCTCTCCCTCGCGCTGTCTCGCTCTCTCCCTCGCGCTGTCTCACTCTCTCCCTCACGCTGTCTCCATCTCTCCCTCGTGCTGTCTCCCTCTCTCCCTCGCGCTGTCTCCCTCTCTCCATCACGCTGTCTCCCTCTCTCCCTCGCGCTGTCTCCCTCACGCTGTCTCCTTCTCTCCCTCGCGCTGTCTCCCTCTCTCCCTAGCGCTGTCTCCCTCTCTCCCTCGTGCTGTCTTCCTCTCTCCCTCGCGCTGTCTCCCTCTCTCTCGCGCTGTATCCCTCTCTCCCTCGCGCTTTCTCCCACTCTCCCTCGCGCAGTCTCCCACTTTCCCTTGCGCTATCTCCCACTTTCCCTTGCGCCTCTCCCAATTTCCCTGGCGCTATCTCCCTCTCTCTCTCGTGCTGTCTCCCTCTCTCCCTCGCGCTGTCTCTCTCTCTCCCTCGTGCTGTTTCCCTCTCTCCCTCGCGCTGCCTCGCTCACTCCCTCGTGCTGTCTCCCACACTCCCTCGCGCTGTCTCTCTCTCTCCCTTGTGCTTTCTCCCTCTCTCCCTCGTGCTTTCTCCCTCTCACCCTCGCGCTTTCTCCCTCACTCCCTCGCGCTGCCTCACTCTCTCCCTTGCGCTGCCTCCCTCTCTCCCTCGCAATTTCTCCCTCTCTCCCTCGCGCTGCCTCCCTCTCTCCCTCGCGCTGCCTCCCTCTCTCCCTCACGCTGCCTCCCTCTCTCCCTCGTGCTGCCTCCCTCTCTCCCTCGCGCTGCCTCCCTATCTCCCTCACGCTGCCTCCCTCTCTCCCTCACGCTGTCTCCTTTTCTCCCTCGTGCTGTCTCCCTCTCTCCCTCGCGCTGTCTCCCTCTCTCCCTCACGCTGTCTCCTTCTCTCCCTCGCGCTGTCTCCCTCTTTCCCTCGAGCTGTCTCCCTCTCTCCCTCGCGCTGTCTCCCTCTCTCCCTCGCACTGTCTCCCTCTCTCCATCACGCTGTCTCCCTCTCTCCCTCGCGCTGTCTCCCTCACGCTGTCTCCTTCTCTCCCTCGCGCTGTCTCCCTCTCTCGCTCGCGCTGTCTCCCTCTCTCCCTCGTGCTGTCTCCCTCTCTCCCTCGCGCTGTCTCCCTCTCTCTCGCGCTGTATCCCTCTCTCCCTCGCGCTTTCTCCCACTCTCCCTCGCGCAGTCTCCCACTTTCCCTTGCGCTATCTCCCACTTTCCCTTGCGCCTCTCCCAATTTCCCTGGCGCTGTCTCCCACTCTCTCTCGTGCTGTCTCCCTCTCGCCCTCGCGCTGTCTCTCTCTCTCCCTCGTGCTGTTTCCCTCTCTCCCTCGCGCTGTCTGGCTCACTCCCTCGAGCTGTTTCCCGCTCTCCCTCGTGCTGTCTCCCTCGCGCTGTCTCCCTCTCTCCCTCGCGCTGTCTCGCTCTCTCCCTCGCGCTGTCTCACTCTCTCCCTCACGCTGTCTCCATCTCTCCCTCGTGCTGTCTCCCTCTCTCCCTCGCGCTGTCTCCCTCTCTCCCTCACGCTGTCTCCCTCTCTCCCTCGCGCTGTCTCCCTCACGCTGTCTCCTTCTCTCCCTCGCGCTGTCTCCCTCTCTCCCTAGCGCTGTCTCCCTCTCTCCCTCGTGCTGTCTTCCTCTCTCCCTCGCGCTGTCTCCCTCTCTCTCGCGCTGTATCCCTCTCTCCCTCGCGCTTTCTCCCACTCTCCCTCGCGCAGTCTCCCACTTTCCCTTGCGCTATCTCCCACTTTCCCTTGCGCCTCTCCCAATTTCCCTGGCGCTATCTCCCACTCTCTCTCGTGCTGTCTCCCTCTCGCCCTCGCGCTGTCTCTCTCTCTCCCTCGTGCTGTTTCCCTCTCTCCCTCGCGCTGCCTCGCTCACTCCCTCGTGCTGTCTCCCACACTCCCTCGCGCTGTCTCTCTCTCTCCCTTGTGCTTTCTCCCTCTCTCCCTCGTGCTTTCTCCCTCTCACCCTCGCGCTTTCTCCCTCACTCCCTCGCGCTGCCTCACTCTCTCCCTTGCGCTGCCTCCCTCTCTCCCTCGCTATTTCTCCCTCTCTCCCTCGCGCTGCCTCCCTCTCTCCCTCGCGCTGCCTCCCTCTCTCCCTCACGCTGCCTCCCTCTCTCCCTCGTGCTGCCTCCCTCTCTCCCTCGCGCTGCCTCCCTATCTCCCTCACGCTGCCTCCCTCTCTCCCTCACGCTGTCTCCTTTTCTCCCTCGTGCTGTCTCCCTCTCTCCCTCGCGCTGTCTCCCTCTCTCCCTCACGCTGTCTCCTTCTCTCCCTCGCGCTGTCTCCCTCTTTCCCTCGAGCTGTCTCCCTCTCTCCCTCGCGCTGTCTCCCTCTCTCCCTCGCACTGTCTCCCTCTCTCCATCACGCTGTCTCCCTCTCTCCCTCGCGCTGTCTCCCTCACGCTGTCTCCTTCTCTCCCTCGCGCTGTCTCCCTCTCTCGCTCGCGCTGTCTCCCTCTCTCCCTCGTGCTGTCTCCCTCTCTCCCTCGCGCTGTCTCCCTCTCTCTCGCGCTGTATCCCTCTCTCCCTCACGCTTTCTCCCACTCTCCCTCGCGCAGTCTCCCACTTTCCCTTGCGCTATCTCCCACTTTCCCTTGCGCCTCTCCCAATTTCCCTGGCGCTGTCTCCCACTCTCTCTCGTGCTGTCTCCCTCTCGCCCTCGCGCTGTCTCTCTCTCTCCCTCGTGCTGTTTCCCTCTCTCCCTCGCGCTGTCTGGCTCACTCCCTCGAGCTGTTTCCCGCTCTCCCTCGTGCTGTCTCCCTCGCGCTGTCTCCCTCTCTCCCTCGCGCTGTCTCGCTCTCTCCCTCGCGCTGTCTCACTCTCTCCCTCACGCTGTCTCCATCTCTCCCTCGTGCTGTCTCCCTCTCTCCCTCGCGCTGTCTCCCTCTCTCCATCACGCTGTCTCCCTCTCTCCCTCGCGCTGTCTCCCTCACGCTGTCTCCTTCTCTCCCTCGCGCTGTCTCCCTCTCTCCCTAGCGCTGTCTCCCTCTCTCCCTCGTGCTGTCTTCCTCTCTCCCTCGCGCTGTCTCCCTCTCTCTCGCGCTGTATCCCTCTCTCCCTCGCGCTTTCTCCCACTCTCCCTCGCGCAGTCTCCCACTTTCCCTTGCGCTATCTCCCACTTTCCCTTGCGCCTCTCCCAATTTCCCTGGCGCTATCTCCCACTCTCTCTCGTGCTGTCTCCCTCTCGCCCTCGCGCTGTCTCTCTCTCTCCCTCGTGCTGTTTCCCTCTCTCCCTCGCGCTGCCTCGCTCACTCCCTCGTGCTGTCTCCCACACTCCCTCGCGCTGTCTCTCTCTCTCCCTTGTGCTTTCTCCCTCTCTCCCTCGTGCTTTCTCCCTCTCACCCTCGCGCTTTCTCCCTCACTCCCTCGCGCTGCCTCACTCTCTCCCTTGCGCTGCCTCCCTCTCTCCCTCGCAATTTCTCCCTCTCTCCCTCGCGCTGCCTCCCTCTCTCCCTCGTGCTGCCTCCCTCTCTCCCTCGCGCTGCCTCCCTCTCTCCCTCGTGCTGCCTCCCTCTCTCCCTCGCGCTGCCTCCCTATCTCCCTCACGCTGCCTCCCTCTCTCCCTCACGCTGTCTCCTTTTCTCCCTCGCGCTGTCTCCCTCTCTCCCTCGCGCTGTCTCCCTCTCTCCCTCACGCTGTCTCCTTCTCACCCTCGCGCTGTCTCCCTCTTTCCCTCGAGCTGTCTCCCTCTCTCCCTCGCGCTGTCTCCCTCTCTCCCTCGCACTGTCTCCCTCTCTCCATCACGCTGTCTCCCTCTCTCCCTCGCGCTGTCTCCCTCACGCTGTCTCCTTCTCTCCCTCGCGCTGTCTCCCTCTCTCCCTCGCGCTGTCTCCCTCTCTCCCTCGTGCTGTCTCCCTCTCTCCCTCGCGCTGTCTCCCTCTCTCTCGCGCTGTATCCCTCTCTCCCTCGCGCTTTCTCCCACTCTCCCTCGAGCAGTCTCCCACTTTCCCTTGCGCTATCTCCCACTTTCCCTTGCGCCTCTCCCAATTTCCCTGGCGCTGTCTCCCACTCTCTCTCGTGCTGTCTCCCTCTCGCCCTCGCGCTGTCTCTCTCTCTCCCTCGTGCTGTTTCCCTCTCTCCCTCGCGCTGCCTCGCTCACTCCCTCGCGCTATCTCCCACACTCCCTCGCGCTGTCTCTCTCTCTCCCTCGTGCTTTCTCCCTCTCTCCCTCGCGCTGTCTCCCTCTCACCCTCGCGCTTTCTCCCTCACTCCCTCGCACTGCCTCATTCAATCCCTTGCGCTGCCTCCCTCTCTCCCTCGCACTTTCTCCCTCTCTCCCTCGTGCTGCCTCCCTCTCTCCCTCGCGCTGTCTCCCTCTCTCCCTCGTGCTGCCTCCCTCTCTCCCTCGTGCTGCCTCCCTCTCTCCCTCGCGCTGCCTCCCTATCTCCCTCGCGCTGCCTCCCTCTGTCCCTCACGCTGTCTCCTTTTCTCCCTCGCGCTGTCTCCCTCTCTCCCTCGCGCTGTCTCCCTCTCTCCCTCAAGCTGTCTCCTTCTCTCCCTCGCGCTGTCTCCCTCTCTCCCTCGCGCTGTCTCCCTCTCTCCCTCGCGCTGTCTCCCTCTCTCCCTCGCACTGTCTCCCTCTCTCTCTCGCGCTGTATCCCTCTCTCCCTCGCGCTTTCTCCCACTCTCCCTCGCGCAGTCTCCCACTTTCCCTTGCGCTATCTCCCACTTTCCCTTGCGCCTCTCCCAATTTCCCTGGCGCTGTCTCCCACTCTCTCTCGTGCTGTCTCCCTCTCGCCCTCGCGCTGTCTCTCTCTCTCCCTCGTGCTGTTTCCCTCTCTCCCTCGCGCTGCCTCGCTCACTCCCTCGCGCTATCTCCCACACTCCCTCGCGCTGTCTCCCTCTCTCCCTCGTGCTTTCTCCCTCTCTCCCTCGCGCTGTCTCCATCTCACCCTCGCGCTGTCTCCCTCACTCCCTCGTGCTGTCTCCCACTCTCCCTCGCGCAGTCTCCCACTTTCCCTCGCGCTGCCTCCCTCTCTCCCTCACGCTGCCTCCATCTCTCCCTGGCGCTGCCTCCATCTCTCCCTGGCACTGCCTCCCTCTCTCCCTCGCACTGTCTCCCTCTGTCCCTCGCACTGTCTCCCTCGTGCTGTCTCACTCTCTCTCTCGCGATGTCCCTCTCTCTATCCCTCGCGCTCTCTCTCTCTCTCTCCCTTGCGCTGTCTCTCTCTCTCCCTCGTGCTGTCACTCTCTCTGTCTCTCCCTCGTGCTGCCTCTCTCTCTCCCTTGTGCTGTCTCCCTCTCCTTCGTGCTGTCTCCGTATCCCCCTCGTGCTGTCTGGCTCTCTCCCTCGTGCTGTCTGGCTCTCTACCTCGTGCTGTCTGGCTGTCTCCCTCGCGCTGTCTTGCTCCCTCCCTCTCACTGTCTTGCTCCCTCCCTCGCGCTGTCTGGCTCTCTCCATTGCGCTGTCTGGCTCTCTCCCTCGCGCTGTCTGGCTCTCTCCCTCGCGCTGTCTGGCTCTCTCCATTGCGCTGTCTGGCTCTCTTCCTCGCGCTGTCTGGCTCTCTTCCTCGCGCTGTCTGGCTCTCTCCATCGCGCTGTCTGGCTCTCTCACTCGCGCTGCCTCCCACTCTCCCTCACGCTGCCTCCCACTCTCCCTCGTGCTGTCTCCCTCTCTCCCTCGTGCTGCCTCCCTCGCGCTGCCTCCCTCTCTCCCTCTTGCTGCCTCCCTCTCTCCCACGCGCTGTCTCGCACTCTCCCTCGCTCTGTCTCCCTCGCGCAGTCTCTCTCTCTCCCTCGCGCTATCCCTCTCTCTCTCCCTTGCGCTGTCTCTCTCTCTCTCTCCCTTGCGCTGTCTCTCTCTCTCTCCCTCGTGCTGTCTCTCTCTCTCTCCCTCGCGCTGTCTCTCTCTCTCCTTCAACCTGTATCTCTATCTTTTCCTCGCACTGACGCTCTCTCTCTCCCTCGCGTTGTCTCTCTCTCTCTCCCTTGCGCTGTCTGTCTCTCTCTCCCTTGCACTGTCTCTCTCTCTCTCCCTTGCGCTGTCTCTGATTCTCCCTTGCGCTGTCTCTCATTCTCCCTTGCCCTGTCTCTCATTCTACCTTGCGCTGTCTCTCATTCTCCATTGCGCGTTCTCTCTCTCTCCCTTGAGCTGTTTCGCTCTCTCCCTTGTGCTGTCTCTCTCTCTCCCTTGCGCTTTCTGGCTCTCTCCCTCGCACTGTCTGGCTCTCTCCATTGCGCTGTCTGGCTCTTTCCCTCGCGCTGTCTGGCTATCTCCATTGCGCTGTCTGGCTCACTCCCTCGAGCTGTTTCCCGCTCTCCCTCGTGCTGTCTCCCTCGCGCTGTCTCCCTCTCTCCCTCGCGCTGTCTCGCTCTCTCCCTCGCGCTGTCTCACTCCCTCCCTCGCGCTGTCTCCATCTCTCCCTCGTGCTGTCTCCCTCTCTCCCTCGCGCTGTCTCCCTCTCTCCATCACACTGTCTCCCTCTCTCCCTCGCGCTGTCTCCCTCACGCTGTCTCCTTCTCTCCCTCGCGCTGTCTCCCTCTCTCCCTCGCGCTGTCTCCCTCTCTCCCTCGTGCTGTCTCCCTCTCTCCCTCGCGCTGTCTCCCTCTCTCTCGCGCTGTATCCCTCTCTCCCTCGCGCTTTCTCCCACTCTCCCTCGCGCAGTCTCCCACTTTCCCTTGCGCTATCTCCCACTTTCCCTTGCGCCTCTCCCAATTTCCCTGGCGCTGTCTCCCACTCTCTCTCGTGCTGTCTCCCTCTCGCCCTCGTGCTGTTTCCCTCTCTCCCTCGCGCTGCCTCGCTCACTCCCTCGCGCTGTCTCCCACACTCCCTCGCGATGTCTCTCTCTCTCCCTCCTGCTTTCTCCCTCTCTCCCTCGCGCTGTCTCCATCTCAGCCTCGCGCTTTCTCCCTCACTCCCTCGCGCTGCCTCACTCTCTCCCTTGCGCTGCCTCCCTCTCTCCCTCGCACTTTCTCCCTCTCTCCCTCGCACTTTCTCCCACTCTCCCTCGCGCAGTCTCCCACTTTCCCTTGCGCTATCTCCCACTTTCCCTTGCGCCTCTCCCAATTTCCCTGGCGCTGTCTCCCACTCTCTCTCGTGCTGTCTCCCTCTCGCCCTCGTGCTGTTTCCCTCTCTCCCTCGCGCTGCCTCGCTCACTCCCTCGCGCTGTCTCCCACACTCCCTCGCGCTGTCTCTCTCTCTCCCTCCTGCTTTCTCCCTCTCTCCCTCGCGCTGTCTCCATCTCAGCCTCGCGCTTTCTCCCTCACTCCCTCGCGCTGCCTCACTCTCTCCCTTGCGCTGCCTCCCTCTCTCCCTCGCACTTTCTCCCTCTCTCCCTCGCGCTGCCTCCCTCTCTCCCTCGCGCTGCCTCCCTCTCTCCCTCGCGCTGCCTCCCTCTCTCCCTCGTGCTGCCTCCCTCTCTCCCTCGCGCTGCCTCCCTATCACCCTCGCGCTGCCTCCCTCTCTCCCTCACGCTGTCTCCTTTTCTCCCTCGCGCTGTCTCCCTCTCTCCCTCGCGCTGTCTCCCTCTCTCCCTCGCGCTGTCTCCCTCTCTCCCTCGTGCTGTCTCCCTCTCTCCCTCGCGCTGTCTCCCTCTCTCTCGCGCTGTATCCCTCTCTCCCTCGCGCTTTCTCCCACTCTCCCTCGCGCAGTCTCCCACTTTCCCTTGCGCTATCTCCCACTTTCCCTTGCGCCTCTCCCAATTTCCCTGGCGCTGTCTCCCACTCTCTCTCGTGCTGTCTCCCTCTCGCCCTCGTGCTGTTTCCCTCTCTCCCTCGCGCTGCCTCGCTCACTCCCTCGCGCTGTCTCCCACACTCCCTCGCGCTGTCTCTCTCTCCCTCCTGCTTTCTCCCTCTCTCCCTCGCGCTGTCTCCATCTCAGCCTCGCGCTTTCTCCCTCACTCCCTCGCGCTGCCTCACTCTCTCCCTTGTGCTGCCTCCCTCTCTCCCTCGCACTTTCTCCCTCTCTCCCTCGCACTTTCTCCCACTCTCCCTCGCGCAGTCTCCCACTTTCCCTTGCGCTATCTCCCACTTTCCCTTGCGCCTCTCCCAATTTCCCTGGCGCTGTCTCCCACTCTCTCTCGTGCTGTCTCCCTCTCGCCCTCGTGCTGTTTCCCTCTCTCCCTCGCGCTGCCTCGCTCACTCCCTCGCGCTGTCTCCCACACTCCCTCGCGCTGTCTCTCTCTCTCCCTCCTGCTTTCTCCCTCTCTCCCTCGCGCTGTCTCCATCTCAGCCTCGCGCTTTCTCCCTCACTCCCTCGCGCTGCCTCACTCTCTCCCTTGCGCTGCCTCCCTCTCTCCCTCGCACATTCTCCCTCTCTCCCTCGCGCTGCCTCCCTCTCTCCCTCGCGCTGCCTCCCTCTCTCCCTCGCGCTGCCTCCCTCTCTCCCTCGTGCTGCCTCCCTCTCTCCCTCGCGCTGCCTCCCTATCTCCCTCGCGCTGCCTCCCTCTCTCCCTCACGCTGTCTCCTTTTCTCCCTCGCGCTGTCTCCCTCTCTCCCTCGCGCTGTCTCCCTCTCTCCCTCACGCTGTCTCCTTCTCTCCCTCGCGCTGTCTCCCTCTCTCCATCACGCTGTCTCCCTCTCTCCCTCGCGCTGTCTCCCTCACGCTGTCTCCTTCTCTCCCTCGCGCTGTCTCCCTCTCTCCCTCACGCTATCTCCGTCTCTCCCTCGTGCTGTCTCCCTCTCTCCCTCGCGTAGTCTCCCTCTCTCTCGCGCTGTATCCCTCTCTCCCTCGCGCTTTCTCCCACTCTCCCTCGCGCAGTCTCCCACTTTCGCTTGCGCTATCTCCCACTTTCCCTTGCGCCTCTCCCAATTTCCCTGGCGCTGTCTCCCACTCTCTCTCGTGCTGTCTCCCTCTCACCCTCGCGCTTTCTCCCTCACTCCCTCGCGCTGCCTCACTCTCTCCCTTGCGCTGCCTCCCTCACTCCCTCGCGCTGCCTCACTCTCTCCCTTGCGCTGCCTCCCTCTCTCCCTCGCACTTTCTCCCTCTCTCCCTCGTGCTGCCTCCCTCTCTCCCTCGCGCTGCCTCCCTCTCTCCCTCGCGCTGCCTCCCTCTCTCCCTCGTGCTGCCTCCCTCTCTCCCTCGCGCTGCCTCCCTATCTCCCTCGCGCTGCCTCCCTCTCTCCCTCACGCTGTCTCCTTTACTCCCTCGCGCTGTCTCCCTCTCTCCCTCGCGCTGTCTCCCTCTCTCCCTCAAGCTGTCTCCTTCTCTCCCTCGCGCTGCCTCCCTCTCTCCCTCGCGCTGTCTCCCTCTCTCCCTCGCGCTGTCTCCCTCTCTCCCTCGCACTGTCTCCCTCTCTCTCTCACGCTGTATCCCTCTCTCCCTCGCGCTTTCTCCCACTCTCCCTCGCGCAGTCTCCCACTTTCCCTTGCGCTATCTCCCACTTTCCCTTGCGCCTCTCCCAATTTCCCTGGCGCTGTCTCCCACTCTCTCTCGTGCTGTCTCCCTCTCGCCCTCGCGCTGTCTCTCTCTCTCCCTCATGCTGTTTCCCTCTCTCCCTCGCGCTGCCTCGCTCACTCCCTCGCGCTGTCTCCCACACTCCCTCGCGCTATCTCCCTCTCTCCCTCGTGCTTTCTCCCTCTCTCCCTCGCGCTGTCTCCATCTCACCCTCGTGCTTTCTCCCTCACTCCCTCGCGCTGCCTCACTCTCTCCCTTGCGCTGCCTCCCTCTCTCCCTCGCACTTTCTCCCTCTCTCCCTCACGCTGCCTCCCTCTCTCCCTCACGCTGCCTCCCTCTCTACCTCGCGCTGCCTCCCTCTCTCCCTCGTGCTGCCTCCCTCTCTCCCTCGCGCTGCCTCCCTATCTCCCTCGCGCTGCCTCCCTCTCTCCCTCACGCTGCCTTCCTCTCTCCCTCGTGCTGCCTCCCTCTCTCCTTCGCGCTGCCTCCCTCTCTCCGTCGCGCTGTCTCCCTCTCTCCCTCGCTCTGTCTCCCTTGCGTTGTCTCACTCTCTCTCTCACGCTGTCCCTCTCTCTCTCCCTCGCGCTGTCTCTCTCTCTCTCCCTTGTGCTGTCTCTCTCCCTCTCGCCCTCGCGCTGTCTCTCTCTCTGTCTTTCCTTCGCGCTGTCTCTCTCTCTCCCTTGTGATGTCTCCCTCTCTCCTTCGCGATGTCTCCCTCTCTCCCTCGTGCTGTCTGGCTCTCTCCCTCGTGATGTCTGACTCTCTCCCTCGTGCTGTCCGGCTCTCTCCCTCGTGCTGTCTTGCTCCCTCCCTCGCGCTGTCTGGCTCTCTCCATTGCGATGTCTGGCTCTCTTCCTCGTGCTCTCTGGCTCTCTCCCTCACGCTGTCTGGCTCTCTCCCTCGCGCTGTCTGGCTCTCTCCCTCGCGCTGTCTGGCTCTCTCCCTCGCGCTGTCTCCCTCTCTCCCTCGCGCTGTCTCCCTCTCTCTCGCGCTGTATCCCTCTCTCCCTCGCGCTTTCTCCCACTCTCCCTCGCGCAGTCTCCCACTTTCCCTTGCGCTATCTCCCACTTTCCCTTGCGCCTCTCCCAATTTCCCTGGCGCTGTCACCCACTCTCTCTCGTGCTGTCTCCCTCTCGCCCTCGCGCTGTCTCTCTCTCTCCCTCGTGCTGTTTCCCTCTCTCCCTCGCGCTGCCTCGCTCACTCCCTCGCGCTGTCTCCCACACTCCCTCGCGCTGTCTCTCTCTCTCCCTCGTGCTTTCTCCCTCTCTCCCTCGCGCTGTCTCCCTCTCACCCTCGCGCTTTCTCCCTCACTCCCTCGCGCTGCCTCACTCTCTCCCTTGCGCTGCCTCCCTCTCTCCCTCGCACTTTCTCCCTCTCTCCCTCGTGCTGCCTCCCTCTCTCCCTCACGCTGCCTCCCTCTCTCCCTCGCGCTGCCTCCCTCTCTCCCTCGTGCTGCCTCCCTCTCTCCCTCGTGCTGCCTCCCTATCTCCCTCGCGCTGCCTCCCTCTCTCCCTCACGCTGTCTCCTTTTCTCCCTCGCGCTGTCTCCCTCTCTCCCTCGCGCTGTCTCCCTCTCTCCCTCAAGCTGTCTCGTTCTCTCCCTCGCGCTGTCTCCCTCTCTCCCTCGCGCTGTCTCCCTCTCTCCCTCGCGCTGTCTCCCTCTCTCCCTCGCAATGTCTCCCTCTCTCTCTCGCGCTGTATCCCTCTCTCCCTCGCGCTTTCTCCCACTCTCCCTCGCGCAGTCTCCCACTTTCCCTTGCGCTATCTCCCACTTTCCCTTGCGCCTCTCCCAATTTCCCTGGCGCTGTCTCCCAGTCTCTCTCGTGCTGTCTCCCTCTCGCCCTCGCGCTGTCTCTCTCTCTCCCTCATGCTGTTTCCCTCTCTCCCTCGCGCTGCCTCGCTCACTCCCTCGCGCTGTCTCCCACAGTCCCTCGCGCTATCTCCCTCTCTCCCTCGTGCTTTCTCCCTCTCTCCCTCGCGCTGTCTCCATCTCACCCTCGCGCTTTCTCCCTCACTCCCTCGCGCTGCCTCACTCTCTCCCTTGCGCTGCCTCCCTCTCTCCCTCGCACTTTCTCCCTCTCTCCCTCACGCTGCCTCCCTCTCTCCCTCGCGCTGCCTCCCTCTCTCCCTCGTGCTGCCTCCCTCTCTCCCTCGCGCTGCCTCCCTATCTCCCTCACGCTGCCTCCCTCTCTCCCTCACGCTGCCTTCCTCTCTCCCTCGTGCTGCCTCCCTCTCTCCTTCGCGCTGCCTCCACTCTCCGTCGCGCTGTCTCCCTCTCTCCCTCGCTCTGTCTCCCTTGCGTTGTCTCACTCTCTCTCTCACGCTGTCCCTCTCTCTCTCCCTCGCGCTGTCTCTCTCTCTCTCCCTTGTGCTGTCTCTCTCCCTCTCGCCCTCGCGCTGTCTCTCTCTCTGTCTCTCCTTCGCGCTGTCTCTCTCTCTCCCTTGTGATGTCTCCCTCTCTCCTTCGCGATGTCTCCCTCTCTCCCTCGTGCTGTCTGGCTCTCTCCCTCGTGATGTCTGACTCTCTCCCTCGTGCTGTCCGGCTCTCTCCCTCGTGCTGTCTTGCTCCCTCCCTCGCGCTGTCTGGCTCTCTCCATTGCGCTGTCTGGCTCTCTTCCTCGCGCTCTCTGGCTCTCTCCCTCACGCTGTCTGGCTCTCTCCCTCGCGCTGTCTGGATCTCTCCCTCGCGCTGTCTGGCTCTCTCCCTCGCGCTGTCTCCCTCTCTCCCTCGCGCTGTCTCCCTCGCGCTGTCTCCCTCTCTCTCTCGCGCTATCTCCCTCTCTCCCTCGCGCTGTCTCCCTCTCTCCCTCGTGCTGTCTCCATCTCTCCCTCGCGCTGTCTCCCTCTCTCCCTCGCGGTGTCTCCCTCTCTCCCTCGTGCTGTCTGCCTCTCTCCCTCGTGCTGTCTCCCTCTCTCTCTCGCGCTGTCTCCCTCTCTCCCTCGCGCTGTCTCCCTCTCTCACTCGTGCTGTCTCCATCTCTCCCTCGCGCTGTCTCCCTCTCTCCCTCGCGGTGTCTCCCTCTCTCCCTCGTGCTGTCTGCCTCTCTCCCTCGTGCTGTCTCCCTCACACCTTCGCGCTGTCTCCCTCGCGCTGCATCACTCTCTCCCTCGGGCTGCCTCCCTATGTCCCTCGCGTTGCCTCCCTCTCACACTCGCGCTGCCTCCCTCTCTCCCTCGCGCTGCTTCCCCCAGTCCCTCGTGCTGCCTCCCTCTCTACCTCGCGCTGCCTTCCTCTCTCCCTCGCGCTGCCTCCCTCTCTCCCTCACGCTACCTCCCTTTCTCCCACGCGCTGCCTCCCTCTCTCCCTCGCGCTGCCTCCCTCTCTCCATCACGATGCCTTCCTCTCTCCCTCGTGCTGCCTCCCTCTCTCCTTCGCGCTGCCTCCCTCTCTCCGTCGCGCTGTCTCCCTCTCTCCCTCGCTCTGTCTCCCTTGCGTTGTCTCACTCTCTCTCTCGCGCTGTCCCTCTCTCTCTCCCTCACGCAGTCTCTCTCTCTCTCCCTTGTGCTGTCTCTCTCCCTCTCGCCCTCGCGCTGTCTCTCTCTCTGTGTCTCCTTCGCGCTGTCTCTCTCTCTCCCTTGTGCTGTCTCCCTCTCTCCTTCGCGCTGTCTCCCTCTCTCCCTCGTGCTGTCTGGCTCTCTCCCTCGTGATGTCTGACTCTCTCCCTCGTGCTGTCCGGCTCTCTCCCTCGCGCTGTCTTGCTCCCTCCCTCGCGCTGTCTGGCTCTCTCCATTGCGCTGTCTGGCTCTCTCCAAGGCACTGTCTGGCTCTCTCCCTCGCGCTGTCTGGCTCTCTCCCTCGCGCTGTCTGGCTCTCTCCCTCGCGCTGTCTGGCTCGCTCCCTCGCGCTGTCTCCCCCTCTCCCTCGCGCTGTCTCCCTCTCTCCACTGTGCCGTCTCCATCTCTACCTCGCACTGTCTCCCTCTCTCCCTCACGCTGTCTCCCTCTCTCCCTCGCGCTGTCTCCATCTCTCCCTCGCACTGTCTCCCTCTCTCCCTAGTGCTGTCTGGCTCTCTCCCTCGTGATGTATGACTCTCTCCCTCGTGCTGTCCGGCTCTCTCCCTCGCGCTGTCTTGCTCCCACCCTCGCGCTGTCTGGCTCTCTCCATTGCGCTGTCTGGCTCTCTCCAAGGCACTGTCTGGCTCTCTCCCTCGCGCTGTCTGGCTCTCTCCCTCGTGCTGTCTGGCTCTCTCCCTCGCGCTGTCTGGCTCTCTCCCTCGCGCTGTCTCCCTCTCTCCCTCGCGCTGTCTCCCTCTCTCCCTCACGCTGTCTCCCACTCTCCCTCGCGCTGTCTCCCTCTCTCCCTCGCGCTGTCTCCATCTCTCTCTCGCACTGTCTCCCTCTCTCCCTCATGCTGTCTCCCTCTCTCCCTCGCGCAGTCTCCATCTCTCCCTCGCGCTGTCTCCCCCTCTCCCTCGTGCTGTCTGGCTCTCTCCCTCGTGATGTCTGACTCTCTCCCTCGTGCTGTCTTGCTCCCTCCCTCGCGCTGTCTGGCTCTCTCCATTGCGCTGTCTGGCTCTCTCCCTCGCGCTGTCTGGCTCTCTCCCTCGCGCTGTCTGGCTCTCTCCCTCGCGCTGTCTCCCTCTCTCCCTCGCGCTGTCTCCCTATCTCCCTCGCGCTGTCTCCCTCTCTCTCTCGCACTGTCACCCTCTCTCCCTCACGCTGTCTCCCTCTCTCCCTCGCGCTGTCTCCATCTCTCCCTCGTGCTGTCTCCCTCTCTCCCTCGCGGTGTCTCCCTCTCTCCCTCGTGCTGTCTGCCTCTCTCCCTCGTGCTGTCTCCCTCTCACCCTCGCGCTGTCTCCCTCTCTCCATAGCGCTGCATCCCTTTCCCCCTCGCACTGCCTCCCTCACAACTTCGCACTGTCTCCCTCGCGCTGCATCCCTCTCTCCCTCGCGCTGCCTCCCTATTTCCCTCGCATCGCCTCCCTCTCACCCTCGCGCTGCCTCCCTCTCTCCCTCGCGCTGCTTCCCTCTCTCCCTCACGCTGCCTCCCTCTCTACCTCGTGCTGCCTTCCTCTCTCCCTCGCGCTGCCTCCCTCTCTCCATCGCGCTGCCTCCCTCTCTCCCTCGCGCTGCCTCCCTCTCTCCCTCGCGCTGCCTCTCTCTCTCCCTCGCGCTGCCTCCCTCTCTCCCTCACGATGCCTTCCTCTCTCCCTCATGCTGCCTCCCTCTCTCCTTCGCGCTGCCTCCCTCTCTCCGTCGCGCTGTCTCCCTCTCTCCCTCGCGCTGTCTCTCTCTCTCTCCCTTGTGCTGTCTCTCTCCCTCTCGCCCTCGCGCTGTCTCTCTCTCTGTCTCTCCTTCGCGCTGTCTCTCTCTCTCCCTTGTGCTGTCTCCATCTCTCCTTCGCGCTGTCTCCCTCTCTCCCTCGTGCTGTCTGGCTCTCTCGCTCGTGATGTCTGACTCTCTCCCTCGTGCTGTCCGGCTCTCTCCCTTGCGCTGTCTTTCTCCCTCCCTCGCGCTGTCTGGATCTCTCCATTGCGCTGTCTGGCTCCCTCCCTCGCGCTGTCTGGATCTCTCCATAGCGCTGTCTGGCTCTCTCCATTGCGCTGTCTGGCTCTCTCCCTCGCGCTGTCTCCCTCTCTCCCTCGCGTTGTCTCCATCTCTCCCTTGCGCTGTCTCCCTCTCTCCCTCGCGGTGTTTCCCTCTCTCCCTCGTGCTGTCTGCCTCTCTCCCTCGTGCTGTCTCCCTCTCACCCTCGCGCTGTCTCCCTCTCTCCATAGCGCTGCATCCGTCTCCCCCTCGCACTGCCTCCCTCACACATTCAGGCAGTCTCCATCTCTCCCTCGATCTGTCTCCATCTCTCCCTCGCGCTGTCTCCCTCTCTCCCTCGTGCTGTCTCCCTCTCCCCTCGCTCTGTCTCCCTCTCTCCATAGTGCTGCATCCCTCTCACCCTCGCACTGCCTCCCTCACACCTTCGCGCTGTCTCCCTCGCGCTGCATCCCTCTCTCCCTCGCGCTGTCTCCCTGTCTCCATAGCGCTGCATCCCTCTCCCCCTCGCACTGCCTCCCTCACACCTTCGCGCTGTCACCCTCGCGCTGCCTCCCTATCTCCCTCGTGCTGTCTCCCTCTCACCCTCGCGCTGTCTCCCTCTCTCCATAGCGCTGCATCCCTCTGCCCCTCGCACTGCCTCCCTCACACCTTCGCGCTGCCACCCTCGCGCTGCCTCCCTATCTCCCTCGCGTTGCCTCCCTCTCTCCCTCGCGCTGTCTCCCTCTCTCCCTCGCGCTGTCTCCATCTCTCCCTCGCGCTGTCTTCCTCTCTCCCTCGCGGTGTCTCCCTCTCTCCCTCGTGCTGTCTGCCTCTCTCCCTCGTGCTGTCTCCCTCTCACCCTCGCGCTGTCTCCCTCTCTCCATAGCGCTGCACCCTCTCCCCCTCGCACTGCCTCCCTCACAACTCCGCACTGTCTCCCTCGCGCTGCATCCCTCTCTCCCTCGCGCTGCCTCCCTATCTCCCTCGCATTGCCTCCCTCTCACCCTCGCGCTGCCTCCCTCTCTCCCTCGCGCTGCTTCCCTCTCTCCCTCACGCTGCCTCCCTCTCTACCTCGCACTGCCTTCCTCTCTCCCTCGCGCTGCCTCCCTCTCTCCCTCGCGCTGCCTCCCTCTCTCCCTCGCGCTGCCTCCCTCTCTCCCTCGCGCTGCCTCCCTCTCTCCCTCACGATGCCTTCCTCTCTCCCTCATGCTGCCTCCCTCTCTCCTTCGCGCTGCCTCCCTCTCTCCGTCGCGCTGTCTCCCTCTCTCCCTCGTGCTGTCTCTCTCTCTCTCCCTTGTGCTGTCTCTCTCCCTCTCGCCCTCGCGCTGTCTCTCTCTCTGTCTCTCCTTCGCGCTGTCTCTCTCTCTCCCTTGTGCTGTCTCCATCTCTCCTTCGCGCTGTCTCCCTCTCTCCCTCGTGCTGTCTGGCTCTCTCGCTCGTGATGTCTGACTCTCTCCCTCGTGCTGTCCGGCTCTCTCCATAGCGCTGTCTGGATCTCTCCATTGCGCTGTCTGGCTCTCTCCATTGCGCTGTCTGGCTCTCTCCCTCGCGCTGTCTCCCTCTCTCCCTCGCGCTGTCTCCATCTCTCCCTCGCGCTGTCTCCCTCTCTCCCTCGCGGTGTCTCCCTCTCTCCCTCGTGCTGTCTGCCTCTCTCCCTCGTGCTGTCTCCCTCTCACCCTCGCGCTGTCTCCCTCTCTCCATAGCGCTGCATCCCTCTCCCCCTCGCACTGCCTCCCTCACACCTTCAGGCAGTCTCCCTCTCTCCCTCGCTCTGTCTCCATCTCTCCCTCGCGCTGTCTCCCTCTCTCCCTCGTGCTGTCTCCCTCTCACCCTCGCTCTGTCTCCCTCTCTCCATAGTGCTGCATCCCTCTCCCCCTCACACTGCCTCCCTCACACCTTCGCGCTGTCTCCCTCGCGCTGCATCCTTCTCTCCCTCGCGCTGTCTCCCTCTCTCCATAGCGCTGCATCCCTCTCCCCCTCGCACTGCCTCCCTCACACCTTCGCGCTGTCACCCTCGCGCTGCCTCCCTATCTCCCTCGTGCTGTCTCCCTCTCACCCTCGCGCTGTCTCCCTCTCTCCATAGCGCTGCATCCCTCTCCCCCTCGCACTGCCTCCCTCACACCTTCGCGCTGCCACCCTCGCGCTGCCTCCCTATCTCCCTCGCGTTGCCTCCCTCTCTCCTTCGCGCTGTCTCCCTCTCTCCCTCGCTCTGTCTCCCTTGCGTTGTCTCACTCTCTCTCTCGCGCTGTCCCTCTCTCTCTCCCTCGCGCTGTCTCTCTCTCTCTCCCTTGTGGTGTCTCTCTCCCTCTCGCCCTCGCGCTGTCTCTCTCTCTGTCTCTCCCTCGCGCTGTCTCTCTCTCTCCCTTGTGCTGTCTCCATCTCTCCTTCGCGCTGTCTCCCTCTCTCCATCGTGCTGTCTGGCTCTCTCGCTCGTGATGTCTGACTCTCTCCCTCGTGCTGTCCGGCTCTCTCCCTTGCGCTGTCTTTCTCCCTCCCTCGCGCTGTCTGGATCTCTCCATTGCGCTGTCTGGCTCTCTCCATCGCGCTGTCTGGCTCTCTCCCTTGCGCTGTCTCCCTCTCTCCCTCGCGCTGTCTCCCTCTCTCCCTCGCGCTGTCTCCCTCTCTCTTTCGCACTGTCTCCCTCTCTCCCTCACGCTGTCTCCCTCTCTCCCTCGCGCTGTCTCCATCTCTCCCTCGCGCTGTCTCCCTCTCTCCCTCGCGGTGTCTCCCTCTCTCCCTCGTGCTGTCTGCCTCTCTCCCTCGTGCTGTCTCCCTCTCACCCTCGCGCTGTCTCCCTCTCTCCCTCGCGCTGCTTCCCTCTCTCCCTCACGCTGCCTCCCTCTCTACCTCGCGCTGCCTTCCTCTCTCCCTCGCGCTGCCTTCCTCTCTCCCTCGTGCTGCCTCCCTCTCTCCTTCGCGCTGCCTCCCTCTCTCCGTCGCGCTGTCTCCCTCTCTCCCTCGCTCTGTCTCCCTTGCGTTGTCTCACTCTCTCTCTCACGCTGTCCCTCTCTCTCTCCCTCGCGCTGTCTCTCTCTCTCTCCCTTGTGCTGTCTCTCTCCCTCTCGCCCTCGCGCTGTCTCTCTCTCTGTCTCTCCTTCGCGCTGTCTCTCTCTCTCCCTTGTGATGTCTCCCTCTCTCCTTCGCGATGTCTCCCTCTCTCCCTTGTGCTGTCTGGCTCTCTCCCTCGTGATGTCTGACTCTCTCCCTCGTGCTGTCTGGCTCTCTCCCTCGCGCTGTCTGGCTCTCTCCCTCGCGCTGTCTGGCTCTCTCCCTCGCGCTGTCTGGCTCTCTCCCTCGCGCTGTCTCCCCCTCTCCCTCGCGCTGTCTCCCTCTCTCCCTTGTGCTGTCTCCATCTCTCTCTCGCACTGTCTCCCTCTCTCCCTCACGCTGTCTCCCTCTCTCCCTCGCGCTGTCTCCATCTCACCCTCGCGCTTTCTCCCTCACTCCCTCGCGCTGCCTCCCTCTCTCCCTCGCACTTTCTCCCTCTCTCCCTCACGCTGCCTCCCTCTCTCCCTCGCGCTGCCTCCCTCTCTCCCTCGTGCTGCCTCCCTCTCTCCCTCGCGCTGCCTCCCTATCTCCCTCACGCTGCCTCCCTCTCTCCCTCACGCTGCCTTCCTCTCTCCCTCGTGCTGCCTCCCTCTCTCCTTCGCGCTGCCTCCCTCTCTCCGTCGCGCTGTCTCCCTCTCTCCCTCGCTCTGTCTCCCTTGCGTTGTCTCACTCTCTCTCTCACGCTGTCCCTCTCTCTCTCCCTCGCGCTGTCTCTCTCTCTCTCCCTTGTGCTGTCTCTCTCCCTCTCGCCCTCGCGCTGTCTCTCTCTCTGTCTCTCCTTCGCGCTGTCTCTCTCTCTCCCTTGTGATGTCTCCCTCTCTCCTTCGCGATGTCTCCCTCTCTCCCTCGTGCTGTCTGGCTCTCTCCCTCGTGATGTCTGACTCTCTCCCTCGTGCTGTCCGGCTCTCTCCCTCGTGCTGTCTTGCTCCCTCCCTCGCGCTGTCTGGCTCTCTCCATTGCGCTGTCTGGCTCTCTTCCTCGCGCTCTCTGGCTCTCTCCCTCACGCTGTCTGGCTCTCTCCCTCGCGCTGTCTGGATCTCTCCCTCGCGCTGTCTGGCTCTCTCCCTCGCGCTGTCTCCCTCTCTCCCTCGCGCTGTCTCCCTCGCGCTGTCTCCCTCTCTCTCTCGCGCTATCTCCCTCTCTCCCTCGCGCTGTCTCCCTCTCTCCCTCGTGCTGTCTCCATCTCTCCCTCGCGCTGTCTCCCTCTCTCTCTCGCGCTGTCTCCCTCTCTCCCTCGCGCTGTCTCCCTCTCTCCCTCGTGCTGTCTCCATCTCTCCCTCGCGCTGTCTCCCTCTCTCCCTCGCCGTGTCTCCCTCTCTCCCTCGTGCTGTCTGCCTCTCTCCCTCGTGCTGTCTCCCTCACACCTTCGCGCTGTCTCCCTCGCGCTGCATCACTCTCTCCCTCGGGCTGCCTCCCTATCTCCCTCGCGTTGCCTCCCTCTCACACTCGCGCTGCCTCCCTCTCTCCCTCGCGCTGCTTCCCCCACTCCCTCGTGCTGCCTCCCTCTCTACCTCGCGCTGCCTTCCTCTCTCCCTCGCGCTGCCTCCCTCTCTCCCTCACGCTACCTCCCTTTCTCCCACACGCTGCCTCCCTCTCTCCCTCGCGCTGCCTCCCTCTCTCCATCACGATGCCTTCCTCTCTCCCTCGTGCTGCCTCCCTCTCTCCTTCGCGCTGCCTCCCTCTCTCCGTCGCGCTGTCTCCCTCTCTCCCTCGCTCTGTCTCCCTTGCGTTGTCTCACTCTCTCTCTCGCGCTGTCCCTCTCTCTCTCCCTCACGCAGTCTCTCTCTCTCTCCCTTGTGCTGTCTCTCTCCCTCTCGCCCTCGCGCTGTCTCTCTCTCTGTGTCTCCTTCGCGCTGTCTCTCTCTCTCCCTTGTGCTGTCTCCCTCTCTCCTTCGCGCTGTCTCCCTCTCTCCCTCGTGCTGTCTGGCTCTCTCCCTCGTGATGTCTGACTCTCTCCCTCGTGCTGTCCGGCTCTCTCCCTCGCGCTGTCTTGCTCCCTCCCTCGCGCTGTCTGGCTCTCTCCATTGCGCTGTCTGGCTCTCTCCAAGGCACTGTCTGGCTCTCTCCCTCGCGCTGTCTGGCTCTCTCCCTCGCGCTGTCTGGCTCTCTCCCTCGCGCTGTCTGGCTCTCTCCCTCGCGCTGTCTCCCCCTCTCCCTCGCGCTGTCTCCCTCTCTCCCTTGTGCTGTCTCCATCTCTCTCTCGCACTGTCTCCCTCTCTCCCTCACGCTGTCTCCCTCTCTCCCTCGCGCTGTCTCCATCTCTCCCTCGCACTGTCTCCCTCTCTCCCTCGTGCTGTCTGGCTCTCTCCCTCGTGATGTCTGACTCTCTCCCTCGTGCTGTCCGGCTCTCTCCCTCGCGCTGTCTTGCTCCCACCCTCGCGCTGTCTGGCTCTCTCCATTGCGCTGTCTGGCTCTCTCCAAGGCACTGTCTGGCTCTCTCCCTCGCGCTGTCTGGCTCTCTCCCTCGTGCTGTCTGGCTCTCTCCCTCGCGCTGTCTGGCTCTCTCCCTCGCGCTGTCTCCCTCTCTCCCTCGCGCTGTCTCCCTCTCTCCCTCACGCTGTCTCCCACTCTCCCTCGCGCTGTCTCCCTCTCTCCCTCGCGCTGTCTCCATCTCTCTCTCGCACTGTCTCCCTCTCTCCCTCATGCTGTCTCCCTCTCTCCCTCGCGCAGTCTCCATCTCTCCCTCGCGCTGTCTCCCCCTCTCCCTCGTGCTGTCTGGCTCTCTCCCTCGTGATGTCTGACTCTCTCCCTCGTGCTGTCCGGCTCTCTCCCTCGCGCTGTCTTGCTCCCTCCCTCGCGCTGTCTGGCTCTCTCCATTGCGCTTTCTGGCTCTCTCCAAGGCACTGTCTGGCTCTCTCCCTCGCGCTGTCTGGCTCTCTCCCTCGCGCTGTCTGGCTCTCTCCCTCGCGCTGTCTGGCTCTCTCCCTCGCGCTGTCTCCCTCTCTCCCTCGCGCTGTCTCCCTATCTCCCTCGCGCTGTCTCCCTCTCTCTCTCGCACTGTCTCCCTCTCTCCCTCACGCTGTCTCCCTCTCTCCCTCGCGCTGTCTCCATCTCTCCCTCGTGCTGTCTCCCTCTCTCCCTCGCGGTGTCTCCCTCTCTCCCTCGTGCTGTCTGCCTCTCTCCCTCGTGCTGTCTCCCTCTCACCCTCGCGCTGTCTCCCTCTCTCCATAGCGCTGCATCCCTCTCCCCCTCGCACTGCCTCCCTCACAACTTCGCACTGTCTCCCTCGCGCTGCATCCCTCTCTCCCTCGCGCTGCCTCCCTATCTCCCTCGCATCGCCTCCCTCTCACCCTCGCGCTGCCTCCCTCTCTCCCTCGCGCTGCTTCCCTCTCTCCCTCACGCTGCCTCCCTCTCTACCTCGTGCTGCCTTCCTCTCTCCCTCGCGCTGCCTCCCTCTCTCCAGCGCGCTGCCTCCCTCTCTCCCTCGCGCTGCCTCCCTCTCTCCCTCGCGCTGCCTCTCTCTCTCCCTCGCGCTGCCTCCCTCTCTCCCTCACGATGCCTTCCTCTCTCCCTCATGCTGCCTCCCTCTCTCCTTCGCGCTGCCTCCCTCTCTCCGTCGCGCTGTCTCCCTCTCTCCCTCGCGCTGTCTCCCTCTCTCCCTCGCGCTGTCTCCCTCTCTCTTTCGCACTGTCTCCCTCTCTCCCTCACGCTGTCTCCCTCTCTCCCTCGCGCTGTCTCCATCTCTCCCTCGCGCTGTCTCCCTCTCTCCCTCGCGGTGTCTCCCTCTCTCCCTCGTGCTGTCTGCCTCTCTCCCTCGTGCTGTCTCCCTCTCACCCTCGCGCTGTCTCCCTCTCTCCCTCGCGCTGCCTCCCTCTCTCCCTCACGCTGCCTCCCTCTCTACCTCGCGCTGCCTTCCTCTCTCCCTCGCGCTGCCTTCCTCTCTCCCTCGTGCTGCCTCCCTCTCTCCTTCGCGCTGCCTCCCTCTCTCCGTCGCGCTGTCTCCCTCTCTCCCTCGCTCTGTCTCCCTTGCGTTGTCTCACTCTCTCTCTCACGCTGTCCCTCTCTCTCTCCCTCGCGCTGTCTCTCTCTCTCTCCCTTGTGCTGTCTCTCTCCCTCTCGCCCTCGCGCTGTCTCTCTCTCTGTCTCTCCTTCGCGCTGTCTCTCTCTCTCCCTTGTGATGTCTCCCTCTCTCCTTCGCGATGTCTCCCTCTCTCCCTTGTGCTGTCTGGCTCTCTCCCTCGTGATGTCTGACTCTCTCCCTCGTGCTGTCTGGCTCTCTCCCTCGCGCTGTCTGGCTCTCTCCCTCGCGCTGTCTGGCTCTCTCCCTCGCGCTGTCTGGCTCTCTCCCTCGCGCTGTCTCCCCCTCTCCCTCGCGCTGTCTCCCTCTCTCCCTTGTGCTGTCTCCATCTCTCTCTCGCACTGTCTCCCTCTCTCCCTCACGCTGTCTCCCTCTCTCCCTCGCGCTGTCTCCATCTCACCCTCGCGCTTTCTCCCTCACTCCCTCGCGCTGCCTCCCTCTCTCCCTCGCACTTTCTCCCTCTCTCCCTCACGCTGCCTCCCTCTCTCCCTCGCGCTGCCTCCCTCTCTCCCTCGTGCTGCCTCCCTCTCTCCCTCGCGCTGCCTCCCTATCTCCCTCACGCTGCCTCCCTCTCTCCCTCACGCTGCCTTCCTCTCTCCCTCGTGCTGCCTCCCTCTCTCCTTCGCGCTGCCTCCCTCTCTCCGTCGCGCTGTCTCCCTCTCTCCCTCGCTCTGTCTCCCTTGCGTTGTCTCACTCTCTCTCTCACGCTGTCCCTCTCTCTCTCCCTCGCGCTGTCTCTCTCTCTCTCCCTTGTGCTGTCTCTCTCCCTCTCGCCCTCGCGCTGTCTCTCTCTCTGTCTCTCCTTCGCGCTGTCTCTCTCTCTCCCTTGTGATGTCTCCCTCTCTCCTTCGCGATGTCTCCCTCTCTCCCTCGTGCTGTCTGGCTCTCTCCCTCGTGATGTCTGACTCTCTCCCTCGTGCTGTCCGGCTCTCTCCCTCGTGCTGTCTTGCTCCCTCCCTCGCGCTGTCTGGCTCTCTCCATTGCGCTGTCTGGCTCTCTTCCTCGCGCTCTCTGGCTCTCTCCCTCACGCTGTCTGGCTCTCTCCCTCGCGCTGTCTGGATCTCTCCCTCGCGCTGTCTGGCTCTCTCCCTCGCGCTGTCTCCCTCTCTCCCTCGCGCTGTCTCCCTCGCGCTGTCTCCCTCTCTCTCTCGCGCTATCTCCCTCTCTCCCTCGCGCTGTCTCCCTCTCTCCCTCGTGTTGTCTCCATCTCTCCCTCGCGCTGTCTCCCTCTCTCTCTCGCGCTGTCTCCCTCTCTCCCTCGCGCTGTCTCCCTCTCTCCCTCGTGCTGTCTCCATCTCTCCCTCGCGCTGTCTCCCTCTCTCCCTCGCCGTGTCTCCCTCTCTCCCTCGTGCTGTCTGCCTCTCTCCCTCGTGCTGTCTCCCTCACACCTTCGCGCTGTCTCCCTCGCGCTGCATCACTCTCTCCCTCGGGCTGCCTCCCTATCTCCCTCGCGTTGCCTCCCTCTCACACTCGCGCTGCCTCCCTCTCTCCCTCGCGCTGCTTCCCCCACTCCCTCGTGCTGCCTCCCTCTCTACCTCGCGCTGCCTTCCTCTCTCCCTCGCGCTGCCTCCCTCTCTCCCTCACGCTACCTCCCTTTCTCCCACACGCTGCCTCCCTCTCTCCCTCGCGCTGCCTCCCTCTCTCCATCACGATGCCTTCCTCTCTCCCTCGTGCTGCCTCCCTCTCTCCTTCGCGCTGCCTCCCTCTCTCCGTCGCGCTGTCTCCCTCTCTCCCTCGCTCTGTCTCCCTTGCGTTGTCTCACTCTCTCTCTCGCGCTGTCCCTCTCTCTCTCCCTCACGCAGTCTCTCTCTCTCTCCCTTGTGCTGTCTCTCTCCCTCTCGCCCTCGCGCTGTCTCTCTCTCTGTGTCTCCTTCGCGCTGTCTCTCTCTCTCCCTTGTGCTGTCTCCCTCTCTCCTTCGCGCTGTCTCCCTCTCTCCCTCGTGCTGTCTGGCTCTCTCCCTCGTGATGTCTGACTCTCTCCCTCGTGCTGTCCGGCTCTCTCCCTCGCGCTGTCTTGCTCCCTCCCTCGCGCTGTCTGGCTCTCTCCATTGCGCTGTCTGGCTCTCTCCAAGGCACTGTCTGGCTCTCTCCCTCGCGCTGTCTGGCTCTCTCCCTCGCGCTGTCTGGCTCTCTCCCTCGCGCTGTCTGGCTCTCTCCCTCGCGCTGTCTCCCCCTCTCCCTCGCGCTGTCTCCCTCTCTCCCTTGTGCTGTCTCCATCTCTCTCTCGCACTGTCTCCCTCTCTCCCTCACGCTGTCTCCCTCTCTCCCTCGCGCTGTCTCCATCTCTCCCTCGCACTGTCTCCCTCTCTCCCTCGTGCTGTCTGGCTCTCTCCCTCGTGATGTCTGACTCTCTCCCTCGTGCTGTCCGGCTCTCTCCCTCGCGCTGTCTTGCTCCCACCCTCGCGCTGTCTGGCTCTCTCCATTGCGCTGTCTGGCTCTCTCCAAGGCACTGTCTGGCTCTCTCCCTCGCGCTGTCTGGCTCTCTCCCTCGTGCTGTCTGGCTCTCTCCCTCGCGCTGTCTGGCTCTCTCCCTCGCGCTGTCTCCCTCTCTCCCTCGCGCTGTCTCCCTCTCTCCCTCACGCTGTCTCCCACTCTCCCTCGCGCTGTCTCCCTCTCTCCCTCGCGCTGTCTCCATCTCTCTCTCGCACTGTCTCCCTCTCTCCCTCATGCTGTCTCCCTCTCTCCCTCGCGCAGTCTCCATCTCTCCCTCGCGCTGTCTCCCCCTCTCCCTCGTGCTGTCTGGCTCTCTCCCTCGTGATGTCTGACTCTCTCCCTCGTGCTGTCCGGCTCTCTCCCTCGCGCTGTCTTGCTCCCTCCCTCGCGCTGTCTGGCTCTCTCCATTGCGCTTTCTGGCTCTCTCCAAGGCACTGTCTGGCTCTCTCCCTCGCGCTGTCTGGCTCTCTCCCTCGCGCTGTCTGGCTCTCTCCCTCGCGCTGTCTGGCTCTCTCCCTCGCGCTGTCTCCCTCTCTCCCTCGCGCTGTCTCCCTATCTCCCTCGCGCTGTCTCCCTCTCTCTCTCGCACTGTCTCCCTCTCTCCCTCACGCTGTCTCCCTCTCTCCCTCGCGCTGTCTCCATCTCTCCCTCGTGCTGTCTCCCTCTCTCCCTCGCGGTGTCTCCCTCTCTCCCTCGTGCTGTCTGCCTCTCTCCCTCGTGCTGTCTCCCTCTCACCCTCGCGCTGTCTCCCTCTCTCCATAGCGCTGCATCCCTCTCCCCCTCGCACTGCCTCCCTCACAACTTCGCACTGTCTCCCTCGCGCTGCATCCCTCTCTCCCTCGCGCTGCCTCCCTATCTCCCTCGCATCGCCTCCCTCTCACCCTCGCGCTGCCTCCCTCTCTCCCTCGCGCTGCTTCCCTCTCTCCCTCACGCTGCCTCCCTCTCTACCTCGTGCTGCCTTCCTCTCTCCCTCGCGCTGCCTCCCTCTCTCCAGCGCGCTGCCTCCCTCTCTCCCTCGCGCTGCCTCCCTCTCTCCCTCGCGCTGCCTCTCTCTCTCCCTCGCGCTGCCTCCCTCTCTCCCTCACGATGCCTTCCTCTCTCCCTCATGCTGCCTCCCTCTCTCCTTCGCGCTGCCTCCCTCTCTCCGTCGCGCTGTCTCCCTCTCTCCCTCGCGCTGTCTCTCTCTCTCTCCCTTGTGCTGTCTCTCTCCCTCTCGCCCTCGCGCTGTCTCTCTCTCTGTCTCTCCTTCGCGCTGTCTCTCTCTCTCCCTTGTGCTGTCTCCATCTCTCCTTCGCGCTGTCTCCCTCTCTCCCTCGTGCTGTCTGGCTCTCTCGCTCGTGATGTCTGACTCTCTCCCTCGTGCTGTCCGGCTCTCTCCCTTGCGCTGTCTTTCTCCCTCCCTCGCGCTGTCTGGATCTCTCCATTGCGCTGTCTGGCTCCCTCCCTCGCGCTGTCTGGATCTCTCCATTGCGCTGTCTGGCTCTCTCCATTGCGCTGTCTGGCTCTCTCCCTCGCGCTGTCTCCCTCTCTCCCTCGCGTTGTCTCCATCTCTCCCTTGCGCTGTCTCCCTCTCTCCCTCGCGGTGTTTCCCTCTCTCCCTCGTGCTGTCTGCCTCTCTCCCTCGTGCTGTCTCCCTCTCACCCTCGCGCTGTCTCCCTCTCTCCATAGCGCTGCATCCCTCTCCCCCTCGCACTGCCTCCCTCACACATTCAGGCAGTCTCCATCTCTCCCTCGATCTGTCTCCATCTCTCCCTCGCGCTGTCTCCCTCTCTCCCTCGTGCTGTCTCCCTCTCCCCTCGCTCTGTCTCCCTCTCTCCATAGTGCTGCATCCCTCTCACCCTCGCACTGCCTCCCTCACACCTTCGCGCTGTCTCCCTCGCGCTGCATCCTTCTCTCCCTCGCGCTGTCTCCCTCTCTCCATAGCGCTGCATCCCTCTCCCCCTCGCACTGCCTCCCTCACACCTTCGCGCTGTCACCCTCGCGCTGCCTCCCTATCTCCCTCGTGCTGTCTCCCCCTCACCCTCGCGCTGTCTCCCTCTCTCCATAGCGCTGCATCCCTCTGCCCCTCGCAGTGCCTCCCTCACACCTTCGCGCTGCCACCCTCGTGCTGCCTCCCTATCTCCCTCGCGTTGCCTCCCTCTCTCCCTCGCGCTGTCTCCCTCTCTCCCTCGCGCTGTCTCCATCTCTCCCTCGCGCTGTCTCCATCTCTCCCTCGCGCTGTCTTCCTCTCTCCCTCGCGGTGTCTCCCTCTCTCCCTCGTGCTGTCTGCCTCTCTCCCTCGTGCTGTCTCCCTCTCACCCTCGCGCTGTCTCCCTCTCTCCATAGCGCTGCACCCTCTCCCCCTCGCACTGCCTCCCTCACAACTCCGCACTGTCTCCCTCGCGCTGCATCCCTCTCTCCCTCGCGCTGCCTCCCTATCTCCCTCGCATTGCCTCCCTCCCACCCTCGCGCTGCCTCCCTCTCTCCCTCGCGCTGCTTCCCTCTCTCCCTCACGCTGCCTCCCTCTCTACCTCGCACTGCCTTCCTCTCTCCCTCGCGCTGCCTCCCTCTCTCCCTCGCGCTGCCTCCCTCTCTCCCTCGCGCTGCCTCCCTCTCTCCCTCGCGCTGCCTCCCTCTCTCCCTCGCGCTGCCTCCCTCTCTCCCTCACGATGCCTTCCTCTCTCCCTCATGCTGCCTCCCTCTCTCCTTCGCGCTGCCTCCCTATCTCCCTCGCGTTGCCTCCCTCTCTCCTTCGCGCTGTCTCCCTCTCTCCCTCGCTCTGTCTCCCTTGCGTTGTCTCACTCTCTCTCTCGCGCTGTCCCTCTCTCTCTCCCTCGCGCTGTCTCTCTCTCTCTCCCTTGTGGTGTCTCTCTCCCTCTCGCCCTCGCGCTGTCTCTCTCTCTGTCTCTCCTTCGCGCTGTCTCTCTCTCTCCCTTGTGCTGTCTCCATCTCTCCTTCGCGCTGTCTCCCTCTCTCCATCGTGCTGTCTGGCTCTCTCGCTCGTGATGTCTGACTCTCTCCCTCGTGCTGTCCGGCTCTCTCCCTTGCGCTGTCTTTCTCCCTCCCTCGCGCTGTCTGGATCTCTCCATTGCGCTGTCTGGCTCTCTCCATCGCGCTGTCTGGCTCTCTCCCTTGCGCTGTCTCCCTCTCTCCCTCGCGCTGTCTCCCTCTCTCCCTCGCGCTGTCTCCCTCTCTCTTTCGCACTGTCTCCCTCTCACCCTCACGCTGTCTCCCTCTCTCCCTCGCGCTGTCTCCATCTCTCCCTCGCGCTGTCTCCCTCTCTCCCTCGCGGTGTCTCCCTCTCTCCCTCGTGCTGTCTGCCTCTCTCCCTCGTGCTGTCTCCCTCTCACCCTCGCGCTGTCTCCCTCTCTCCCTCGCGCTGCTTCCCTCTCTCCCTCACTCTGCCTCCCTCTCTACCTCGCGCTGCCTTCCTCTCTCCCTCGCGCTGCCTTCCTCTCTCCCTCGTGCTGCCTCCCTCTCTCCTTCGCGCTGCCTCCCTCTCTCCGTCGCGCTGTCTCCCTCTCTCCCTCGCTCTGTCTCCCTTGCGTTGTCTCACTCTCTCTCTCACGCTGTCCCTCTCTCTCTCCCTCGCGCTGTCTCTCTCTCTCTCCCTTGTGCTGTCTCTCTCCCTCTCGCCCTCGCGCTGTCTCTCTCTCTGTCTCTCCTTCGCGCTGTCTCTCTCTCTCCCTTGTGATGTCTCCCTCTCTCCTTCGCGATGTCTCCCTCTCTCCCTCGTGCTGTCTGGCTCTCTCCCTCGTGATGTCTGACTCTCTCCCTCGTGCTGTCCGGCACTCTCCCTCGTGCTGTCTTGCTCCCTCCCGCGCTGTCTGGCTCTCTCCATTGCGATGTCTGGCTCTCTTCCTCGCGCTCTCTGGCTCTCTCCCTCACGCTGTCTGGCTCTCTCCCTCGCGCTGTCTGGCTCTCTCCCTCGCGCTGTCTGGCTCTCTCCCTCGCGCTGTCTCCCTCTCTCCCTCGCGCTGTCTCCCTCTCTCTCGCGCTGTATCCCTCTCTCCCTCGCGCTTTCTCCCACTCTCCCTCGCGCAGTCTCCCACTTTCCCTTGCGCTATCTCCCACTTTCCCTTGCGCCTCTCCCAATTTCCCTGGCGCTGTCTCCCACTCTCTCTCGTGCTGTCTCCCTCTCGCCCTCGCGCTGTCTCTCTCTCTCCCTCGTGCTGTTTCCCTCTCTCCCTCGCGCTGCCTCGCTCACTCCCTCGCGCTGTCTCCCACACTCCCTCGCGCTGTCTCTCTCTCTCCCTCGTGCTTTCTCCCTCTCTCCCTCGCGCTGTCTCCCTCTCACCCTCGCGCTTTCTCCCTCACTCCCTCGCGGTGCCTCACTCTCTCCCTTGCGCTGCCTCCCTCTCTCCCTCGCACTTTCTCCCTCTCTCCCTCGTGCTGCCTCCCTCTCTCCCTCACGCTGCCTCCCTCTCTCCCTCGCGCTGCCTCCCTCTCTCCCTCGTGCTGCCTCCCTCTCTCCCTCGCGCTGCCTCCCTATCTCCCTCGCGCTGCCTCCCTCTCTCCCTCACGCTGTCTCCTTTTCTCCCTCGCGCTGTCTCCCTCTCTCCCTCGCGCTGTCTCCCTCTCTCCCTCAAGCTGTCTCGTTCTCTCCCTCGCGCTGTCTCCCTCTCTCCCTCGCGCTGTCTCCCTCTCTCCCTCGCGCTGTCTCCCTCTCTCCCTCGCACTGTCTCCCTCTCTCTCTCGCGCTGTATCCCTCTCTCCCTCGCGCTTTCTCCCACTCTCCCTCGCGCAGTCTCCCACTTTCCCTTGCGCTATCTCCCACTTTCCCTTGCGCCTCTCCCAATTTCCCTGGCGCTGTCTCCCACTCTCTCTCGTGCTGTCAACCTCTCGCCCTCGCGCTGTCTCTCTCTCTCCCTCATGCTGTTTCCCTCTCTCCCTCGCGCTGCCTCGCTCACTCCCTCGCGCTGTCTCCCACAGTCCCTCGCGCTATCTCCCTCTCTCCCTCGTGCTTTCTCCCTCTCTCCCTCGCGCTGTCTCCATCTCACCCTCGCGCTTTCTCCCTCACTCCCTCGCGCTGCCTCACTCTCTCCCTTGCGCTGCCTCCCTCTCTCCCTCGCACTTTCTCCCTCTCTCCCTCACGCTGCCTCCCTCTCTCCCTCGCGCTGCCTCCCTCTCTCCCTCGTGCTGCCTCCCTCTCTCCCTCGCGCTGCCTCCCTATCTCCCTCACGCTGCCTCCCTCTCTCCCTCACGCTGCCTTCCTCTCTCCCTCGTGCTGCCTCCCTCTCTCCTTCGCGCTGCCTCCCTCTCTCCGTCGCGCTGTCTCCCTCTCTCCCTCGCTCTGTCTCCCTTGCGTTGTCTCACTCTCTCTCTCACGCTGTCCCTCTCTCTCTCCCTCGCGCTGTCTCTCTCTCTCTCCCTTGTGCTGTCTCTCTCCCTCTCGCCCTCGCGCTGTCTCTCTCTCTGTCTCTCCTTCGCGCTGTCTCTCTCTCTCCCTTGTGATGTCTCCCTCTCTCCTTCGCGATGTCTCCCTCTCTCCCTCGTGCTGTCTGGCTCTCTCCCTCGTGATGTCTGACTCTCTCCCTCGTGCTGTCCGGCTCTCTCCCTCGTGCTGTCTTGCTCCCTCCCTCGCGCTGTCTGGCTCTCTCCATTGCGCTGTCTGGCTCTCTTCCTCGCGCTCTCTGGCTCTCTCCCTCACGCTGTCTGGCTCTCTCCCTCGCGCTGTCTGGATCTCTCCCTCGCGCTGTCTGGCTCTCTCCCTCGCGCTGTCTCCCTCTCTCCCTCGCGCTGTCTCCCTCGCGCTGTCTCCCTCTCTCTCTCGCGCTATCTCCCTCTCTCCCTCGCGCTGTCTCCCTCTCTCCCTCGTGCTGTCTCCATCTCTCCCTCGCGCTGTCTCCCTCTCTCTCTCGCGCTGTCTCCCTCTCTCCCTCGCGCTGTCTCCCTCTCTCCCTCGTGCTGTCTCCATCTCTCCCTCGCGCTGTCTCCCTCTCTCCCTCGCGGTGTCTCCCTCTCTCCCTCGTGCTGTCTGCCTCTCTCCCTCGTGCTGTCTCCCTCACACCTTCGCGCTGTCTCCCTCGCGCTGCATCACTCTCTCCCTCGGGCTGCCTCCCTATCTCCCTCGCGTTGCCTCCCTCTCACACTCGCGCTGCCTCCCTCTCTCCCTCGCGCTGCTTCCCCCACTCCCTCGTGCTGCCTCCCTCTCTACCTCGCGCTGCCTTCCTCTCTCCCTCGCGCTGCCTCCCTCTCTCCCTCACGCTACCTCCCTTTCTCCCACGCGCTGCCTCCCTCTCTCCCTCGCGCTTCCTCCCTCTCTCCATCACGATGCCTTCCTCTCTCCCTCGTGCTGCCTCCCTCTCTCCTTCGCGCTGCCTCCCTCTCTCCGTCGCGCTGTCTCCCTCTCTCCCTCGCTCTGTCTCCCTTGCGTTGTCTCACTCTCTCTCTCGCGCTGTCCCTCTCTCTCTCCCTCACGCAGTCTCTCTCTCTCTCCCTTGTGCTGTCTCTCTCCCTCTCGCCCTCGCGCTGTCTCTCTCTCTGTGTCTCCTTCGCGCTGTCTCTCTCTCTCCCTTGTGCTGTCTCCCTCTCTCCTTCGCGCTGTCTCCCTCTCTCCCTCGTGCTGTCTGGCTCTCTCCCTCGTGATGTCTGACTCTCTCCCTCGTGCTGTCCGGCTCTCTCCCTCGCGCTGTCTTGCTCCCTCCCTCGCGCTGTCTGGCTCTCTCCATTGCGCTGTCTGGCTCTCTCCAAGGCACTGTCTGGCTCTCTCCCTCGCGCTGTCTGGCTCTCTCCCTCGCGCTGTCTGGCTCTCTCCCTCGCGCTGTCTCCCCCTCTCCCTCGCGCTGTCTCCCTCTCTCCCTTGTGCTGTCTCCATCTCTCTCTCGCACTGTCTCCCTCTCTCCCTCACGCTGTCTCCCTCTCTCCCTCGCGCTGTCTCCATCTCTCCCTCGCACTGTCTCCCTCTCTCCCTCGTGCTGTCTGGCTCTCTCCCTCGTGATGTCTGACTCTCTCCCTCGTGCTGTCCGGCTCTCTCCCTCGCGCTGTCTTGCTCCCACCCTCGCGCTGTCTGGCTCTCTCCATTGCGCTGTCTGGCTCTCTCCAAGGCACTGTCTGGCTCTCTCCCTCGCGCTGTCTGGCTCTCTCCCTCGTGCTGTCTGGCTCTCTCCCTCGCGCTGTCTGGCTCTCTCCCTCGCGCTGTCTCCCTCTCTCCCTCGCGCTGTCTCCCTCTCTCCCTCACGCTGTCTCCCACTCTCCCTCGCGCTGTCTCCCTCTCTCCCTCGCGCTGTCTCCATCTCTCTCTCGCACTGTCTCCCTCTCTCCCTCATGCTGTCTCCCTCTCTCCCTCGCGCAGTCTCCATCTCTCCCTCGCGCTGTCTCCCCCTCTCCCTCGTGCTGTCTGGCTCTCTCCCTCGTGATGTCTGACTCTCTCCCTCGTGCTGTCCGGCTCTCTCCCTCGCGCTGTCTAGCTCCCTCCCTCGCGCTGTCTGGCTCTCTCCATTGCGCTTTCTGGCTCTCTCCAAGGCACTGTCTGGCTCTCTCCCTCGCGCTGTCTGGCTCTCTCCCTCGCGCTGTCTGGCTCTCTCCCTCGCGCTGTCTGGCTCTCTCCCTCGCGCTGTCTCCCTCTCTCCCTCGCGCTGTCTCCCTATCTCCCTCGCGCTGTCTCCCTCTCTCTCTCGCACTGTCTCCCTCTTTCCCTCACGCTGTCTCCCTCTCTCCCTCGCGCTGTCTCCATCTCTCCCTCGTGCTGTCTCCCTCTCTCCCTCGCGGTGTCTGCCTCTCTCCCTCGTGCTGTCTGCCTCTCTCCCTCGTGCTGTCTCCCTCTCACCCTCGCGCTGTCTCCCTCTCTCCATAGCGCTGCATCCCTCTCCCCCTCGCACTGCCTCCCTCACAACTTCGCACTGTCTCCCTCGTGCTGCATCCCTCTCTCCCTCGCGCTGCCTCCCTATCTCCCTCGCATCGCCTCCCTCTCACCCTCGCGCTGCCTCCCTCTCTCCCTCGCGCTGCTTCCCTCTCTCCCTCACGCTGCCTCCCTCTCTACCTCGTGCTGCCTTCCTCTCTCCCTCGCGCTGCCTCCCTCTCTCCAGCGCGCTGCCTCCCTCTCTCCCTCGCGCTGCCTCCCTCTCTCCCTCGCGCTGCCTCTCTCTCTCCCTCGCGCTGCCTCCCTCTCTCCCTCACGATGCCTTCCTCTCTCCCTCATGCTGCCTCCCTCTCTCCTTCGCGCTGCCTCCCTCTCTCCGTCGCGCTGTCTCCCTCTCTCCCTCGCGCTGTCTCTCTCTCTCTCCCTTGTGCTGTCTCTCTCCCTCTCGCCCTCGCGCTGTCTCTCTCTCTGTCTCTCCTTCGCGCTGTCTCTCTCTCTCCCTTGTGCTGTCTCCATCTCTCCGCGCTGTCTCCCTCTCTCCCTCGTGCTGTCTGGCTCTCTCGCTCGTGATGTCTGACTCTCTCCCTCGTGCTGTCCGGCTCTCTCCCTTGCACTGTCTTTCTCCCTCCCTCGCGCTGTCTGGATCTCTCCATTGCGCTGTCTGGCTCCCTCCCTCGCGCTGTCTGGATCTCTCCATTGCGCTGTCTGGCTCTCTCCATTGCGCTGTCTGGCTCTCTCCCTCGCGCTGTCTCCCTCTCTCCCTCGCGTTGTCTCCATCTCTCCCTTGCGCTGTCTCCCTCTCTCCCTCGCGGTGTTTCCCTCTCTCCCTCGTGCTGTCTGCCTCTCTCCCTCGTGCTGTCTCCCTCTCACCCTCGCGCTGTCTCCCTCTCTCCATAGCGCTGCATCCCTCTCCCCCTCGCACTGCCTCCCTCACACATTCAGGCAGTCTCCATCTCTCCCTCGATCTGTCTCCATCTCTCCCTCGCGCTGTCTCCCTCTCTCCCTCGTGCTGTCTCCCTCTCCCCTCGCTCTGTCTCCCTCTCTCCATAGTGCTGCATCCCTCTCACCCTCGCACTGCCTCCCTCACACCTTCGCGCTGTCTCCCTCGCGCTGCATCCCTCTCTCCCTCGCGCTGTCTCCCTCTCTCCATAGCGCTGCATCCCTCTCCCCCTCGCACTGCCTCCCTCACACCTTCGCGCTGTCACCCTCGCGCTGCCTCCCTATCTCCCTCGTGCTGTCTCCCTCTCACCCTCGCACTGTCTCCCTCTCTCCATAGCGCTGCATCCCTCTGCCCCTCGCAGTGCCTCCCTCACACCTTCGCGCTGCCACCCTCGCGCTGCCTCCCTATCTCCCTCGCGTTGCCTCCCTCTCTCCCTCGCGCTGTCTCCCTCTCTCCCTCGCGCTGTCTCCATCTCTCCCTCGCGCTGTCTTCCTCTCTCCCTCGCGGTGTCTCCCTCTCTCCCTCGTGCTGTCTGCCTCTCTCCCTCGTGCTGTCTCCCTCTCACCCTCGCGCTGTCTCCCTCTCTCCATAGCGCTGCACCCTCTCCCCCTCGCACTGCCTCCCTCACAACTCCGACTGTCTCCCTCGCGCTGCATCCCTCTCTCCCTCGCGCTGCCTCCCTATCTCCCTCGCATTGCCTCCCTCTCACCCTCGCGCTGCCTCACTCTCTCCCTCGCGCTGCTTCCCTCTCTCCCTCACGCTGCCTCCCTCTCTACCTCGCACTGCCTTCCTCTCTCCCTCGCGCTGCCTCCCTCTCTCCCTCGCGCTGCCTCCCTCTCTCCCTCGCGCTGCCTCCCTCTCTCCCTCACGATGCCTTCCTCTCTCCCTCATGCTGCCTCCCTCTCTCCTTCGCGCTGCCTCCCTCTCTCCGTCGCGCTGTCTCCCTCTCTCCCTCGTGCTGTCTCTCTCTCTCTCCCTTGTGCTGTCTCTCTCCCTCTCGCCCTCGCGCTGTCTCTCTCTCTGTCTCTCCTTCGCGCTGTCTCTCTCTCTCCCTTGTGCTGTCTCCATCTCTCCTTCGCGCTGTCTCCCTCTCTCCCTCGTGCTGTCTGGCTCTCTCGCTCGTGATGTCTGACTCTCTCCCTCGTGCTGTCCGGCTCTCTCCATAGCGCTGTCTTTCTCCCTCCCTCGCGCTGTCTGGATCTCTCCATTGCGCTGTCTGGCTCTCTCCATTGCGCTGTCTGGCTCTCTCCCTCGCGCTGTCTCCCTCTCTCCCTCGCGCTGTCTCCATCTCTCCCTCGCGCTGTCTCCCTCTCTCCCTCGCGGTGTCTCCCTCTCTCCCTCGTGCTGTCTGCCTCTCTCCCTCGTGCTGTCTCCCTCTCACCCTCGCGCTGTCTCCCTCTCTCCATAGCGCTGCATCCCTCTCCCCCTCGCACTGCCTCCCTCACACATTCAGGCAGTCTCCCTCTCTCCCTCGCTCTGTCTCCATCTCTCCCTCGCGCTGTCTCCCTCTCTCCCTCGTGCTGTCTCCCTCTCACCCTCGCTCTGTCTCCCTCTCTCCATAGTGCTGCATCCCTCTCCCCCTCACACTGCCTCCCTCACACCTTCGCGCTGTCTCCCTCGCGCTGCATCCTTCTCTCCCTCGCGCTGTCTCCCTCTCTCCATAGCGCTGCATCCCTCTCCCCCTCGCACTGCCTCCCTCACACCTTCGCGCTGTCACCCTCGCGCTGCCTCCCTATCTCCCTCGTGCTGTCTCCCTCTCACCCTCGCGCTGTCTCCCTCTCTCCATAGCGCTGCATCCCTCTCCCCCTCGCACTGCCTCCCTCACACCTTCGCGCTGCCACCCTCGCGCTGCCTCCCTATCTCCCTCGCGTTGCCTCCCTCTCTCCTTCGCGCTGTCTCCCTCTCTCCCTCGCTCTGTCTCCCTTGCGTTGTCTCACTCTCTCTCTCGCGCTGTCCCTCTCTCTCTCCCTCGCGCTGTCTCTCTCTCTCTCCCTTGTGGTGTCTCTCTCCCTCTCGCCCTCGCGCTGTCTCTCTCTCTGTCTCTCCTTCGCGCTGTCTCTCTCTCTCCCTTGTGCTGTCTCCATCTCTCCTTCGCGCTGTCTCCCTCTCTCCATCGTGCTGTCTGGCTCTCTCGCTCGTGCTGTCCGGCTCTCTCCCTTGCGCTGTCTTTCTCCCTCCCTCGCGCTGTCTGGATCTCTCCATTGCGCTGTCTGGCTCTCTCCATCGCGCTGTCTGGCTCTCTCCCTTGCGCTGTCTCCCTCTCTCCCTCGTGCTGTCTGCCTCTCTCCCTCGTGCTGTCTCCCTCTCACCCTCGAGCTGTCTCCCTCTCTCCATAGCGCTGCATCCCTCTCCCCCTCGCACTGCCTCCCTCACAACTTCGCACTGTCTCCCTCGCGCTGCATCCCTCTCTCCCTCGCGCTGCCTCCCTATCTCCCTCGCATTGCCTCCCTCTCACCCTCGCGCTGCCTCCCTCTCTCCCTCGCGCTGCTTCCCTCTCTCCCTCACGCCGCCTCCCTCTCTACCTCGCGCTGCCTTCCTCTCTCCCTCGCGCTGCCTTCCTCTCTCCCTCATGCTGCCTCCCTCTCTCCTTCGCGCTGCCTCCCTCTCTCCGTCGCGCTGTCTCCCTCTCTCCCTCGCTCTGTCTCCCTTGCGTTGTCTCACTCTCTCTCTCACGCTGTCCCTCTCTCTCTCCCTCGCGCTGTCTCTCTCTCTCTCCCTTGTGCTGTCTCTCTCCCTCTCGCCCTCGCGCTGTCTCTCTCTCTGTCTCTCCTTCGCGCTGTCTCTCTCTCTCCCTTGTGATGTCTCCCTCTCTCCTTCGCGATGTCTCCCTCTCTCCCTCGTGCTGTCTGGCTCTCTCCCTCGTGATGTCTGACTCTCTCCCTCGTGCTGTCCGGCTCTCTCCCTCGTGCTGTCTTGCTCCCTCCCTCGCGCTGTCTGGCTCTCTCCATTGCGCTGTCTGGCTCTCTTCCTCGCGCTCTCTGGCTCTCTCCCTCACGCTGTCTGGCTCTCTCCCTCGCGCTGTCTGGCTCTCTCCCTCGCGCTGTCTGGCTCTCTCCCTCGCGCTGTCTCCCTCTCTCCCTCGCGCTGTCTCCCTCTCTCTCGCGCTGTATCCCTCTCTCCCTCGCGATTTCTCCCACTCTCCCTCGCGCAGTCTCCCACTTTCCCTTGCGCTATCTCCCACTTTCCCTTGCACCTCTCCCAATTTCCCTGGCGCTGTCTCCCACTCTCTCTCGTGCTGTCTCCCTCTCGCCCTCGCGCTGTCTCTCTCTCTCCCTCGTGCTGTTTCCCTCTCTCCCTCGCGCTGCCTCGCTCACTCCCTCGCGCTGTCTCCCACACTCCCTCGCGCTGTCTCTCTCTCTCCCTCGTGCTTTCTCCCTCTCTCCCTCGCGCTGTCTCCCTCTCACCCTCGCGCTTTCTCCATCACTCCCTCGCGCTGCCTCACTCTCTCCCTTGCGCTGCCTCCCTCTCTCCCTCGCACTTTCTCCCTCTCTCCCTCGTGCTGCCTCCCTCTCTCCCTCGCGCTGCCTCCCTCTCTCCCTCGCGCTGCCTCCCTCTCTCCCTCGTGCTGCCTCCCTCTCTCCCTCGCGCTGCCTCCCTATCTCCCTCGTGCTGCCTCCCTCTCTCCCTCATGCTGTCTCCTTTTCTCCCTCGCGCTGTCTCCCTCTCTCCCTCGCGCTGTCTCCCTCTCTCCCTCAAGCTGTCTCCTTCTCTCCCTCGCGCTGTCTCCCTCTCTCCCTCGCGCTGTCTCCCTCTCTCCCTCGCGCTGTCTCCCTCTCTCCCTCGCACTGTCTCCCTCTCTCTCTCGCGCTGTATCCCTCTCTCCCTCGCGCTTTCTCCCACTCTCCCTCGCGCAGTCTCCCACTTTCCCTTGCGCTATCTCCCACTTTCCCTTGCGCCTCTCCCAATTTCCCTGGCGCTGTCTCCCACTCTCTCTCGTGCTGTCTCCCTCTCGCCCTCGCGCTGTCTCTCTCTCTCCCTCATGCTGTTTCCCTCTCTCCCTCGCGCTGCCTCGCTCACTCCCTCGCGCTGTCTCCACACTCCCTCGCGCTATCTGCTCTCTCCCTCGTGCTTTCTCCCTCTCTCCCTCGCGCTGTCTCCATCTCACCCTCGCGCTTTCTCCCTCACTCCCTCGCGCTGCCTCACTCTCTCCCTTGCGCTGCCTCCCTCTCTCCCTCGCACTTTCTCCCTGTCTCCCTCACGCTGCCTCCCTCTCTCCCTCGCGCTGCCTCCCTCTCTACCTCGCGCTGCCTCCCTCTCTCCCTCGTGCTGCCTCCCTCTCTCCCTCGCGCTGCCTCCCTATCTCCCTCGCGCTGCCTCCCTCTCTCCCTCACGCTGCCTTCCTCTCTCCCTCGTGCTGCCTCCCTCTCTCCTTCGCGCTGCCTCCCTCTCTCCGTCGCGCTGTCTCCCTCTCTCCCTCGCTCTGTCTCCCTTGCGTTGTCTCACTCTCTCTCTCACGCTGTCCCTCTCTCTCTCCCTCGCGCTGTCTCTCTCTCTCTCCCTTGTGCTGTCTCTCTCCCTCTCGCCCTCGCGCTGTCTCTCTCTCTGTCTCTCCTTCGCGCTGTCTCTCTCTCTCCCTTGTGATGTCTCCCTCTCTCCTTCGCGATGTCTCCCTCTCTCCCTCGTGCTGTCTGGCTCTCTCCCTCGTGATATCTGACTCTCTCCCTCGTGCTGTCCGGCTCTCTCCCTCGTGCTGTCTTGCTCCCTCCCTCGCGCTGTCTGGCTCTCTCCATTGCGCTGTCTGGCTCTCTTCCTCGCGCTCTCCGGCTCTCTCCCTCACGCTGTCTGGCTCTCTCCCTCGCGCTGTCTGGCTCTCTCCCTCGCGCTGTCTGGCTCTCTCCCTCGCGCTGTCTCCCTCTCTCCCTCGCGCTGTCTCCCTCGCGCTGTCTCCCTCTCTCTCTCGCGCTGTCTCCCTCTCTCCCTCGCGCTGTCTCCCTCTCTCCCTCGTGCTGTCTCCATCTCTCCCTCGCGCTGTCTCCCTCTCTCCCTCGCGGTGTCTCCCTCTCTCCCTCGTGCTGTCTGCCTCTCTCCCTCGTGCTGTCTCCCTCTCACCCTCGCGCTGTCTCCCTCTCTCCATAGCCCTGCATCCCTCACCCCCTCGCACTGCCTCCCTCACACCTTCGCGCTGTCTCACACGCGCTGCATCACTCTCTCCCTCGGGCTGCCTCCCTATCTCCCTCGCGTTGCCTCCCTCTCACTCTCGCGCTGCCTCCCTCTCTCCCTCGCACTGCTGCCCTCTCTCCCTCGTGCTGCCTCCCTCTCTACCTCGCGCTGCCTTCCTCTCTCCCTCGCGCTGCCTCCCTCTCTCCCTCACGCTACCTCCCTTTCTCCCACGCGCTGCCTCCCTCTCCCTCGCTGCCTCCCCTCGCGCTGCCTTCCTCTCCCCGTGCTGCCTCCCTCTCTCCTTCGCGCTGCCTCCCTCTCTCCGTCGCACTGTCTCCCTCTCTCCCTCGCTCTGTCTCCCTTGCGTTGTCTCACTCTCTCTCTCACGCTGTCCCTCTCTCTCTCCCTCGCGCTGTCTCTCTCTCTGTCTCTCCTTCGCGCTGTCTCTCTCTCTCCCTTGTGCTGTCTCCCTCTCTCCTTCGCGCTGTCTCCCTCTCTCACTCGTGCTGTCTGGCTCTCTACATTGCGCTGTCTGGCTCTCTCCAAGGCACTGTCTGGCTCTCTCCCTCGCGCTGTCTGGCTCTCTCCCTCGCGCTGTCTGGCACTCTCCCTCGCGCTGTCTGGCTCTCTCCCTCGCGCTGTCTCCCTCTCTCCCTCGCGCTGTCTCCCTCTCTCCCTTGTGCTGTCTCCATCTCTCTCTCGCACTGTCTCCCTCTCTCCCTCACGCTGTCTCCCTCTCTCCCTCGCGCTGTCTCCATCTCTCCCTCGCACTGTCTCCCTCTCTCCCTCGTGCTGTCTGGCTCTCTCCCTCGTGATGTCTGACTCTCTCCCTCGTGCTGTCCGGCTCTCTCCCTCGCGCTGTCTTGCTCCCTCCCTCGCGCTGTCTGGCTCTCTCCATTGCGCTGTCTGGCTCTCTCCAAGGCACTGTCTGGCTCTCTCCCTCGCGCTGTCTGGCTCTCTCCCTCGTGCTGTCTGGCTCTCTCCCTCGCGCTGTCTGGCTCTCTCCCTCGCGCTGTCTCCCTCTCTCCCTCGCGCTGTCTCCCACTCTCCCTCACGCTGCCTCCCTCTCTACCTCGTGCTGCCTTCCTCTCTCCCTCGCGCTGCCTCCCTCTCTCCAGCGCGCTGCCTCCCTCTCTCCCTCGCGCTGCCTCCCTCTCTCCCTCGTGCTGCCTCCCTCTCTCCCTCGCGCTGCCTCCCTCTCTCCCTCACGATGCCTTCCTCTCTCCCTCATGCTGCCTCCCTCTCTCCTTCGCGCTGCCTCCCTCTCTCCGTCGCGCTGTCTCCCTCTCTCCCTCGCGCTGTCTCTCTCTCTCTCCCTTGTGCTGTCTCTCTCCCTCTCGCCCTCGCGCTGTCTCTCTCTCTGTCTCTCCTTCGCGCTGTCTCTCTCTCTCCCTTGTGCTGTCTCCGTCTCTCCTTCGCGCTGTCTCCCTCTCTCCCTTGTGCTGTCTGGCTCTCTCGCTCGTGATGTCTGACTCTCTCCCTCGTGCTGTCCGGCTCTCTCCCTTGCGCTGTCTTTCTCCCTCCCTCGCGCTGTCTGGATCTCTCCATTGCGCTGTCTGGCTCTCTCCATTGCGCTGTCTGGCTCTCTCCCTCGCGCTGCCTCACTCTCTCCCTCGCGCTGTCTCCATCTCTCCCTTGCGCTGTCTCCCTCTCTCCCTCGCGGTGTTTCCCTCTCTCCCTCGTGCTGTCTGCCTCTCTCCCTCGTGCTGTCTCCCTCTCACCCTCGCGCTCTCTCCCTCTCTCCATGGCGCTGCATCCCTCTCCCCCTCGCACTGCCTCCCTCACACCTTCAGGCAGTCTCCCTCTCTCCCTCGCTCTGTCTCCATCTCTCCCTCGCGCTGTCTCCCTCTCTCCCTCGTGCTGTCTCCCTCTCCCCTCGCTCTGTCTCCCTCTCTCCATAGTGCTGCATCACTCTCACCCTCGCACTGCCTCCCTCACACCTTCGCGCTGTCTCCCTCGCGCTGCATCCCTCTCTCCCTCGCGCTGTCTCCCTCTCTCCATAGCGCTGCAACCCTCTCCCCCTCGCACTGCCTCCCTCACAACTTCGCGCTGTCACCCTCGCGCTGCCTCCCTATCTCCCTCGTGCTGTCTCCCTCTCACCCTCGCGCTGTCTCCCTCTCTCCATAGCGCTGCATCCCTCTCCCCCTCGCACTGCCTCCCTCACACCTTCGCGCTGCCACCCTCGCGCTGCCTCCCTATCTCCCTCGCGTTGCCTCCCTCTCTCCCTCGCGCTGTCTCCCTCTCTCCCTCGCGCTGTCTCCCTCTCTCCCTCGCGCTGTCTCCCTCTCTCTCTCGCACTGTCTCCCTCTCTCCCTCACGCTGTCTCCCTCTCTCCCTCGCGCTGTCTCCATCTCTCCCTCGCGCTGTCTCCCTCTCTCCCTCGCGGTGTCTCCCTCTCTCCCTCGTGCTGTCTGCCTCTCTCCCTCGTGCTGTCTCCCTCTCACCCTCGCGCTGTCTCCCTCTCTCCATAGCGCTGCATCCCTCTCCCCCTCGCACTGCCTCCCTCACAACTCCGCACTGTCTCCCTCGCGCTGCATCCCTCTCTCCCTCGCGCTGCCTCCCTATCTCCCTCGCATTGCCTCCCTCTCACCCTCGCGCTGCCTCCCTCTCTCCCTCGCGCTGCTTCCCTCTCTCCCTCACGCTGCCTCCCTCTCTACCTCGCGCTGCCTTCCTCTCTCCCTCGCGCTGCCTCCCTCTCTCCCTCGCGCTGCCTCCCTCTCTCCCTCGCGCTGCCTCCCTCTCTCCCTCGCGCTGCCTCCCTCTCTCCCTCACGATGCCTTCCTCTCTCCCTCATGCTGCCTCCCTCTCTCCTTCGCGCTGCCTCCCTCTCTCCGTCGCGCTGTCTCCCTCTCTCCCTCGTGCTGTCTCTCTCTCTCTCCCTTGTGCTGTCTCTCTCCCTCTCGCCCTCGCGCTGTCTCTCTCTCTGTCTCTCCTTCGCGCTGTCTCTCTCTCTCCCTTGTGCTGTCTCCATCTCTCCTTCGCGCTGTCTCCCTCTCTCCCTCGTGCTGTCTGGCTCTCTCGCTCGTGATGTCTGACTCTCTCCCTCGTGCTGTCCGGCTCTCTCCATAGCGCTGTCTTTCTCCCTCCCTCGCGCTTTCTGGATCTCTCCATTGCACTGTCTGGCTCTCTCCATTGCGCTGTCTGGCTCTCTCCCTCGCGATGTCTCCCTCTCTCCCTCGCGCTGTCTCCATCTCTCCCTCGCGCTGTCTCCCTCTCTCCCTCGCGGTGTCTCCCTCTCTCCCTCGTGCTGTCTGCCTCTCTCCCTCGTGCTGTCTCCCTCTCACCCTCGCGCTGTCTCCCTCTCTCCATAGCGCTGCATCCCTCTCCCCCTCGCACTGCCTCCCTCACACCTTCAGGCAGTCTCCCTCTCTCCCTCGCTCTGTCTCCATCTCTCCCTCGCGCTGTCTCCCTCTCTCCCTCGTGCTGTCTCCCTCTCACCCTCGCTCTGTCTCCCTCTCTCCATAGTGCTGCATCCCTCTCCCCCTCACACTGCCTCCCTCACACCTTCGCGCTGTCCCCCTCGCGCTGCATCCCTCTCTCCCTCGCGCTGTCTCCCTCTCTCCATAGCGCTGCATCCCTCTCCCCCTCGCACTGCCTCCCTCACACCTTCGTGCTGTCACCCTCGCGCTGCCTCTCTATCTCCCTCGTGCTGTCTCCCTCTCACCCTCGCGCTGTCTCCCTCTCTCCATAGCGCTGCATCCCTCTCCCCCTCGCACTGCCTCCCTCACACCTTTGCGCTGCCACCCTCGCGCTGCCTCCCTATCTCCCTCGCGTTGCCTCCCTCTCTCCTTCGCGCTGTCTCCCTCTCTCCCTCGCTCTGTCTCCCTTGCGTTGTCTCACTCTCTCTCTCGCGCTGTCCCTCTCTCTCTCCCTCGCGCTGTCTCTCTCTCTCTCCCTTGTGGTGTCTCTCTCCCTCTCGCCCTCGCGCTGTCTCTCTCTCTGTCTCTCCTTCGTGCTGTCTCTCTCTCTCCCTTGTGCTGTCTCCATCTCTCCTTCGCGCTGTCTCCCTCTCTCCATCGTGCTGTCTGGCTCTCTCGCTCGTGATGTCTGACTCTCTCCCTCGTGCTGTCCGGCTCTCTCCCTTGCGCTGTCTTTCTCCCTCCCTCGCGCTGTCTGGATCTCTCCATTGCGCTGTCTGGCTCTCTCCATCGCGCTGTCTGGCTCTCTCCCTTGCGCTGTCTCCCTCTCTCCCTCGCGCTGTCTCCCTCTCTCCCTCGCGCTGTCTTCCTCTCTCTTTCGCACTGTCTCCCTCTCTCCCTCACGCTGTCTCCCTCTCTCCCTCGCACTGTCTCCATCTCTCCCTCGCGCTGTCTCCCTCTCTCCCTCGCGGTGTCTCCCTCTCTCCCTCGTGCTGTCTGCCTCTCTCCCTCGTGCTGTCTCCCTCTCACCCTCGCGCTGTCTCCCTCTCGCCATAGCGCTGCATCCCTCTCCCCCTCGCACTGCCTCCCTCACAACTTCGCACTGTCTCCCTTGCGCTGCATCCCTCTCTCCCTCGCGCTGCCTCCCTATCTCCCTCGCATTACCTCCCTCTCACCCTCGCGCTGCCTCCCTCTCTCCCTCGCGCTGCTTCCCTCTCTCCCTCACGCTGCCTCCCTCTCTACCTCGCGCTGCCTTCCTCTCTCCCTCGCGCTGCCTCCCTCTCTCCCTCGCGCTGCCTCCCTCTCTCCCTCGCGCTGCCTCCCTCTCTCCCTCACGATGCCTTCCTCTCTCCCTCATGCTGCCTCCCTCTCTCCTTCGCGCTGCCTCCCTCTCTCCGTCGCGCTGTCTCCCTCTCTCCCTCGTGCTGTCTCTCTCTCTCTCCCTTGTGCTGTCTCTCTCCCTCTCGCCCTCGCGCTGTCTCTCTCTCTGTCTCTCCTTCGCGCTGTCTCTCTCTCTCCCTTGTGCTGTCTCCATAGCGCTGCATCCCTCTCCCCCTCGCACTGCCTCCCTCACACCTTCGCGCTGCCACCCTCGCGCTGCCTCCCTATCTCCCTCGCGTTGCCTCCCTCTCTCCTTCGCGCTGTCTCCCTCTCTCCCTCGCTCTGTCTCCCTTGCGTTGTCTCACTCTCTCTCTCGCGCTGTCCCTCTCTCTCTCCCTCGCGCTGTCTCTCTCTCTCTCCCTTGTGGTGTCTCTCTCCCTCTCGCCCTCGCGCTGTCTCTCTCTCTGTCTCTCCTTCGCGCTGTCTCTCTCTCTCCCTTGTGCTGCCTCCCTCTCTCCCTCACGCTGCCTCCCTCTCTCCCTCGTGCTGCCTCCCTCTCTCCCCCGCGATGCCTCCCTCTCTCCCTCGTGCTGTCTCCCTCTCTCCCTCGCGCTGTCTCCCTCGCGCTGTCTCACTCTGTCTCTCGCACAGTCCCTCCCTTCCTCCTCGCGCTGTCTCTATATCTCCCCCTTGCGCTGTCTCTCTCTCTCTCTCCCTCGCGCTGTCTCTCTCTCTGTCTCTCCCTTGCGCTGTCTCTCTCTCCCTTGTGCTGTCTCCCTCTCTCCTTCGCGCTTTCTCCCTATTTCCCTCGTGCTGTCTGGCTCTCTCCCTCCTGCTGTCTGGTTCTCTCCCTCGTGCTGTCTGGCTCTCTCCCTCGCGCTGTCTTGTTCCCTCCCTTGCGCTGTCTGGCTCTCTCCATTGCACTGTCTGGCTCTCTCCCTCGCGCTTTCTGGCTCTCTCTCTCGTGCTGTCTGGCTCTCTCACTCGCGCTGCCTCCCTTTAACCCTCGCGCTGTCTCCCTCTCTCCCTCGCACTGTCTCCCTCTCTCCCTCGCGCTGCCTCCCTCTCTCCCTCGCTCTGTCTTTCTCGCGCTGTCTATCTGTCTCCCTCGCGCTGTCTCTCTCTCTCTCACTTGCGCTGTCTCTCTCTCTCTCTCCATCGTGCTGTCTCTCTCTCTCTCTCCCTCGCGCTGTCTCTCTCTCTCCTTCGCGCTGTCTCTCTATCTCTGCCTCACGCTGACGCTCTCTCTCCCTCGCGCTGTCTCTCTCTCTCCCTCGCGCTGTCTGGCTCTCTCCATTGCGCTGTATGGCTCACTCCCTCGCGCTGTCTCCCTCTCTCCCTCGCGCTGTCTCCCTCTCTCCCTCGCGCTGTCTCCCTCTCTCCCTCGTGCTGTCTCCCTCTCACCCTCGCGCTGTCTCCCTCTCTCCCTCGCGCTGTCTCCCTCTCTCACTCGCGCTGACTCCATCTCTCCCTCGCGCTGCCTCCCTCTCTTCCTCGTGCTGTCTCCCTAGCGCTGTCTCCCTCTCCCTCGCGCTGTCTGCCTCTCTCCCTTGCGCTGTCTCCATCTCTCCCTCGTGCTTTCTCCCACTCTGCCTCGCGCAGTCTCCCACTTTCCCTCGCGCTGTCTCCCACTTTCCCTCGCGCTGTCTCCCTCTTGTCCTCGCGTTGTCTCCTTCAGTCCCTCGCACTGTTTCCCTCTCTCCCTTGTGCTGTCTCCCTCACTCCCTCGTGCTGTCTCCCAAACTCCCTCGCGCTGTCTCCCTCTCTCCCTCGTGCTTTCTCCATCTCACCCTCGCGCTGTCTCCCTCACTCCCTCGTGCTGTCTCCCTCTCTCCCTCGCGCTGCCTCCCTCTCTCCCTCACGCTGCCTCCCTCTCTCCCTCGTGCTGCCTCCCTCTCTCCCCCGCGATGCCTCCCTCTCTCCCTCGTCCTGTCTCCCTCTCTCCCTCGCGCTGTCTCCCTCGCGCTGTCTCACTCTGTCTCTCGCACAGTCCCTCCCTCTCCTCCTCGCGCTGTCTCTATATCTCCCCCTTGCGCTGTCTCTCTCTCTCTCTCCCTCGCGCTGTCTCTCTCTCTGTCTCTCCCTTGCGCTGTCTCTCTCTCTCCCTTGTGCTGTCTCCCTCTCTCCTTCGCGCTTTCTCCCTATTTCCCTTGTGCTCTCTGGCTCTCTCCCTCCTGCTGTCTGGTTCTCTCCCTCGTGCTGTCTGGCTCTCTCCCTCGCGCTGTCTTGTTCCCTCCCTTGCGCTGTCTGGCTCTCTCCATTGCGCTGTCTGGCTCTCTGCCTCGCGCTTTCTGGCTCTCTCTCTCGTGCTGTCTGGCTCTCTCACTCGCGCTGCTTCCCTTTAACCCTCGCGCTGTCTCCCTCTCTCCCTCGTGCTGTCTCCCTCTCTCCCTCGCGCTGCCTCCCACTCTCCCTCGCTCTGTCTTTCTCGCGCTGTCTCTCTGTCTCCCTCGCACTGTCCTTCTCTGTCTCCCTCGCGCTGTCTCTCTCTCTCTCATTTGCGCTGTCTCTCTCTCTCTCTCCATCGTGCTGTCTCTCTCTCTCTCCCTCGCGCTGTCTCTCTCTCTCCTTCGCGCTGTCTCTCTATCTCTGCCTCACGCTGATGCTCTCTCTCCCTCGCGCTGTCTCTCTCTCTCCATCGCGCTGGCTGGCTCTCTCCCTCGCGCTGTCTGGCTCTCTCCATTGCGCTGTCTGGCTCACTCCCTCGCGCTGTCTCCCTCTCTCCCTCGCGCTGTCTCCCTCTCTCCCTCGCGCTGTCTCCCTCTCTCCCTCGCACTGTCTCCCTCTCACTCTCGCGCTGTCTCCCTCTCTCCCTCGCGCTGTCTCCCTCTCTCACTCGCGCTGACTCCATCTCTCCCTCGCGCTGCCTCCCTCTCTTCCTCGTGCTGTCTCCCTAGTGCTGTCTCCCTCTCTCCCTCGCGCTGTCTGCCTCTCTCCCTCGCGCTATCTCCCTCTCTCCCTCGCGCTTTCTCCCACTCTGCCTCGCGCAGTCTCCCACTTTCCCTCGCGCTGTCTCCCACTCTCCCTCGCGCTGTCTCCCTTTCATCCTCGCGCTGTCTCCTTCTGTCCCTCGCACTGTTTCCCTCTCTCCCTTGCGCTGTCTCCCTCACTCCCTCGCGCTGTCTCCCAAACTCCCTCGCGCTGTCTCCCTCTCTCCCTCGCGCTTTCTCCATCTCACCCTCGTGCTGTCTCCCTCACTCCCTCGCGCTGTCTCCCTCTCTCCCTCGCGCTGCCTCCCTCTCTCCCTCACGCTGCCTCCCTCTCTCACTCGCGCTGCCGCCCTCTCTGCCTCGCGCTGCCTCGCTCTCTGCCCCGTGCTGCCTCCCTCTCTCCCTCGCGCTGCCACCCTCTCTACGTCGCGCTGCCACCCTCTCTCCGTCGTGCTGCCGCCCTTTTTCCTTCGCACTGCCTCCCTCTCTGCCTCGTGCTGCCTCCCTCTCACCCTCGCGCTGACTCCCACTCTCCCTCGTGCTGCCGCCCTCTCTCCCTTGCGCTGCCTCCCTCTCTCCCTGGCACTGCCTCCCTCTCTCCCTCGCACTGCCTCCCTCTCTCCCTCGCGCTGCCTCTCTCTCTCCCTCACGCTGCCTCCCTCTCTGCCTCGCGCTGCCTCCCTCTCGCCCTCGCGCTGCCTCCCTCTCTGCCTCACGCTGCCTCCCTCTCTTCCTCGCGCTGCCTCCCTCTCTCCCTCGCGCTGCCTCCATCTCTCTGTCGCGCTGCCTCCATCTCTCCGTCGCGCTGCCTCCCTCTTTCCCATGCATGCCTCCCTCTCTCCCTGGTGCTGCCTCCCTCTCTCCCTCACACTGCTTCCCTCCTCCCTCTAGCTGCATCCATCTCTCCATCACGCTGCCTCCCTCTCCCTCTCGCGCTGCCTCCCTCACCCCCTCGTGCTCTCTGCCTCTCTCCCTCGTGCTGTCTCCCTCTCTCCCTCGTGCTGTCTGCCTCACGCTGTCTCCCTCTCTCCGTCGCGCTGCCTCCCTATCTCCCTTGCGCTGCCTGCCTCTCACCCTCGCGCTGCCACCCTCTCTCCCTCGCGCTGCCTCCCTCTCTCCCTTGCGCTGCCTCCCTCTCACCCTCGTGCTGCCTCCCTCGTGCTGCCTCCCTCTCTCCCTCGCGCTGCTCCCTCTCTCCTTCGCGCTGCCTCCCTCGCTCCGTCGCGCTGCCTCCCTCTCTCCCTTGCGCTGCCTCCCTCATGCCCTCTCACTGCCTCCCTCGCGCTGCCTCCCTCTCTCCCTCGCGCTGCCTCACTCTCTCCCTCGCGCTGCCTCTCTCTCTCCCTCGCGATGTCTCCCTCTCTCCCTCGTGCAATCTCCCTCTGTCCCTCGTTCTGTCTCACTGGCGTTGTCACACTCTGTCTCTCCCGCTGTCCCTCTCTCTCTCCCTCGCGCTGTCTCTCTCTCTCTCCCTTGCACTGTCCCTCTCTCTCTCGCCCTTGCGCTGTCTCTCTCTCTGTCTCTCCCTCGCGCTGTCTCTCTCTCTCCCTTGTGCTGTCTCCCTCTCTCCTTCGCGCTGTCTCCCTATCTCCCTCGTGCTGTCTGGCTCTCTCCCCCATGCTGTCTGGCTCTCTCCCTCGTGCTGTCTGGATCTCTCCCTCGCGCTGTCTTGCTCCCTCCCTCGCGCTGTCTGGCTAACTCTATTGCGCTGTCTGGATCTCTCCCTCGCGCTGTCTGGCTCTCTCCCTCGCGCTGTCTGGCACTCTCCCTCGCGCTGTCTCCCTCTCTCCCTCGCGCTGCCTCCCTCTCTCCCTCACGCTGCCTCCCTCTCTCCCTCGTGCTGCCTCCCTCTCTCCCCCGCGATGCCTCCCTCTCTCCCTCGTGCTGTCTCCCTCTCTCCCTCGCGCTGTCTCCCTCGCGCTGTCTCACTCTGTCTCTCGCACAGTCCCTCCCTCTCCTCCTCGCGCTGTCTCTATATCTCCCCCTTGCGCTGTCTCTCTCTCTCTCTCCCTCGCGCTGTCTCTCTCTCTGTCTCTCCCTTGCGCTGTCTCACTCTCTCCCTTGTGCTGTCTCCCTCTCTCCTTCGCGCTTTCTCCCTATTTCCCTCGTGCTCTCTGGCTCTCTCCCTCCTGCTGTCTGGTTCTCTCCCTCGTGCTGTCTGGCTCTCTCCCTCGCGCTGTCTTGTTCCCTCCCTTGCGCTGTCTGGCTCTCTCCATTGCGCTGTCTGGCTCTCTGCCTCGCGCTTTCTGGCTCTCTCTCTCGTGCTGTCTGGCTCTCTCACTCGCGCTGCCTCCCTTTAACCCTCGCGCTGTCTCCCTCTCTCCCTCGCGCAGTCTCCCTCTCTCCCTCGCGCTGCCTCCCTCTCTCCCTCGCTCTGTCTTTCTCGCGCTGTCTCTCTGTCTCCCTCGCGCTCTCCTTCTCTGTCTCCCTCGCGCTGTCTCTCTCTCTCTCACTTGCGCTGTCTCTCTCTCTCTCTCCATCGTGATGTCTCTCTCTCTCTCCCTCGCGCTGTCTCTCTCTCTCCTTCGCGCTGTCTCTCTATCTCTGCCTCACGCTGACGCTCTCTCTCCCTCGCGCTGTCTCTCTCTCTCCATCGCGCTGGCTGGCTCTCTCCCTCGCGCTGTCTGGCTCTCTCCATTGCGCTGTCTGGCTCACTCCCTCGCGCTGTCTCCCTCTCTCCCTCGCGCTGTCTCCCTCTCTCCCTCGCGCTGTCTCCCTCTCTCCCTCGCGCTGTCTCCCTCTCACCCTCGTGCTGTCTCCCTCTCTCCCTCGCGCTGTCTCCCTCTCTCACTCGCGCTGACTCCATCTCTCCCTCGCGCTGCCTCCCTCTCTTCCTCGTGCTGTCTCCCTAGCGCTGTCTCCCTCTCTCCCTCGCGCTGTCTGCCTCTCTCCCTCGCGCTGTCTCCCTCTCTCCCTCGTGCTTTCTCCCACTCTGGCTCGCGCAGTCTCCCACTTTCCCTCGCGCTGTCTCCCACTCTCCCTCGCGCTGTCTCCCTTTCATCCTCGCGCTGTCTCCTTCTGTCCCTCGCACTGTTTCCCTCTCTCCCTTGCGCTGTCTCCCTCACTCCCTCGCGCTGTCTCCCAAACTCCCTCGCGCTGTCTCCCTCTCTCCCTCGCGCTTTCTCCATCTCACCCTCGTGCTGTCTCCCTCACTCCCTCGCGCTGTCTCCCTCTCTCCCTCGCGCTGCCTCCCTCTCTCCCTCACGCTGCCTCCCTCTCTCACTCGCGCTGCCGCCCTCTCTGCCTCGCGTTGCCTCGCTCTCTGCCCCGTGCTGCCTCCCTCTCTCCCTCGTGCTGCCACCCTCTCTACGTCGTGCTGCCACCCTCTCTCCGTCGTGCTGCCGCCCTTTTTCCTTCGCACTGCCTCCCTCTCTCCCTCGTGCTGCCGCCCTCTCTGCCTCGTGCTGCCTCCCTCTCACCCTCGCGCTGACTCCCACTCTCCCTCGTGCTGCCGCCCTCTCTCCCTTGCGCTGCCTCCCTCTCTCCCTGGCACTGCCTCCCTCTCTCCCTCGCACTGCCTCCCTCTCTCCCTCGCACTGCCTCTCTCTCTCCCTCGCGCTGCCTCCCTCTCTGCCTCGCGCTGCCTCTCTCTCGCCCTCGCGCTGCCTCCCTCTCTGCCTCACGCTGCCTCCCTCTCTTCCTCGCGCTGCCTCCCTCTCTCCCTCGCGCTGCCTCCATCTCTCCGTCGCGCTGCCGCCCACTTTCCCTTGCGCTGCCTCCCTCTTTCCCATGCATGCCTCCCTCTCTCCCTGGTGCTGCCTCCCTCTCTCCCTCACACTGCTTCCCTCCTCCCTCTAGCTGCCTCCATCTCTCCATCGCGCTGCCTCCCTCTCCCTCTCGCGCTGCCTCCCTCACCCCCTCGTGCTCTCAGCCTCTCTCCCTCGTGCTGTCTCCCTCTCTCCCTCGTGCTGTCTCCCTCACGCTGTCTCCCTCTCTCCGTCGCGCTGCCTCCCTATCTCCCTTGCGCTGCCTGCCTCTCACCCTCGCGCTGCCACCCTCTCTCCCTCGCGCTGCCTTCCTCTCTCCCTTGCGCTGCCTCCCTCTCACCCTCGTGCTGCCTCCCTCGTGCTGCCTCCCTCTCTCCCTCGCGCTGCTCCCTCTCTCATTCGCGCTGCCTCCCTCGCTCCGTCGCGCTGCCTCCCTCTCTCCCTTGCGCTGCCTTCCTCATGCCCTCTCACTGCCTCCCTCGCGCTGCCTCCCTCTTTCCCTCGCGCTGCCTCACTCTCTCCCTCGCGCTGCCTCTCTCTCTCCCTCGCGATGTCTCCCTCTCTCCCTCGTGCAGTCTCCCTCTGTCCCTCGTTCTGTCTCACTGGCGTTGTCACACTCTGTCTCTCCCGCTGTCCCACTCTCTCTCCCTCGCGCTGTCTCTCTCTCTCTCCCTTGCACTGTCCCTCTCTCTCTCGCCCTTGCGCTGTCTCTCTCTCTGTCTCTCCCTCGCGCTGTCTCTCCCTCTCCCTTGTGCTGTCTCCCTCTCTCCTTCGTGCTGCCTCCCTCTCTCCCTCGCACTGCCTCCCTCTCTCCCTCGCGCTGCCTCTCTCTCTCCCTCGCGCTGCCTCCCTCTCTGCCTCGCGCTGCCTCCCTCTCTCCCTCGCGCTGCCTCCCTCTCTGCCTCACGCTGCCTCCCTCTCTTCCTCGCGCTGCCTCCCTCTCTCCCTCGCGCTGTCTCCCTCTCACCCTCGCGCTGTCTCCCTCTCTCCCACGCGCTGTCTCCCTCTCTCACTCGCACTGACTCCATCTCTCCCTCGCGCTGCTTCCCTCTCTTCCTCGTGCTGTCTCCCTAGCGCTGTCTCCCTCTCTCCCTCGCGCTGTCTGCCTCTCTCCCTCGCGCTGTCTCCCTCTCTCCCTCGCGCTTTCTCCCACTCTGCCTCGCGCAGTCTCCCACTTTCCCTCGCGCTGTCTCCCACTCTCCCTCGCTCTGTCTCCCTTTCATCCTAGCGCAGTCTCCTTCTGTCCCTCGCACTGTTTCCCTCTCTCCCTTGCGCTGTCTCCCTCACTCCCTCGCGCTGTCTCCCAAACTCCCTCGCGCTGACTCCCTCTCTCCCTCGCGCTTTCTCCATCTCACCCTCGTGCTGTCTCCCTCACTCCCTCGCGCTGTCTCCCTCTCTCCCTCGCGCTGCCTCCCTCTCTCCCTCACGCTGCCTCCCTCTCTCACTCGCGCTGTCTCCCTCTCTCCCTCGTGCTGTCTCCCTCTCTCCCTCGCTCTGTCTCCCTCTCTCCCTCGCGCTGTCTCCCACTCTCCCTCGCACTGTCTCCCTCTCTCCCTCGCGCTGTCTCCCTCTTACCCTCGCGCTGTCTCCCTCTCTCCATAGCGCTGCCACCCTCGCCCCCTCGCGCTGCCTCCCTCACCCCCTCGCGCTGTCTCCCTCTCTCCCAAGCGCTGCCTCCATCTCTCCCTCGCGCTGTCTCCCTCGCGCTGTCTCACTCTGTCTCTCGCACAGTCCCTCCCTCTCCTCCTCGCGCTGTCTCTATATCTCCCCCTTGCGCTGTCTCTCTCTCTCTCTCCCTCGCGCTGTCTCTCTCTCTGTCTCTCCCTTGCGCTGTCTCACTCTCTCCCTTGTGCTGTCTCCCTCTCTCCTTCGCGCTTTCTCCCTATTTCCCTCGTGCTCTCTGGCTCTCTCCCTCCTGCTGTCTGGTTCTCTCCCTCGTGCTGTCTGGCTCTCTCCCTCGCGCTGTCTTGTTCCCTCCCTTGCGCTGTCTGGCTCTCTCCATTGCGCTGTCTGGCTCTCTGCCTCGCGCTTTCTGGCTCTCTCTCTCGTGCTGTCTGGCTCTCTCACTCGCGCTGCCTCCCTTTAACCCTCGCGCTGACTCCCTCACTCCCTCGCGCAGTCTCCCTCTCTCCCTCGCGCTGCCTCCCTCTCTCCCTCGCTCTGTCTTTCTCGCGCTGTCTCTCTGTCTCCCTCGCGCTCTCCTTCTCTGTCTCCCTCGCGCTGTCTCTCTCTCTCTCACTTGCGCTGTCTCTCTCTCTCTCTCCATCGTGATGTCTCTCTCTCTCTCCCTCGCGCTGTCTCTCTCTCTCCTTCGCGCTGTCTCTCTATCTCTGCCTCACGCTGACGCTCTCTCTCCCTCGCGCTGTCTCTCTCTCTCCATCGCGCTGGCTGGCTCTCTCCCTCGCGCTGTCTGGCTCTCTCCATTGCGCTGTCTGGCTCACTCCCTCGCGCTGTCTCCCTCTCTCCCTCGCGCTGTCTCCCTCTCTCCCTCGCGCTGTCTCCCTCTCTCCCTCGCGCTGTCTCCCTCTCACCCTCGTGCTGTCTCCCTCTCTCCCTCGCGCTGTCTCCCTCTCTCACTCGCGCTGACTCCATCTCTCCCTCGCGCTGCCTCCCTCTCTTCCTCGTGCTGTCTCCCTAGCGCTGTCTCCCTCTCTCCCTCGCGCTGTCTGCCTCTCTCCCTCGCGCTGTCTCCCTCTCTCCCTCGTGCTTTCTCCCACTCTGGCTCGCGCAGTCTCCCACTTTCCCTCGCGCTGTCTCCCACTCTCCCTCGCGCTGTCTCCCTTTCATCCTCGCGCTGTCTCCTTCTGTCCCTCGCACTGTTTCCCTCTCTCCCTTGCGCTGTCTCCCTCACTCCCTCGCGCTGTCTCCCAAACTCCCTCGCGCTGTCTCCCTCTCTCCCTCGCGCTTTCTCCATCTCACCCTCGTGCTGTCTCCCTCACTCCCTCGCGCTGTCTCCCTCTCTCCCTCGCGCTGCCTCCCTCTCTCCCTCACGCTGACGCTCTCTCTCACTCGCGCTGCCGCCCTCTCTGCCTCGCGTTGCCTCGCTCTCTGCCCCGTGCTGCCTCCCTCTCTCCCTCGAGCTGCCACCCTCTCTACGTCGTGCTGCCACCCTCTCTCCGTCGTGCTGCCGCCCTTTTTCCTTCGCACTGCCTCCCTCTCTCCCTCGTGCTGCCGCCCTCTCTGCCTCGTGCTGCCTCCCTCTCACCCTCGCGCTGACTCCCACTCTCCCTCGTGCTGCCGCCCTCTCTCCCTTGCGCTGCCTCCCTCTCTCCCTGGCACTGCCTCCCTCTCTCCCTCGCACTGCCTCCCTCTCTCCCTCGCACTGCCTCTCTCTCTCCCTCGCGCTGCCTCCCTCTCTGCCTCGCGCTGCCTCCCTCTCGCCCTCGCGCTGCCTCCCTCTCTGCCTCACGCTGCCTCCCTCTCTTCCTCGCGCTGCCTCCCTCTCTCCCTCGCGCTGCCTCCATCTCTCCGTCGCGCTGCCGCCCACTTTCCCTTGCGCTGCCTCCCTCTTTCCCATGCATGCCTCCCTCTCTCCCTGGTGCTGCCTCCCTCTCTCCCTCACACTGCTTCCCTCCTCCCTCTAGCTGCCTCCATCTCTCCATCGCGCTGCCTCCCTCTCCCTCTCGCGCTGCCTCCCTCACCCCCTCGTGCTCTCAGCCTCTCTCCCTCGTGCTGTCTCCCTCTCTCCCTCGTGCTGTCTCCCTCACGCTGTCTCCCTCTCTCCGTCGCGCTGCCTCCCTATCTCCCTTGCGCTGCCTGCCTCTCACCCTCGCGCTGCCACCCTCTCTCCCTCGCGCTGCCTTCCTCTCTCCCTTGCGCTGCCTCCCTCTCACCCTCGTGCTGCCTCCCTCGTGCTGCCTCCCTCTCTCCCTCGCGCTGCTCCCTCTCTCATTCGCGCTGCCTCCCTCGCTCCGTCGCGCTGCCTCCCTCTCTCCCTTGCGCTGCCTTCCTCATGCCCTCTCACTGCCTCCCTCGCGCTGCCTCCCTCTTTCCCTCGCGCTGCCTCACTCTCTCCCTCGCGCTGCCTCTCTCTCTCCCTCGCGATGTCTCCCTCTCTCCCTCGTGCAGTCTCCCTCTGTCCCTCGTTCTGTCTCACTGGCGTTGTCACACTCTGTCTCTCCCGCTGTCCCTCTCTCTCTCCCTCGCGCTGTCTCTCTCTCTCTCCCTTGCACTGTCCCTCTCTCTCTCGCCCTTGCGCTGTCTCTCTCTCTGTCTCTCCCTCGCGCTGTCTCTCCCTCTCCCTTGTGCTGTCTCCCTCTCTCCTTCGTGCTGCCTCCCTCTCTCCCTCGCACTGCCTCCCTCTCTCCCTCGCGCTGCCTCTCTCTCTCCCTCGCGCTGCCTCCCTCTCTGCCTCGCGCTGCCTCCCTCTCTCCCTCGCGCTGCCTCCCTCTCTGCCTCACGCTGCCTCCCTCTCTTCCTCGCGCTGCCTCCCTCTCTCCCTCGCGCTGTCTCCCTCTCACCCTCGCGCTGTCTCCCTCTCTCCCACGCGCTGTCTCCCTCTCTCACTCGCGCTGACTCCATCTCTCCCTCGCGCTGCTTCCCTCTCTTCCTCGTGCTGTCTCCCTAGCGCTGTCTCCCTCTCTCCCTCGCGCTGTCTGCCTCTCTCCCTCGCGCTGTCTCCCTCTCTCCCTCGCGCTTTCTCCCACTCTGCCTCGCGCAGTCTCCCACTTTCCCTCGCGCTGTCTCCCACTCTCCCTCGCTCTGTCTCCCTTTCATCCTAGCGCAGTCTCCTTCTGTCCCTCGCACTGTTTCCCTCTCTCCCTTGCGCTGTCTCCCTCTCTCCCTCGCGCTGTCTCCCAAACTCCCTCGCGCTGACTCCCTCTCTCCCTCGCGCTTTCTCCATCTCACCCTCGTGCTGTCTCCCTCACTCCCTCGCGCTGTCTCCCTCTCTCCCTCGCGCTGCCTCCCTCTCTCCCTCACGCTGCCTCCCTCTCTCACTCGCGCTGTCTCCCTCTCTCCCTCGTGCTGTCTCCCTCTCTCCCTCGCTCTGTCTCCCTCTCTCCCTCGCGCTGTCTCCCACTCTCCCTCGCACTGTCTCCCTCTCTCCCTCGCGCTGTCTCCCTCTTACCCTCGCGCTGTCTCCCTCTCTCCATAGCGCTGCCACCCTCGCCCCCTCGCGCTGCCTCCCTCACCCCCTCGCGCTGTCTCCCTCTCTCCCAAGCGCTGCCTCCATCTCTCCCTCGCGCTGTCTCCCTCGTGCTGCCTCCCTCTCTCCCTCGCGCTGCCTCCCTCTCTCCCTCGCGCTGCTTCCCTCTCTCCCTCGTGCTGCCTCACTCTCTCCCTTGAGCTGCCTCCCTCTCTCCCTCGCGCTGCCTCCCTATCTCCCTCACGCTGTCTCCCTCTCTCCCTCGCGCTGTCTCCCTCTGACCCTCGCGCTGCCTCCCTCTCTCCCTTGAGCTGCCTCCCTCTCTCCCTCGCGCTGCCTCCCTATCTCCCTCGCGCTGCCTCCCTCTCTCCCTCGCGCTGCTTTCCTATCTCCCTCGCGCTGTCTCCCTCTCTCCCTCGCGCTGTCTCCCTCTGACCCTCACGCTGCCTCCCTCTCTCCCTTGAGCTGCCTCCCTCTCTCCCTCGCGCTGCCTCCCTCTCTCCCTCACGCTGCCTCCCTCTCTCCCTCGTGCTGCCTCCCTCTCTCCCCCGCGATGCCTCCCTCTCTCCCTCGTCCTGTCTCCCTCTCTCCCTCGCGCTGTCTCCCTCGCGCTGTCTCACTCTGTCTCTCGCACAGTCCCTCCCTCTCCTCCTCGCGCTGTCTCTATATCTCCCCCTTGCGCTGTCTCTCTCTCTCTCTCTCCCTCGCGCTGTCTCTCTCTCTGTCTCTCCCTTGCGCTGTCTCTCTCTCTCCCTTGTGCTGTCTCCCTCTCTCCTTCGCGCTTTCTCCCTATTTCCCTCGTGCTCTCTGGCTCTCTCCCTCCTGCTGTCTGGTTCTCTCCCTCGTGCTGTCTGGCTCTCTCCCTCGCGCTGTCTTGTTCCCTCCCTTGCGCTGTCTGGCTCTCTCCATTGCGCTGTCTGGCTCTCTGCCTCGCGCTTTCTGGCTCTCTCTCTCGTGCTGTCTGGCTCTCTCACTCGCGCTGCCTCCCTTTAACCCTCGCGCTGTCTCCCTCTCTCCCTCGCGCTGTCTCCCTCTCTCCCTCGCGCTGTCTCTCTGTCTCCCTCGCACTGTCCTTCTCTGTCTCCCTCGCGCTGTCTCTCTCTCTCTCACTTGCGCTGTCTCTCTCTCTCTCTCCATCGTGCTGTCTCTCTCTCTCTCCCTCGCGATGTCTCTCTCTCTCCTTCGCGCTGTCTCTATATCTCTGCCTCACGCTGACGCTCTCTCTCCCTCGCGCTGTCTCTCTCTCTCCATCGCGCTGGCTGGCTCTCTCCCTCGCGCTGTCTTGTTCCCTCCCTTGCGCTGTCTGGCTCTCTCCATTGCGCTGTCTGGCTCTCTGCCTCGCGCTTTCTGGCTCTCTCTCTCGTGCTGTCTGCCTCTCTCCCTCGCGCTGTCTCCCTCTCTCCCTCGCGCTTTCTCCCACTCTGCCTCGCGCAGTCTCCCACTTTCCCTCGCGCTGTCTCCCACTCTCCCTCGCTCTATCTCCCTTTCATCCTCGCGCAGTCTCCTTCTGTCCCTCGCACTGTTTCCCTCTCTCCCTTGCGCTGTCTCCCTCACTCCCTCGCGCTGTCTCCCAAACTCCCTCGCGCTGACTCCCTCTCTCCCTCGCGCTTTCTCCATCTCACCCTCGTGCTGTCTCCCTCACTCCCTCGCGCTGTCTCCCTCTCTCCCTCGCGCTGCCTCCCTCTCTCCCTCACGCTGCCTCCCTCTCTCACTCGCGCTGTCTCCCTCTCTCCCTCGCGCTGTCTCCCTCTCTCCCTCGCTCTGTCTCCCTCTCTCCCTCGCGCTGTCTCCCACTCTCCCTCGCGCTGTCTCCCTCTCTCCCTCGCGCTGTCTCCCTCTTACCCTCGCGCTGTCTCCCTCTCTCCATAGCGCTGCCACCATCTCCCCCTCGCGCTGCCTCCCTCACCCCCTCGCGCTGTCTCCCTCTCTCCCAAGCGCTGCCTCCATCTCTCCCTCGCGCTGTCTCCCTCGTGCTGCCTCCATCTCTCCCTCGCGCTGCCTCCCTCTCTCCCTCGCGCTGCTTCCCTCTCTCCCTCGCGCTGCCTCACTCTCTCCCTTGAGCTGCCTCCCTCTCTCCCTCGCGCTGCCTCCCTATCTCCCTCACGCTGTCTCCCTCTCTCCCTCGCGCTGTCTCCCTCTGACCCTCGCGCTGCCTCCCTCTCTCCCTTGAGCTGCCTCCCTCTCTCCCTCGCGCTGCCTCCCTATCTCCCTTGCGCTGCCTCCCTCTCTCCCTCGCGCTGCTTTCCTATCTCCCTCGCGCTGTCTCCCTCTCTCCCTCGCGCTGTCTCCCTCTGACCCTCACGCTGCCTCCCTCTCTCCCTTGAGCTGCCTCCCTCTCTCCCTCGCGCTGCCTCCCTCTCTCCCTCACGCTGCCTCCCTCTCTCCCTCGTGCTGCCTCCCTCTCTCCCCCGCGATGCCTCCCTCTCTCCCTCGTCCTGTCTCCCTCTCTCCCTCGCGCTGTCTCCCTCGCGCTGTCTCACTCTGTCTCTCGCACAGTCCCTCCCTCTCCTCCTCGCGCTGTCTCTATATCTCCCCCTTGCGCTGTCTCTCTCTCTCTCTCTCCCTCGCGCTGTCTCTCTCTCTGTCTCTCCCTTGCGCTGTCTCTCTCTCTCCCTTGTGCTGTCTCCCTCTCTCCTTCGCGCTTTCTCCCTATTTCCCTCGTGCTCTCTGGCTCTCTCCCTCCTGCTGTCTGGTTCTCTCCCTCGTGCTGTCTGGCTCTCTCCCTCGCGCTGTCTTGTTCCCTCCCTTGCGCTGTCTGGCTCTCTCCATTGCGCTGTCTGGCTCTCTGCCTCGCGCTTTCTGGCTCTCTCTCTCGTGCTGTCTGGCTCTCTCACTCGCGCTGCCTCCCTTTAACCCTCGCGCTGTCTCCCTCTCTCCCTCGCGCTGTCTCCCTCTCTCCCTCGCGCTGCCTCCCTCTCTCCCTCGCTCTGTCTTTCTCGCGCTGTCTCTCTGTCTCCCTCGCACTGTCCTTCTCTGTCTCCCTCGCGCTGTCTCTCTCTCTCTCACTTGCGCTGTCTCTCTCTCTCTCTCCATCGTGCTGTCTCTCTCTCTCTCCCTCGCGATGTCTCTCTCTCTCCATCGCGCTGTCTCTATATCTCTGCCTCACGCTGACGCTCTCTCTCCCTCGCGCTGTCTCTCTCTCTCCATCGCGCTGGCTGGCTCTCTCCCTCGCGCTGTCTGGCTCTCTCCATTGCGCTGTCTGGCTCACTCCCTCGCGCTGTCTCCCTCTCTCCCTCGCGCTGTCTCCCTCTCTCCCTCGCGCTGTCTCCCTCTCTCCCTCGCGCTGTCTCCCTCTCACCCTCGCGCTGTCACCCTCTCTCCCACGCGCTGTCTCCCTCTCTCACTCGCGCTGACTCCATCTCTCCCTCGCGCTGCCTCCCTCTCTTCCTCGTGCTGACTCCCTAGCGCTGTCTCCCTCTCTCCCTCGCGCTGTCTGCCTCTCTCCCTCGCGATGTCTCCCTCTCTCCCTCGCGCTTTCTCCCACTCTGCCTCGCGCAGTCTCCCACTTTCCCTCGCGCTGTCTCCCACTCTCCCTCGCGCTGTCTCCCTTTCATCCTCGCGCCGTCTCCTTCTGTTCCTCGCACTGTTTCCCTCTCTCCCTTGCGCTGTCTCCCTCACTCCCTCGCGCTGTCTCCCAAACTCCCTCGCGCTGTCTCCCTCTCTCCCTCGCGCTTTCTCCATCTCAGCCTCGTGCTGTCTCCCTCACTCCCTCGCGCTGTCTCCCTCTCTCCCTCGCGCTGCCTCCCTCTCTCCCTCACGCTGCCTCCCTCTCTCACTCGCGCTGCCGCCCTCTCTGCCTCGCGCTGCCTCGCTCTCTGCCCCGCGCTGCCTCCCTCTCTCCCTCGCGCTGCCACCCTCTCTCCGTCGCGCTGCCACCCTCTCTCCGTCGTGCTGCCGCCCTCTTTCCTTCGCACTGCCTCCCTCTCTCCCTCGTGCTGCCGCCCTCTCTGCCTCGTGCTGCCTCCCTCTCACCCTCGCGCTGACTCCCACTCTCCCTCGTGCTGCCTTCCTCTCTCCCTTGCGCTGCCTCCCTCTCTCCCTGGCACTGCCTCCCTCTCTCCCTCGCACTGCCTCCCTCTCTCCCTCGCACTGCCTCTCTCTCTCCCTCGTGCTGCCTCCCTCTCTGCCTCGCGCTGCCTCCCTCTCTCCCTCGCGCTGCCTCCCTCTCTGCCTCACGCTGCCTCCCTCTCTCCCTCGCGCTGCCTCCCTCTCTGCCTCACGCTGCCTCCCTCTCTTCCTCGCGCTGCCTCCCTCTCTCCCTCGCGCTGCCTCCATCTCTCCGTCGCGCTGCCGCCCACTTTCCCTCGCGCTGCCTCCCTCTTTCCCATGCATGCCTCCCTCTCTCCCTGGTGCTGCCTCCCTCTCTCCCTCACACTGCTTCCCTCCTCCCTCTAGCTGCCTCCATCTCTCCATCGCGCTGCCTCCCTCTCCCTCTCGCGCTGCCTCCCTCACCCCCTCGTGCTCTCTGCCTCTCTCCCTCGTGCTGTCTCCCTCTCTCCCTCGTGCTGTCTCCCTCACGCTGTCTCCCTCTCTCCGTCGCGCTGCCTCCCTATCTCCCTTGCGCTGCCTGCCTCTCACCCTCGCGCTGCCTTCCTCTCTCCCTTGCGCTGCCTCCCTCTCACCCTCGTGCTGCCTCCCTCGTGCTGCCTCCCTCTCTCCCTCGCGCTGCTCCATCTCTCCTTCGCGCTGCCTCCCTCGCTCCGTCGCGCTGCCTCCCTCTCTCCCTTGCGCTGCCTCCCTCACGCCCTCTCACTGCCTCCCTCGCGCTGCCTCCCTCTCTCCCTCACGCTGCCTCACTCTCTCCCTCGCGCTGCCTCTCTCTCTCCCTCGCGATGTCTCCCTCTCTCCCTCGTGCAGTCTCCCTCTGTCCCTCGTTCTGTCTCACTGGCGTTGTCACACTCTGTCTCTCCCGCTGTCCCTCTCTCTCTCCCTCGCGCTGTCTCTCTCTCTCCCTTGCACTGTCCCTCTCTCTCTCGCCCTTGCGCTGTCTCTCTCTCTGTCTCTCCCTCGTGCTGTCTGGCTCTCTCCCTCGTGCTGTCTGGCTCTCTCCCCAATGCTGTCTGGCTCTCTCCCTCGTGCTGTCCGGATCTCTCCCTCGCGCTGTCTTGCTCCCTCCCTCACGCTGTCTGGCTCTCTCCATTGCGCTGTCTGGATCTCTCCCTCGCGCTGTCTGGCTCTCACCCTCGCGCTGTCTGGCACTCTCCCTCGCGATGTCTGGCTCTCTCCCTCATGCTGCCTCCCTCTCTCCCTTGCGCTGCCTCCCTCTCTCCCTCGCGCTGTCTCCCTCTCTCCCTCGCGCTGTCTCCCTCTCTCCCTCGCTCTGTCTCCCTCTCTCCCTCGCGCTGTCTCCCACTCTCCCTCACGCTGTCTCCCTTTCTCCCTCGCGCTGTCTCCCTCTTACCCTCGCGCTGTCTCCCTCTCTCCATAGCGCTGCCACACTCTCCCCCTCGCGCTGCCTCTCTCACCCCCTCGCGCTGTCTCCCTCTCTCCCTAGCGCTGCCTCCATCTCTCCCTCGCGCTGTCTCCCTCGTGCTGCCTCCCTCTCTCCCTCGCGCTGCCTCCCTCTCTCCCTCGCGCTGCTTCCCTCTCTCCCTCGCGCTGCCTCCCTCTCTCCCTTGAGCTGCCTCCCTCTCTCCCTCGCGCTGCCTCCCTATCTCCCTCGCGCTGTCTCCCTCTCTCCCTCGCGCTGTCTCCCTCTGACGCTCGCGCTGCCTCCCTCTCTCCCTTGAGCTGCCTCCCTCTCTCCCTCGCGCTGCCTCCCTATCTCCCTCGCGCTGCCTCCCTCTCTCCCTTGCGCTGCCTCCCTATCTCCCTCGCGCTGTCTCCCTCTCTCCCTCGCGCTGTCTCCCTCTGACCCTCACGCTGCCTCCCTCTCTCCCTTGAGCTGCCTCCCTCTCTCCCTCGCGCTGCCTTCCTCTCTCCCTCGTGCTGCCTCCCTCTCTCATTCGCACTGCCTCCCTCTCTCCGTCGCGCTGCCTCCCTCTCTCCCACAGCTGCCTCCCTCTCGCCCTCATACTGCCTCCCTAGCTCCCTCGTGCTGCCTCCCTCTGTTCCTCACGCTGCCTCCCTCTCTCCCTCGCGATGCCTCACTCTCTCCCCCGCGATGCCCCCCTCTCTCACTTGCTCTGTCTCCCTCTCTCCCTCGCGCTGTCTCCCTCGCGCTGTCTCACTCTCTGTCTCGCGCTGTACCTCCCTCTCTCCCTCGTGCCGTCTCTATATCTCTCCCTTGCGCTGTCTCTCTCTCTCTCTCCCTCTCGCTGTCTCTCTCTCTGTCTCTCCCTCGCGCTGTCTCTCTCTCTCCCTTGTGCTGTCTCCCTATCTCCTTCGCGCTGTCTCCCTATCTCCCTCGTGCTGTCTGGCTCTATCCCTCCTGCTGTCTGGCTCTATCCCTCCTGCTGTCTGGCTCTATCCCTCCTGCTGTCTGGCGCTCTCCCTAGTTCTGTCTGGCTCTCTCCCTCGCGCTGTCTTTTTCCCTCCCTCGCTCTGTCTGGCTCTCTCCATTGCACTGTCGGGCTATCTCCCTCACGCTTTCTGGCTCTCTCCCTCGTGCTGTCTGGCTCTCTCACTCGCGCTGTCTCCCTCTCTCCCTCGCGCTGTCTCTCTCTCCACTTCGCGCTGTCTCTCTATCTCTGCCTCGCGCTGACGCTCTCTCTCTCCCTCGCGCTGTCTCTCTCTCTCCCTTGCGCTGTCTCTCTCTCTCCATCGCGCTGTCTGGCTCTCTCCCTCGCGCTGTCTCTCTCTCTCCCTTGCGCTGTCTCTCTCTCTCCATCGCGCTGTCTGGCTCTCTCCCTCGCGCTGTCTGGCTCTCTCCATTGCGCTGTCTGGCTCACTCCATCGCACTGTCTCCCTCTCTCCATTGCGCTGTCTGGCTCACTCCCTCGCACTGTCTCCCACTCTCCCTCGCGCTGTTTCCCTCTCGCCTTCGCGCTGTCTCCCTCTCTCCCTCGTGAAGTCTCCCTCTCTCCCTTGCGCTGTCTCCCTCTCTCCCTTGCGCTGTCTCCCTCTCTTCCTCGCGCTATCTCCCTCTCTCCCTGGCGCTGCCTCCCTCTCTCCCTCGCGCTGCTTCCCTCTCTCCCTCGCGCTGCCTCCCTCTCTCCATCGTGCTGCATCCCTCTCTCCCTCACGCTGTCTCCCTCTCTCACTCGCGCTGTCTCCCTCGTGCTGTCTTGCTCCCTCCCACGCGCTGTCTGGCTCTCTCCATTGCGCTGTCTCCCTCTCTCCCTTGCGCTGTCTGGCTCTCTCCCTCGCGCTGTCTTGCTCTCTCACTCGCGCTGTCTGGCTCTCTCACTCGCGCTGTATCCCTAACTCCCTCGCGCTGTCTCCCTCTCTCCCTCACGCTGTATCCCTCTCTCCCTCATGCTGCCTCCCTCTCTCCCTCGTGCTGACTCCCTCTCTCCCTCGTGCTGCCTCCCTCTCTCCCTCACGCTGTCTCCCTCTCTCCCTCGCGCTGCCTCCCTCTCTCCCTCGCTCTGACTCCCTCACGCTGTCTCTCTCTCTCTCCCTCACGCTGTCCCTCTCTCTCTCCCTCGCGCTGTCCCTCTCTCTCTCCCTCACGCTGTCTCTCTCTCTCTCCCGTGCGCTGTCTCTGATTCTCCCTTGCCCTGTCTCTCATTCTCCCTTGCGCTTCTCTCTCTCTCCCTTGCTCTGTCTCTCATTCTCCCTTGCGCTGTCTCTCATTCTCCATTGCGCGGTCACTCTCTCTCCCTTGAGCTGTCTCTCTCTCTCCCTCGTGCTGTCTGGCTCTCTCCCTCGCGCTATCTGGCTCCCTCCATTGCACTGTCTGGCTCTCACCCTCGCGCTGTCTGGCTCACTCGCTCGCGATGTCTCCCTCTCATCCTCGCGCTGTCTCACTTTCACCCTCGCGCTGTCTCCCTCTCTCCCTCGCGCTGTCTCCCTCTCTCCCTCGCGCTGTCTCCCTCTCTCCCTCGTGCTGTCTCCCTCTCTCCCTCGCGCTGTCTCCCTCTCTCCCTCGCGCTGTCTCCCTCAATCCCTCGCGCTGTCTCCCTCTCTCCCTCACGCTGTCTCCCTCTCTCCCTCGCACTGTCTCCCTCTGACCCTCGAGCTGTCTCCCTCTCTCCATAGCGCTGCCTCCCTCTCCCCTTCGCGCTGTCTCCCTCTCTGCCTCGCGCTGTCTCCCTCTCTCTCTCGCGCTGTCTCCCTCTGACCCACGTGCTGCCTCCCTCTCTCCCTCACGCTGCCTCCCTCTCTCCCTCGTGCTGCCTCCCTCTCTCCCTCGCGCTGCCTCCCTATCTCCCTCGCGCTGCCTCTCTCTCTCCCTCGCGATGCCTTCCTCTCTCCCTCGTGCTGCCACCCTCTCTCCTTCGCGCTGCCTCCCTCTCTCCGTCGCGCTGCCTCCCACTCTCCCACACGCTGCCTCCCTCTCGCCCTCATACTGCCTCCCTAGCTCCCTCGTGCTGCCTCCCTCTGTCGCTCGCGCTGCCTCCCTCTCTCCCTCGCGCTGTCTCTCTCTCTCCCTCGTGCTGTCTCCCTCTCTCCTTCGCGCTGTCTCCCTATCTCCCTCGTGCTGTCTGGCTCTATCCCGCCTGCTCTCTGGCTCTATCCCTCCTGCTGTCTGGCTCTATCCCTCCTGCTGTCTGGCTCTCTCCCTTGTGATGTCTGGCTCTCTCCCTCGCGCTGTCTTGTTCCCTCCCTCGCGCTGTATGGCTCTCTCCATTGCACTGTCTGGCTCTCTCCCTCGCGCTGCCTCCCTCTCTCCCTCGCGCTGTCTCCCTCTCTCCCTCGCACTGCCTCCCTCTCTCCCTCACGCTGCCTCCCTCTCTCCCTCGCTCTGTCTCCCTCGCGCTGTCTCTCTCTCTCCCTCGCGCTGTCCTTCTCTCTCTCCCTCGCGCTGTCTCTCTCTCTCTCACTTGCGCTGTCTCTCTCTCTCTCTCCCTCGCGCTGTCTCCCTCTCTCCCTCGCACTGTCTCCCTCTCTCCCTTGCGCTGTCTCCCTCTCTCCCTCATGCTGTCTCCCTCTCTCCCTCACGCTCTCTCCCTCACGCTGTCTCACTCTCTCCCTCGCGCTGTCTCCCTCTCTCCCTCGCGCTGGCTCCCTCTGACACTCGAGCTGTCTCCCTCTCTCCATAGCTCTGCCTCACTCTCCCCCTCGCGCTGTCTCCCTCTATCCCTCACGCTGTCTCCCTCTCTCCCTCGTGCTGTCTCCCTCTGAACCTTTCGCTGCCTCCCTCTCTCCCTCGTGCTGCCTCCCTCTCTCCCTCGCGCTGCCTCCCTCTCTCCCACACGCTGCCTCCCTCTCGCACTCATACTGCCTCCCTAGCTCCCTCGTGCTGCCTCCCTCTGTCCCTCGCGCTGCCTCCCTCTCTCCCGCGCGCTGACTCCCTTGCGCTGTCTCTCTCTCTCCCTCACGCTATCCTTCTCTCTCTCCCTCGCGCTGTCTCTCTCTCTCTCACTTGCGCTGTCTCTATCTCTCTCTCCCTCGCACTGTCTCTCTCACACTCCCTCGCACTGTCTCTCTCTCCCCTACTCGCTGTCTCTCTATCTCTGCCTCGCACTGACGCTCTCTCTCTCCCTCGCGCTGTCTCTCTCTCGCCCTTGCGCTGTCTCTCTCTCTCCATCGCGCTGTTTGGCTCTCTCACTCGTGCTGTCTGGCTCTCTCCATTGCACTGTCTGGCTCTCTCCCTCGCGCTGCCTCCCTCTCTCCCTCGCGCTGTCTCCCTCTCTCCCTCGCACTGCCTCCCTCTCTCCCTCACGCTGCCTCCCTCTCTCCCTCGCTCTGTCTCCCTCGCGCTGTCTCTCTCTCTCCCTCGCGCTGTCCTTCTCTCTCTCCCTCGCGCTGTCTCTCTCTCTCTCACTTGCGCTGTCTCTCTCTCTCTCTCCCTCGCGCTGTCTCCCTCTCTCCCTCGCACTGTCTCCCTCTCTCCCTTGCGCTGTCTCCCTCTCTCCCTCATGCTGTCTCCCTCTCTCCCTCACGCTCTCTCCCTCACGCTGTCTCACTCTCTCCCTCGCGCTGTCTCCCTCTCTCCCTCGCGCTGTCTCCCTCTGACACTCGAGCTGTCTCCCTCTCTCCATAGCTCTGCCTCACTTTCCCCCTCGCGCTGTCTCCCTCTATCCCTCACGCTGTCTCCCTCTCTCCCTCGTGCTGTCTCCCTCTGAACCTTTCGCTGCCTCCCTCTCTCCCTCGCGCTGCCTCCCTCTCTCCCTCGCGCTGCCTCCCTCTCTCCCACACGCTGCCTCCCTCTCGCACTCATACTGCCTCCCTAGCTCCCTCGTGCTGCCTCCCTCTGTCCCTCGCGCTGCCTCCCTCTCTCCCGGGCGCTGACTCCCTTGCGCTGTCTCTCTCTCTCCCTCACGCTATCCTTCTCTCTCTCCCTCGCGCTGTCTCTCTCTCTCTCACTTGCGCTGTCTCTATCTCTCTCTCCCTCGCACTGTCTCTCTCACACTCCCTCGCACTGTCTCTCTCTCCCCTACTCGCTGTCTCTCTATCTCTGCCTCGCACTGACGCTCTCTCTCTCCCTCGCGCTGTCTCTCTCTCGCCCTTGCGCTGTCTCTCTCTCTCCATCGCGCTGTTTGGCTCTCTCACTCGTGCTGTCTGGCTCTGTCCATTGCGCTGTCTGGCACACTCCCTCGCGCTTTCTCCCTCTCTCCATTGCGCTGTCTGGCTTACTCCCTCACGCTGTCTCCCTCTCTCCCTCGCGCTGTCTCCCTCTCTCCCTCGTGCTGTCTCCCTCTCTCCCTCGCGCTGTCTCCCTCTCTCCCTTGCGCTGTCACCCTCTCTCCCTCGCGCTGCTTCCCTGTCTCCCTCGCGCTGCCTCCCTCTCTCCATCGCGCTGCCTCCCTCTCCCCCTCGCGCTGCCTCCCTCACAACCTCGCGCTGTCTCCCTCTCTCCCTCGCGCTGTTTCCCTCTCTCCCTCGCGCTGTCTCCCTCGCGCTGTCTTGCTCCCTCCCACACGCTGTCTGGCTCTCTCCCTCGCGTTGTCTGGCTCTCTCCCTCGCGCTGTCTGGCTCTCTCCCTCGCGCTGTCTGGCTCTCTAACTCACGCTGTCAGGCTCTCTCACTTGCGCTGCCTCCCTCTCTCCCTCACGCTGTCTCCCTCTCTCCCTTGCGCTGTCTCTCTCTCTCTCTCCCTCGCGCTGTCTCTCTCTCTCTCCCTCGCACTGTCTCTCTCTCCCTTTCTCGCAGTCTCTCTATCTCTGCTTCGCGCTGACGCTCTCTCTCTCCCTCGCGCTGTCTCTCTCTCGCCCTTGTGCTGTCTCTCTCTCTCCATCGCGCTGTCTGGCTCTCTCCCACGCGCTGTCTGGCTCTCTCCATTGCGCTGTCTGGCTCACTCCCTCGCGCTGTCTCCCTCTCTCCATTGCGCTGTCTGACTCACTCCCTCACGCTGTCTCCATCTCTCCCTTGCGCTGTCTCTCTCTCTCTCTCCCTCTTGCTGTCTCTCTCTCTGTCTCTCCCTCGCGCTTTCTCCCTCTCTCCCTCGCGCTGTCTCCCTCTCTCCCTTGCGCTGTCTCCCTCTCTCCCTTGCGCTTTCTCTCTCCCTTTCTCCCTCCCTCGTGCTTTCTCTTTCCCTCTCTCTCCCTCATTCTGTCTGTCTCCCTCTCTCCCTCGCACTGTCTCCCTCTCTCCCTCCCGCTGCCTCCCTATCTCCCTTGCTCTGTCTCCCTCTTTCTGTCTCTCTCTCTCCCTCGTGCTGTCCTTCTCTCTCTCCCTCGCGCTGTCTCTCTCTCTCTCACTTGCGCTGTCTCTCTCTCTCTCTCCCTCGCGCTATCTGTCTCTCTCTCCCTCGCACTGTCTCTCTCTCCCCTTCTCGCAGTCTCTCTATCTCTGCTTCGCGCTGACGCTCTCTCTCTCTCCCTCGCGCTATCTCTTGCTCGCCCTTGCGCTGTCTCTCTCTCTCCATCGCGCTGTCTGGCTCTCTCCCTCGCGCTGTCTGGCTCTCTCCATTGCGCTGTCTGGCTCACTCCCTCGCGCTGTGTCCCTCTCTCGATTGCGCTGTCTGGCTCACTCCCTCACGCTGTCTCCCTCTCTCCCTTGCGCTGTCTCTCTCTCTGTCTCCCTCGCTCTGTCTCTCTCTCCCCTTCTCGCAGTCTCTCTATCTCTGCCTCGCGCTGACGCTCTCTCCCTCCCTCGCGCTGTCTCTCGCTCGCCCTTGCGCTGTATCTCTCTCTCCATCGCACTGTCTGGCTCTCTCCCTCGCGCTGTCTGGCTCTCTCCATTGCGCTGTCTGGCTCACTCCCTCGCGCTGTCTCCCTCACTCCATTGCGCTGTCTGGCTCACTCCCTCACGCTGTCTCCCTCTCTCCCTTGCGCTGTCTCTCTCTCTGTCTCCCTCGCACTGTCTCTCTCTCCCCTTCTCGCAGTCTCTCTATCTCTGCCTCGCACTGACGCTCTCTCTTTCCCTCGCGCTGTCTCTCTCTCGCCCTTGCGCTGTCTCTCTCTCTCCATCGCGCTGTCTGGCTCTCTCCCTCGCGCTGTCTGGCTCTCTCCATTGCGTTGTCTGGCTCACTCCCTCGCGCTGTCTCCCTCTCTCCATTGCGCTGTCTGACTCACTCTCTCACGCTGTCTCCCTCTCTCCCTTGCGCTGTCTCTCTCTCTCTCTCCCTCTCGCTGTCTCTCTCTCTGTCTCTCCCTCGCGCTGTCTCGCTCTCTCCCTCGCGCTGTCTCCATCTCTCCCTCGCGCTGTCTCCCTCTCTCCCTCGCGCTGTCTCCCTCTCTCCCTTGCGCTGTCTCCTGCTCTCCCTTGCGCTGTCTCCCTATCTCACTGGCGCTGCCTCCCTCTCTCCCTCACGCTGCTTCCCTCTCTCCATTGCGCTGCCTCCCTCTCTCCATCGCGCTGCCTCCCTCTCACCCTCGCGCTTCCTCCCTCACCCCCTCGCGCTGTCTCCATCTCTCCCTCGCGCTGTCTCCCTCTCTCCCTCGCGCTGTCTCCCTCGCGCTGTCTTGCTCCCTCCCACGCGCTGTCTGGCTCTCTCCATTGCGCTGTCTGGCTCTCTCCCTCGCGCTGTCTGGCTCTCTCTCTCACGCTGTCTGGCTCTCTCACTCGCGCTGTCAGGCTCTCTCACTCGCGCTGCCTCCCTCTCTCCCTTGCGCTGTCTCCCTCTCTCCCTCGCACTGTCTCCCTCTCTCCCTCGCGCTGCCTCCCTCTCTCCCTTGCTCTGTCTCCCTCTTTCTGTCTCTCTCTCTCCCTCGCGCTGTCCTTTTCTCTCTCCCTCGCGCTGTCTCTCTCTCTCTCACTTGCGCTGTCTCTCTCTCTCTCTCCCTCACGCTGTCTCTCTCTCTCTCCCTCGCACTGTCTCTCTCTCCGCTTCTCGCAGTTTCTCTATCTCTGCCTCGCGCTGACGCTCTCTCTCTCCCTCGCGCTGTGTCTCTCTCGCCCTTGCGCTGTCTCTCTCTCTCCATCGCGCTGTCTGGCTCTCTCCCTCGCGCTGCCTTGCTCTCTCCATTGCGCTGTCTGGCTCACTCCCTCGCGCGGTCTCCCTCTCTCCATTGCGCTGTCTGGCTCACTCCCTCACGCTGTCTCCCTCTCTCCCTTGCGCTGTCTCTCTCTCTCTCTCCCTCTCGCTGTCTCTCTCTCTGTCTCTCCCTCGCGCTGTCTCCCTCTCGCCCTCGCGCTGTCTCCCTCTCTCCCTCGCGCTGTCTCCCTCTCTCCCTCGCGCTGTCTCCCTCTCTCCCTCGCGCTGTCTCCCTCTCTCCCTTGTGCTGTCTCCCTCTCTCCCTCGCGCTGTCTCACTATCTCCCTGGTGCTGACTCCCTCTCTCCCTCGTGCTGCTTCCCTCTCTCCCTCGCGCTGCCTCCCTATCTCCATCGCGCTGCCTCCCTCTCCCCCTCGCGCTGTCTCCCTCTCTCCCTCGCGCTGTCTCACTCGCGCTGTCTTGCTCCCTCCCACGCGCTGTCTGGCTCTCTCCATTGCGCTGTCTGGCTCTCTCCCTCACGCTGTCTGGCTCTCTCCCTCGTGCTGTCTGGCTCTCTCACTCGCGCTGTCATGGCTCTCTCACTCGCGCTGCCTCCCACTCTCCCTTGCGCTGTCTCTCTCTCTCTCTCCCTCTCGCTGTCTCTCTCTCTGTCTCTCCCTCACGCTGTCTCCCTCTCTCCCTCGCGCTGTCTCCCTCTCACCCTCGCGCTGTTTCCCTCTCTCCCTCGCGCTGTCTCCCTCTCTCCCTCGCGCTGTCTCCCTCTCTCCCTTGTGCTGTCTCCCTCTCTCCCTCGCGCTGTCTCCCTCTCTCCCTGGTGCTGCCTCCCTCTCTCCATCGCGCTGCCTCCCTATCTCCCTCGCGCTGCCTCTCTCTCTCCCTCGCGCTGCCTTCCGCTCTCCCTCATGCTGCCTCCCTCTCTCCTTCGCGCTGCCACCCTCTGTCGCTCGCGCTGCCTCCCTCTCTCCCTCGCGATGCCTCCCTCTCTCCCCCGCGATGCCTCCCTCTCTCCCTCGCGCTGTCTCCCTCTCTCCCTCGTGCTGTCTCCCTCGCGCTGTCTCACTCTCTCTCTCACGCTGTCCCTCCCTCTCTCCCACGCGCTGTCTCTATATCTCTCCCTTGCGCTGTCTCTCTCTCTCTCCCTCGCGCTGTCTCTCTCTATCCCTCGCGCTGTCTCCCTCTCTCCTTCGCGCTGTCTCCCTATCTCCCTCGTGCTGTCTGGCTCTATCCCGCCTGCTGTCTGGCTCTATCCCTCCTGCTGTCTGGCTCTATCCCTCCTGCTGTCTGGCTCTCTCCCTCGTGATGTCTGGCTCTCTCCCTCACGCTGTCTTGTTCCCTCCCTCGCGCTGTATGGCTCTCTCCATTGCGCTGTCGGGCTATCTCCCTCGCGCTTTCTGGCTCTCTCCCTCGTGCTGTCTGGCTCTCTCCCTCATGCTGCCTCCCTCTCTCCCTCGCGCTGTCTCCCTCTCTCCCTCGCACTGTCTCCCTCTCTCCCTCGCGCTGCCTCCCTCTCTCCATCGCTCTGTCTCCCTCGTGCTGTCTCTCTCTCTCCCTCACGCTGTCCTTCTCTCTCTCCCTCGCGCTGTCTCTCTCTCTCTCACTTGCGCTGTCTCTCTCTCTCCCTCGCGCTGTCTCCCTCTCTCCCTCGCGCTGTCTCCCTCTCTCCCTCGCGCTGTCTCCTTCTCTCTCTCACGCTGTGTCCCTCTCTCCCTCACGCTCTCTCCCTCTCTCCCTCACGCTGTCTCCCTCTCTCCCTCGCGCTGTCTCCCTCTCTCCCTCGCGCTCTCTACCTCTGAACCTCGAGCTGTCTCCCTCTCTCCATAGCGCTGCCTCACTCTCCCCCTCGCGCTGTCTCCCTCTCTCCCTCGCACTGTCTCTCTCTCTCCGTCGTGCTGTCTCCCTCTGACCCTTTCGCTGCCTCCCTCTCTCCGTCGCGCTGCCTCCCTCTCTCCGTCGCGCTGCCTCCCTCTCTCCCACCGCTGCCTCCCTCTCGCCCTCATACTGCCTCCCTCGCTCCCTCGTGCTGCCTCCCTCTGTCCCTCGCGCTGCCTCCCTCTCTCCCTCGCGCTGTCTCCCTCGCACTGTCTCTCTCTCTCCCTCACGCTGTCCTTCTCTCTCTCCCTCGCGCTGTCTCTCTCACTCTCACTTGCGCTGTCTCTATCTCTCTCTCCCTCGCGCTGTCTCTCTCACTCTCCCTCGCACTGTCTCTCTCTCCCCTACTCGCTGTCTCTCTATCTCTGCCTCGCACTGACGCTCTCTCTCTCCCTCGCGCTGTCTCTCTCTCTCTCCCTCGCGCTGCCTTCCTCTCTCCCTCGTGCTGCCTCCCTCTCTCCTTCGCGCTGCCTCCCTCTCTCCGTCGCGCTGCCTCCCACTCTCCCACACACTGCCTCCCTCTCGCCCTCATACTGCCTCCCTAGCTCCCTCGTGCTGTCTCCCTCTGTCGCTCGTGCTGCCTCCCTCTGTCCCTTGCGCTGCCTCCCTCTCTCCCTCGCGCTGTCTCCCTCGCGCTGTCTCTCTCTCTCCCTCACGCTGTCCTTCTCTCTCTCCCTCGCGCTGACTCTCTCTCTCTCACTTGCGCTGTCTCTATCTCACTCTCCCTCGCGCTGTCTCTCTCACTCACCCTCGCACTGTCTCTCTCTCCCCTACTCGCTGTCTCTCTATCTCTGCCTCGCACTGACGCTCTCTCTCTCCCTCGCGCTGTCTCTCTCTCTCTCCCTTGCGCTGCCTTCCTCTCTCCCTCGTGCTGCCTCCCTCTCTCCTTCGCGCTGCCTCCCTCTCTCCGTCGCGCTGCCTCCCACTCTCCCACACGCTGCCTCCCTCTCGCCCTCATACTGCCTCCCTAGCTCCCTCGTGCTGTCTCCCTCTGTCGCTCGCGCTGCCTCCCTCTCTCCCTCGCGATGCCTCCCTCTCTCCCCCGCGATGCCTCCCTCTCTCCCTCGCGCTGTCTCCCTCTCTCCCTCGTGCTGTCTCCCTCGCGCTGTCTCACTCTCTCTCTCACGCTGTCCCTCCCTCTCTCCCACGCGCTGTCTCTATATCTCTCCCTTGCGCTGTCTCTCTCTCTCTCTCCCTCGCGCTGTCTCTTTCTCTGTCTCTCCCTCGCGCTGTCTCTCTCTCTCCCTCGCACTGTCTCCCTCTCTCCTTCGCGCTGTCTCCCTATCTCCCTCGTGCTGTCTGGCTCTATCCCGCCTGCTGTCTGGCTCTATCCCTCCTGCTGTCTGGCTCTATCCCTCCTGCTGTCTGGCTCTCTCCCTCGTGATGTCTGGCTCTCTCCCTCGCGCTGTCTTGCTCCCTCCCTCGCGCTGTATGGCTCTCTCCATTGCGCTGTCGGGCTATCTCCCTCGCGCTTTCTGGCTCTCTCCCTCGTGCTGTCTGGCTCTCTCCCTCGCGCTGCCTCCCTCTCTCCCTCGCGCTGTCTCCCTCTCTCCCTCGCACTGTCTCCCTCTCTCCCTCACGCTGCCTCCCTCTCTCCATCGCTCTGTCTCCCTCGCGCTGTCTCTCTCTCTCCCTCGCACTGTCCTTCTCTCTCTCCCTCGCGCTGTCTCTCTCTCTCTCACTTGCGCTGTCTATCTCTCTCTCTCCCTCGCGCTGGCTCCCTCTCCCCCTCGCGCTGTCTCCCTCTCTCCCTCGCGCTGTCTCCCTCTCTCCCTAACGCTCTCTCCCTCACGCTGTCTCACTCTCTCTCTCGCGCTGTCTCCCTCTCTCCCTCGCGCTGTCTCCCTCTGACACTCGAGCTGTCTCCCTCTCTCCATAGCGCTGCCTCACTCTCCCCCTCGCGCTGTCTCCCTCTCTCCCTCGCGCAGTCTCCCTCTCTCCCTCGTGCTGTCTCCCTCTGAACCTTTCGCTGCCTCCCTCTCTCCCTCGCACTGCCTCCCTCTCTCCCTCGCGCTGCCTCCCTCTCTCCATTGCGCTGCCTCCCTCTCTCCCACACGCTGCCTCCCTCTCGCCCTCATACTGCCTCCCTAGCTCCCTCGTGCTGTCTCCCTCTGTCCCATGCGCTGCCTCCCTCTCTCCCTCGCGCTGTCTCCCTCGCGCTGTCTCTCACTCTCCCTCACGCTGTCCTTCTCTCTCTCCCTCACGCTGTCTCTCTCTCTCTCACTTGCGCTGTCTGGTTCTCTCACTTGCGCTGTCAGGCTCTCTCACTCGCGCTGCCTCCCTCTCTCCCCTCGCGCTGTCTCCCTCTCTCCCTGGCACTGTCTCCCTCTCTCCCTCGCACTGCCTCCCTATCTCCCTTGCTCTGTCTCCCTCTTTCTGTCTCTCTCTCACCCTCGCGCTGTCCTTCTCTCTCTCCCTCGCGCTGTCTCTCTCTCTCTCACTTGCGCTGTCTCTCTCTCTCTCCCTCGCACTGTCTCTCTCTCCCCTTCTCACAGTCTCTCTATCTCTGCCTCGCGCTGACGCTCTCTCTCTCCCTCGCGCTGTCTCTCGCTCGCCCTTGCGCTGTCTCTCTCTCTCCATCGCACTGTCTGGCTCTCTCCCTCGCGCTGTCTGGCTCTCTCCATTGCACTTCTGGCTCACTCCCTCGCGCTGTCTCCCTCACTCCATTGCGCTGTCTGGCTCACTCCCTCACGCTGTCTCCCTCTCTCCATTGCGCTGTCTCTCTCTCTCTCTCCCTCACACTGTCTCTCTCTCCCCTTCTCGCCGTCTCTCTATCTCTGCCTCGCGCTGACGCTCTCTCTCTCCCTCGCGCTGTCTCTCTCTCGCCCTTGCGCTGTCTCTCTCTCTCCATCGCGCTGTCTGGCTCTCTCCCTCGCGCTGTCATGGCTCTCTCACTCGCGCTGCCTCCCTCTCTCCCTTGCGCAGTCTCTCTCTCTCTCTCCCTCTCGCTGTCTCTCTCTCTGTCTCTCCCTCACGCTGTCTCCCTCTCTCCCTCGCGCTGTCTCCCTCTCACCCTCGCGCTGTTTCCCTCTCTCCCTCGCGCTGTCTCCCTCTCTCCCTCGCGCTGTCTCCCTCTCTCCCTTGTGCTGTCTCCCTCTCTCCCTCGCGCTGTCTCCCTATCTCCCTGGTGCTGCCTCCCTCTCTCCATCGCGCTGCCTCCCTCTCCCCCTTGCGCTGCCTCCCTCTCTCCCTCGCGCTGCCTCCCTATCTCCCTCGCGCTGCCTCTCTCTCTCCCTCGCGCTGCCTTCCGCTCTCCCTCATGCTGCCTCCCTCTCTCCTTCGCGCTGCCTCCCTCTGTCGCTCGCGCTGCCTCCCTCTCTCCCTCGCGATGCCTCCCTCTCTCCCCCGCGATGCCTCCCTCTCTCCCTCGTGCTGTCTCCCTCTCTCCCTCGTGCTGTCTCCCTCGCGCTGTCTCACTCTCTCTCTCACGCTGTCCCTCCCTCTCTCCCACGCGCTGTCTCTATATCTCTCCCTTGCGCTGTCTCTCTCTCTCTCCCTCGCGCTGTCTCTTTCTCTGTCTCTCCCTCGCGCTGTCTCTCTCTCTCCCTCGCGCTGTCTCCCTCTCTCCTTCGCGCTGTCTCCCTATCTCCCTCGTGCTGTCTGGCTCTATCCCGCCTGCTGTCTGGCTCTATCCCTCCTGCTGTCTGGCTCTATCCCTCCTGCTGTCTGGCTCTCTCCCTCGTGATGTCTGGCTCTCTCCCTCACGCTGTCTTGTTCCCTCCCTCGCGCTGTATGGCTCTCTCCATTGCGCTGTCGGGCTATCTCCCTCGCGCTTTCTGGCTCTCTCCCTCGTGCTGTCTGGCTCTCTCCCTCATGCTGCCTCCCTCTCTCCCTCGCGCTGTCTCCCTCTCTCCCTCGCACTGTCTCCCTCTCTCCCTCACGCTGCCTCCCTCTCTCCATCGCTCTGTCTCCCTCGTGCTGTCTCTCTCTCTCCCTCGCGCTGTCCTTCTCTCTCTCCCTCGCGCTGTCTCTCTCTCTCTCACTTGCGCTGTCTCTCTCTCTCTCTCCCTCGCGCTGTCTCCCTCTCTCCCTCGCGCTGTCTCCCTCTCTCCCTCGCGCTGTCTCCTTCTCTCTCTTGCGCTGTGTCCCTCTCTCCCTCACGCTCTCTCCCTCTCTCCCTCACGCTGTCTCCCTCTCTCCCTCGCGCTGTCTCCCTCTCTCCCTCGCGCTCTCTACCTCTGAACCTCGAGCTGTCTCCCTCTCTCCATAGCGCTGCCTCACTCTCCCCCTCGCGCTGTCTCCCTCTCTCCCTCGCGCTGTCTCTCTCTCTCCGTCGTGCTGTCTCCCTCTGACCCTTTCGCTGCCTCCCTCTCTCCGTCGCGCTGCCTCCCTCTCTACGTCGCGCTGCCTCCCTCTCTCCCACCGCTGCCTCCCTCTCGCCCTCATACTGCCTCCCTCGCTCCCTCGTGCTGCCTCCCTCTGTCCGTCGCGCTGCCTCCCTCTCTCCCTCGCGCTGTCTCCCTCGCGCTGTCTCTCTCTCTCCCTCACGCTGTCCTTCTCTCTCTCCCTCGCGCTGTCTCTCTCTCTCTCACTTGCGCTGTCTCTATCTCTCTCCCTCGCGCTGTCTCTCTCACTTTCCCTCGCACTGTCTCTCTCTCCCCTACTCGCTGTCTCTCTATCTCTGCCTCGCACTGACGCTCTCTCTCTCCCTCGCGCTGTCTCTCTCTCTCTCCCTCGCGCTGCCTTCCTCTCTCCCTCGTGCTGCCTCCCTCTCTCCTTCGCGCTGCCTCCCTCTCTCCGTCGCTCTGCCTCCCACTCTCCCACAAACTGCCTCCCTCTCGCCCTCATACTGCCTCCCTAGCTCCCTCGTGCTGTCTCCCTCTGTCGCTCGTGCTGCCTCCCTCTGTCCCTCGCGCTGCCTCCCTCTCTCCCTCGCGCTGTCTCCCTCGCGCTGTCTCTCTCTCTCCCTCACGCTGTCCTTCTCTCTCTCCCTCGCGCTGTCTCTCTCTCTCTCACTTGCGCTGTCTCTATCTCACTCTCCCTCACGCTGTCTCTCTCACTCTCCCTCGCACTGTCTCTCTCTGCCCTACTCGCTGTCTCTCTATCTCTGCCTCGCACTGACGCTCTCTCTCTCCCTCGCGCTGTCTCTCTCTCTCTCCCTCGCGCTGCCTTCCTCTCTCCCTCGTGCTGCCTCCCTCTCTCCTTCGCGCTGCCTCCCTCTCTCCGTCGCGCTGCCTCCCACTCTCCCACACGCTGCCTCCCTCTCGCCCTCATACTGCCTCCCTAGCTCCCTCGTGCTGTCTCCCTCTGTCGCTCGCGCTGCCTCCCTCTCTCCCTCGCGATGCCTCCCTCTCTCCCCCGCGATGCCTCCCTCTCTCCCTCGCGCTGTCTCCCTCTCTCCCTCGTGCTGTCTCCCTCGCGCTGTCTCACTCTCTCTCTCACGCTGTCCCTCCCTCTCTCCCACGCGCTGTCTCTCTATCTCTCCCTTGCGCTGTCTCTCTCTCTCTCTCCCTCGCGCTGTCTCTTTCTCTGTCTCTCCCTCGCGCTGTCTCTCTCTCTCCCTCGCACTGTCTCCCTCTCTCCTTCGCGCTGTCTCCCTATCTCCCTCGTGCTGTCTGGCTCTATCCCGCCTGCTGTCTGGCTCTATCCCTCCTGCTGTCTGGCTCTATCCCTCCTGCTGTCTGGCTCTCTCCCTCGTGATGTCTGGCTCTCTCCCTCGCGCTGTCTTGTTCCCTCCCTCGCGCTGTATGGCTCTCTCCATTGCGCTGTCGGGCTATCTCCCTCGCGCTTTCTGGCTCTCTCCCTCGTGCTGTCTGGCTCTCTCCCTCGCGCTGCCTCCCTCTCTCCCTCGCGCTGTCTCCCTCTCTCCCTCGCACTGTCTCCCTCTCTCCCTCACGCTGCCTCCCTCTCTCCATCGCTCTGTCTCCCTCGCGCTGTCTCTCTCTCTCCCTCGCACTGTCCTTCTCTCTCTCCCTCACGCTGTCTCTCTCTCTCTCACTTGCGCTGTCTATCTCTCTCTCTCCCTCGCGCTGGCTCCCTCTCCCCCTCGCGCTGTCTCCCTCTCTCCCTCGCGCTGTCTCCCTCTCTCCCTAACGCTCTCTCCCTCACGCTGTCTCACTCTCTCCCTCGCGCTGTCTCCCTCTCTCCCTCGCGCTGTCTCCCTCTGACACTCGAGCTGTCTCCCTCTCTCCATAGCGCTGCCTCACTCTCCCCCTCGCGCTGTCTCCCTCTCTCCCTCGCGCAGTCTCCCTCTCTCCCTCGTGCTGTCTCCCTCTGAACATTTCGCTGCCTCCCTCTCTCCCTCGCGCTGCCTCCCTCTCTCCCTCGCGCTGCCTCCCTCTCTCCATTGCGCTGCCTCCCTCTCTCCCACACGCTGCCTCCCTCTCGCCCTCATACTGCCTCCCTAGCTCCCTCGTGCTGTCTCCCTCTGTCCCACGCGCTGCCTCCCTCTCTCCCTCGCGCTGTCTCCCTCGCGCTGTCTCTCACTCTCCCTCATGCTGTCCTTCTCTCTCTCCCTCACGCTGTCTCTCTCTCTCTCACTTGCACTGTCTGGCTCTCTCACTTGCGCTGTCAGGCTCTCTCACTCGCGCTGCCTCCCTCTCTCCCCTCGCGCTGTCTCCTTCTCTCCCTGGCACTGTCTCCCTCTCTCCCTCGCACTGCCTCCCTATCTCCCTTGCTCTGTCTCCCTCTTTCTGTCTCTCTCTCACCCTCGCGCTGTCCTTCTCTCTCTCCCTCGCGCTGTCTCTCTCTCTCTCACTTCCGCTGTCTATCTCTCTCTCTCCCTCGCGCTGGCTCCCTCTCCCCCTCGCGCTGTCTCCCTCTCTCCCTCGCGCTGTCTCCCTCTCTCCCTAACGCTCTCTCCCTCACGCTGTCTCACTCTCTCCCTCGCGCTGTCTCCCTCTCTCCCTCGCGCTGTCTCCCTCTGACACTCGAGCTGTCTCCCTCTCTCCATAGCGCTGCCTCACTCTCCCCCTCGCGCTGTCTCCCTCTCTCCCTCGCGCAGTCTCCCTCTCTCCCTCGTGCTGTCTCCCTCTGAACATTTCGCTGCCTCCCTCTCTCCCTCGCGCTGCCTCCCTCTCTCCCTCGCGCTGCCTCCCTCTCTCCATTGCGCTGCCTCCCTCTCTCCCACACGCTGCCTCCCTCTCGCCCTCATACTGCCTCCCTAGCTCCCTCGTGCTGTCTCCCTCTGTCCCACGTGCTGCCTCCCTCTCTCCCTCGCGCTGTCTCCCTCGCGCGGTCTCTCACTCTCCCTCACGCTGTCCTTCTCTCTCTCCCTCACGCTGTCTCTCTCTCTCTCACTTGCACTGTCTGGCTCTCTCACTTGCGCTGTCAGGCTCTCTCACTCGCGCTGCCTCCCTCTCTCCCCTCGCGCTGTCTCCCTCTCTCCCTGGCACTGTCTCCCTCTCTCCCTCGCACTGCCTCCCTATCTCCCTTGCTCTGTCTCCCTCTTTCTGTCTCTCTCTCTCCTTCGCGCTGTCCTTCTCTCTCTCCCTCGCGCTTTCTCTCTCTCTCTCCCTTGCGCTGTCTCTCCCTCTCTCCCTTGCACTGTCTCTCTCTCTCTCTCTCTCTCGCTGTCTCTCTCTCTGTCTCTCCCTCGTGCTGTCTCCCTCTCTCCCTCGCGCTGTCTCCCTCTCTCCCTTGCGCTGTCTCCCTCTCTCCCTCGCGCAGTCTCCCTCTCTCCCTTGCGCTGTCTCCCGCTCTCCCTCGCGCTGTCTCCCTATCTCCCTGGCGCTGCCTCCCTCTCTCCCTCACGCTGCTTCCCTCTCTCCATTGCGCTGCCTCCCTCTCTCCATCGCGCTGCCACCCTCTCCCCCTCGCGCTTCCTCCCTCACCCCCTCGCGCTGTCTCCATCTCTCCCTCGCGCTGTCTCCCTTTCTCCCTCGCGCTGTCTCCCTTGAGCTGTCTTGCTCCCTCCCACGCGCTATCTGGCTCTCTCCATTGCGCTGTCTGGCTCTCTCCCTCGCGCTGTCAGGCTCTCTCTCTCGCGCTGCCTCCCTCTCTCCCTCGCGCTGTCTCCCTCTCTCCCTCGCACTGTCTCCCTCTCTCCCTCGCGCTGCCTCCCTCTCTCCCTTGCTCTGTCTCCCTCTTTCTGTCTCTCTCTCTCCCTCGCGCTGTCCTTCTCTCTCTCCCTCGCGCTGTCTCTCTCTCTCTCACTTGCGCTGTCTCTCTCTCTCTCTCCCTCGCGCTGTCTCTCTCTCTCTCCCTCGCACTGTCTCTCTCTCCGCTTCTCGCAGTCTCTCTATCTCTGCCTCGCGCTGACGCTCTCTCTCTCCCTCGCGCTGTCTCTCTCTCGCCCTTGCGCTGTCTCTCTCTCTCCATCGCGCTGTCTGGCTCTCTCCCTCATGCTGTCTGGCTCTCTCCATTGCGCTGTCTGGCTCACTCCCTCGCGCTGTCTCCCTCTCTCCATTGCGCTGTCTGGCTCACTCCCTCACGCTGTCTCCCTCTCTCCCTTGCGCTGTCTCTCTCTCTCTCTCCCTCTCGCTGTCTCTCTCTCTTCTCTCCCTCGCGCTGTCTCCCTCTCTCCCTCACGCTGTCTCCCTCTCTCCCTCGCGCTGTCTCCCTCTCTCCCTCCCGCTGTCTCCCTCTCTCCCTTGTGCTGTCTCCCTCTCTCCCTCGCGCTGTCTCCCTATCTCCCTGGTGCTGCCTCCCTCTCTCCCTCGTGCTGCTTCCCTCTCTCCCTCGCGCTGCCTCCCTCTCTCCATCGCGCCGCCACCCTCTCCCCCCCGCGCTGTCTCCCTCTTTTCCTCACGCTGTCTGGCTCGCTCACTCGCACTGTCATGGCTCTCTCACTCGCGCTACCTCCCTCTCTCCCTCCCGCTGTCTCCCTCTCTCCCTCGCACTGTCTCCCTCTCTCCCTCGCGCTGCCTCCCTCTCTCCCTTGCTCTGTCTCCCTCTTTCTGTCTCTCTCTCTCCTTCGCGCTGTCCTTCTCTCTCTCCCTCGCGCTGTCTCTCCCTCTCTCCCTTGCGCTGTCTCTCTCTCTCTCTCACTCGCGCTGTCTCTCTCTCTCTCCCTCGCGCTGTCTCTCTCTCCCCTTCTCGCATTCTCTCTATCTCTGCCTCGCGCTGACGCTCTCTCTCTCCCTCGCGCTGTCTCTCTCTCGCCCTTGCGCTGTCTCTCTCTCTCCATCGCGCTGTCTGGCTCTCTCCCACGCGCTGTCTGGCTCTCTCCATTGCGCTGTCTGGCTCACTCCCTCGCGCTGTCTCCCTCTCTCCATTGCACTGTCTGACTCACTCCCTCACGCTGTCTCAATCGCTCCCTCGCGCTGTCTCCCTCTCTCCCTCGCGCTGTCTCCCTCGCGCTGTCTTGCTCCCACCCACGCGCTGTCTAGCTCTCTCCATTCCGCTGTCTGGCTCTCTCCCTCGCGCTGTCTGGCTCTCTCCCTCGCGCTGTCTGGCTCTCTCACTCGCGCTGTCAGGCTCTCTCCCTCGCGCTGTCTCCCTCTCTCCCTCGCACTGTCTCCCTCTCTCCCTCGCGCTGCCTCCCTCTCTCCCTCGCTCTGTCTCCCTCTTTCTGTCTCTCTCTCTCCCTCGCGCTGTCCTTCTCTCTCTCCCTCGCGCTGTCTCTCTCTCTCTCACTTGCGCTGTCTCTCTCTCTCTCCCTCGCGCTGTCTCTCTCTCGCCCTTGCGATGTCTCTCTCTCTCCATCGCGCTGTCTGGCTCTCTCCATTGCGCTGTCTGGCTCACTCCCTCGCGCTGTCTCCCTCTCTCCATTGCGCTGTCTGGCTCATTCCCTCACACTGTCTCCCTCTCTCCCTTGCGCTGTCTCTCTCTCTCTCTCCCTCTCGCTGTCTCTCTCTCTGTCTCTCCCTCGCGCTGTCTCCAACTCTCCATCGTGCTGTCTCCCACTCTCCCTCGCGCTGTCTCCCTCTCTCCCTCGCGCTGTCTCCCTCTCTCCCTCGCGCTGTCTCCCTCTCTCCCTTGTGCTGTCTCCCTCTCTCCCTCGCGCTGTCTCCCTATCTCCCTGGTGCTGCCTCCTTCTCTCCCTCGCGCTGCTTCCCTCTCTCCCTCGCGCTGCCTTCCTCTCTCCATCGCGCTGCCTTCCTCTCCCCATCGCGCTGCCTCCCTCACCCCCTCGCGCTGTCTCCATCTCTCCCTCGCGCTGTCTCCCTCTCTCCCTCACGCTGTCTCCCTCGCGCTGTCTTGCTCCCTCCCACGCGCTGTCTGGCTCTCTCCATTGCGCTGTCTGGCTATCTCCCTCGCGCTGTCTGGCTCTCTCCCTCGCGCTGTCTGGCTCTCTCACTCGCGCTGTCAGGCTCTCTCACTCGCGCTGCCTCCCTCTCTCCCTCGCGCTGTCTCCCTAACTCCCTCGCACTGTCTCCCTCTCTCCCTTGCGCTGCCTCCCTATCTCCCTTGCTCTGTCTCCCTCTTTCTGTCTCTCTCTCTCCCTCGCGCTGTCCGTCTCTCTCTCCCTCGCGCTGTCTCTCTCTCTCTCCCTTGCGCTGTCTCTCTCTCTCTCCCTGGTGCTGTCTCTCTCTCTCTCCCTCGCACTGTCTCTCTCTCCCCTTCTCGCAGTCTCTCTATCTCTGCCTCGCGCTGACGCTCTCTCTCTCCCTCGCGCTGTCTCTCTCTCGCCCTTGCGCTGTCTCTCTCTCTCCATCGCGCTGTCTGGCTCTCTCCCACGCGCTGTCTGGCTCTCTCCATTGCGCTGTCTGGCTCACTCCCTCGCGCTGTCTCCCTCTCTCCATTGTGCTGTCTGACTCACTCCCTCACGCTGTCTCCATCTCTCCCTTGCGCTGTCTCTCTCTCTCTCTCCCTCTTGCTGTCTCTCTCTCTGTCTCTCCCTCACGCTGTCTCCCTCTCTCCCTCGCGCTGTCTCCCTCTCTCCCTTGCGCTGTCTCCCTCTCTCCCTCGCGCTGTCTCCCTCTCTCCCTTGCGCTGTCTCCTGCTCTCCCTCGCGCTGTCTCCCTATCTCCCTGGCGCTGCCTCCCTCTCTCCCTCGCGCTGCTTCCCTCTCTCCCTTGCGCTGCCTCCCTCTCTCCATCGCGCTGCCTCCCTCTCCCCCTCACGCTTCCTCCCTCACCCCCTCGCGCTGTCTCCATCTCTCCCTCGCGCTGTCTCCCTCTCTCCCTCGCGCTGTCTCCCTTGCGCTGTCTTGCTCCCTCCCACGCGCTGTCTAGCTCTCTCCATTGCGCTGTCTGGCTCTCTCCCTCGCGCTGTCTGGCTCTCTCCCTCGCGCTGTCTGGCTCTCTCACTCGCACTGTCAGGCTATCTCACTCGCGCTGCCTCCCTCTCTCCCTCGCGCTGTCTCCCTCTCTCCCTCGCACTGTCTCCCTCTCTCCCTCGCGCTGCCTCCCTCTCTCCCTTGCTCTGCCTCCCTCTTTCTGTCTCTCTCTCTCCCTCGCGCTGTCCTTCTCTCTCTCCCTCGCGCTGTCTCTCTCTCTCTCACTTGCGCTGTCTCTCTCTCTCTCCCTCGCACTGTCTCTCTCTCCCCTTCTCGCAGTCTCTCTATCTCTGCCTCGCCCTGACGCTCTCTCTCTCCCTCGCGCTGTCTCTCTCTCACCCTTGCGCTGTCTCTCTCTCTCCATCGCTCTGTCTGGCGCACTCCCTCGCGCTGTCTCCCTCTCTCCATTGCGCTGTCTGGCTCACTCCCTCACACTGTCTCCCTCTCTCCCTTGCGCTGTCTCTCTCTCTCTCTCCCTCTCGCTGTCTCTCTCTCTGTCTCTCCCTCGCGCTGTCTCCCTCTCTCCCTCGCGCTGTCTCCCACTCTCCCTCGCGCTGTCTCCCTCTCTCCCTCGTGCTGTCTCCCTCTCTCCCTCGCGCTGTCTCCCTCTCTCCCTTGTGCTGTCTCCCTCTCTCCCTCGCGCTGTCTCCCTATCTCCCTGGTGCTGCCTCCTTCTCTCCCTCGCGCTGCTTCCCTCTCTCCCTCACGCTGCCTTCCTCTCTCCATCGCGCTGCCTCCCTCTCCCCATCGCGCTGCCTCCCTCACCCCCTCGCGCTGTCTCCATCTCTCCCTCGCGCTGTCTCCCTCTCTCCCTCACGCTGTCTCCCTCGCGCTGTCTTGCTCCCTCCCACGCGCTGTCTGGCTCTCTCCTTTGCGCTGTCTGGCTCCCTCCCTCGCGCTGTCTGGCTCTCTCCCTCGCGCTGTCTGGCTCTCTCACTCGCGCTGTCAGGCTCTCTCACTCGCGCTGCCTCCCTCTCTCCCTCGCGCTGTCTCCCTCTCTCCCTCGCACTGTCTCCCTCTCTCCCTTGCGCTGCCTCCCTATCTCCCTTGCTCTGTCTCCCTCTTTCTGTCTCTCTCTCTCCCTTGCGCTGTCCGTCTCTCTCTCCCTCGCGCTGTCTCTCTCTCTCTCCCTTGCGCTGTCTCTCTCTCTCTCTCCCTCGCGCTGTCTCTCTCTCTCTCCCTCGCACTGTCTCTCTCTCCCCTTCTCGCAGTCTCTCTATCTCTGCCTTGCGCTGACGCTCTCTCTCTCCCTCGCGCTGTCTCTCGCTCGCCCTTGCGCTGTCTCTCTCTCTCCATCGCGCTGTCTGGCTCTCTCCCTCGCGCTGTCTGGCTCTCTCCATTGCGCTGTCTGGCTCACTCCCTCGCGCTGTCTCCCTCTCTCCCTCGCGCTGTCTCCCTCGCGCTGTCTTGCTCCCTCCCACGCGCTGTCTGTCTCTCTCCATTACGCTGTCTGACTCTCTCCCTCGCGCTGTCTGGCTCTCTCCATTGCGCTGTCTGGCTCACTCCCTCGCGCTGACTCCCTCTCTCCATTGCACTGTCCGGCTCACTCCCTCACGCTGTCTCCCTCTCTACCTTGCGCTGTCTCTCTCTCTCTCTCCCTCGCACTGTCTCTCTCTCCCCTTCTCGCAGTCTCTCTATCTCTGCCTCGCGCTGACGCTCTCTCTCTCCCTCGCGCTGTCTCTCTCTCTCCCTTGCTCTGTCTCTCTCTCTCTCCTTCGCGCTGTCTCTCTCTCTCTCCCTCGCGCTGTGTCTCTCTCTCCTTCGCGCTGTCTCTCTCTCTTCCTCGCGATGATGCTCTCTCTCTCTCTCGCACTGTCTCCCGCACTCCCTCGCGCTGTCTCCCTCTCTGCCTCACGCTGCCTCCCTATCTCCCTCGTGCAGCCTTCCTCTCTCCCTCGCGCTGCCTCCCTCTCTCCTTGGCGCTGCCTCCCACTCTCCTTGGTGCTTCCTCCGTCTCTCCCTCAGGCTGCCTCCCTCTCTCCCTCACGCTGCCGCCCTCTCTCCCTCGCACTGCCTCCCTCTCTCCCTCGCGCTGCCTCCCTCTCCCCCTCGCGCTGCCTCCCTCTCTCCCTCGCTCTCCCTCCCTCTCTCCCTCGCTCTCCCTCCCTCTCTCCCTCGCGCTGCCTCCCTCTCTCCCTCGCGTTGCCTCCCTCTCTCCGTTGCGTTGCCGCCCTCTCTCCCTCGCGCTGCCTCCCTCTCTCCCTCACGCTGCGTCCCTCTCTCCCTCGCGCTAACGCCCTCTCTCCCTCGCGCTGCCTCACTCTCTCCCTCGTGCTGGCCTCTCTCTCTCCCTCGCGCTGCCTCCCTCTCTCCCTAGCGCTGCCTCCCTCTCTCCCTCGCGCTGCCTCCCTCTCCACCTCGCGCTGCCACCCTCACCCCCTCGCGCTGTCTCCCTCTCTCCCTCGCGCTGTCTCCCTCTCTCCCGTGCGCTGTCTCCCTTGCGCTGCCTCCCTCTCTCCCTCACGCTGCCTCCCTCTCTCCCTCGCGCTGCCTCCCTCTCTCCCTCGTGCTGCCTCCCTCTCTCCCTCGCGCTCCCTCCCTCTCTCCCTCGCGCTGCCTCCCTCTCTCCCTCGCGCTTTTTCCCTCTCTCCCTCGCGCTTTTTCCCTCTCTCCATCGCACTGCCTCCCTCTCTCCGTCGCGCTGCCTCTTTCTCTCCTTCGTGCTGCCACCCTCTCGCCCTCGCGCTGCCTCCCTCTCTCCCTTGCGCTGCCTCCCTCTCTCTCTTGCGCTGGCTCCCTCGCTCCCTCGCGCTGTCTCCCTCTCTCCGTCGCTCTGTCTCACTCGCGCTGTCTCTCTCTCTCCCTCGCGCTGTCCCTCTCTCTCTCCCTCGTCCTGTCTCTCTCTCTCCCCCTTGCGCTGTCTCTCTCTCTCTCCCTCGCGCTCTCTCTCTCTCTCCCTCGCGCTGTCTCTCTCTCTCCCTTGCGCTGTCTCTCTCTCTCTCTCTTGTGCTCTCTCTCTCTCCCTTGCGCTGTCTCTCTCTCTCTCCCTTGCGCTGCCTATCTCTCTCTCCCTTGTGCTGTCTCTCTCCCTCTCCCTTGCGCTGTCTCTCTCTCTCTCGCCCTTGCGCTGTCTCTGATTCTCCCTTGCGCTGTCTCTGATTCTCCCTTGCGCTGTCTCTCCTTCTCCCTTGCACTGTCTCTCTCTCTCCCTTGCATTGTTTCTCTCTCTCCCTTGCGCTGTCTCTCATTCTCCCTTGCGCTGTCCCTCATTCTCCATTGTGCGGTCTCTCTCTCTCCCTTGAGCTGTCTCTTTCTCTCCCTCGCGCTGTCTCCCTCTCTCCCACGCAGTGTCTCCCTCCCTCCCTCGTGCTGCCTCCCTCTCCACCTTGCGCTGCCACCCTCTCCCCCTAGCGCTGTCCCCCTCTCTCGCTCGCGCTGTCTCCCTCTCTCCCTCATGCTGTCTCCCTCGCGCTGTCTCCCTCTCTCCCTCGCGCTGTCTCCCTCTCTCCCTCGCGCAGTCTCCCACTCTCCCTCGCGCAGTTTCCCACTTTCCCTTGCGCTGTCTCCCACTCTCCCTCGCGCTGCCTCCCTCTCGCCCTCGCGCTGTTTCCCTCTCTCCCTCGCGCTGTTTCCCTCTCTCCCTCGTGCTGTCTCCCACACACTCTCACGCTGTCTCCCACACTCCCTCGCGCTGTCTCCCACACTCCCTCGCGCTGTCTCCCTCTCTCCCTCCCACTGTCTCCCTCTCTCCCTCGCTCTGTCTCCCTCTCTCCCTCGCTCTGCCTCCCTCTCTCCCACGCGCTGCCTCCCTCTCTCCCTTGCGCAGCCTCCCTATCACCCTCGCGCTGCTTCCCTACCTCCCTCGTGCTGCCTCCCTCTCTCCCTTGCGCTGCCTCCCTCTCTCCCTTGCACTGCCTCCCTCTCTCCCTCGCGCTGCCTCCAACTCTGACTCGCGCTGCCTCCCTCTCTCCCTTGCGCTGCCACCCTCTCTCCCTCGCGCTTCTCTCTCCCTCACGCTGCCTCCCTCTCTCCCTCGCACTGCCTCCCTCTGTCCCTTGCGCTGCCTCCCTCTACCCTTGCACTGCCTCCTTCTCTCCGTCGCGCTGCCGCCCTCTATCCCTCGCGCTGCCTCCCTCTCTGCCTCGCGCTGCCTCCCTCTCTCCCTCGCGCTGCCTCCCTCTCTCCCTCGCGCTGTCTCCCTCTCTCCCTCGCGCTGTCTTCCTCTCTCCCTCGCGCAGTCTCCCACTCTCCCACTCGCAGTTTCCCCCTTTCCCTTGCGCTGTCTACCACTCTCCCTCGCGCTGTCTCCCTCTCGCCCTCGTGCTGTCTCCCTCTCTCCCTTGCGCTGTTTCCCTCTCTCCCTCGCGCTGTTTCCCTCTCTCCCTCGCGTTGTCTCCCACACACCCTAGCGCTGTCTCCCACACTCCCTCGCGCTGTCTCCCACACTCCCTCGCGCTGTCTCCCTCTCTCCCTCGTGCTGTCTCCCTCTCTCCCTCGCTCTGTCTCCCTCTCTCCCTCGCTCTGTCTCCCTCTCTCCCTCACGCTGCCTCCCTCTCTCCCTCGCGCTGCCTCCCTCTCTCCCTCGTGCAGCCTCCCTCTCTCCCTCGCGCTGCTTCCCTACCTCCATCGCGCTGCCTCCCTCTCTCCCTTGAGCTGCCTCCAACTCTGACTCGCGCTGCCTCCCACTCTCCCTCGCGCTGCCTCCAACTCTGACTCGCGCTGCCTCCCTCTCTCCCTCGCACTGCCTCCCTCTGTCCCTTGCGCTGCCTCCCTCTACCCTTGCACTGCCTCCTTCTCTTCGTTGCGCTGCCACCCTCTATCCCTCGTGCTGCCTCCCTCTCTCCCTCGCGCTGCCTCCCTCTCTCCCTCGCGCTGCCTCCCTCTCTCCCTCGCGCTGTCTCCCTCTCTCCCTCGCGCTGTCTTCCTCTCTCCCTCGCGCAGTCTCCCACTCTCCCTCTCGCAGTTTCCCCCTTTCCCTTGCGCTGTCTCCCACTCTCCCTCGCGCTGTCTCCCTCTCACCCTCGTGCTGTCTCCCTCTCACCCTAGCGCTGTCTCCCACACTCCCTCGCGCTGTCTCCCACACTCCCTCGCGCTGTCTCCCTCTCTCCCTCGTGCTGTCTCCCTCTCTCCCTCGCTCTGTCTCCCTCTCTCCCTCACGCTGCCTCACTCTCTCCCTCGCGCTGCCTCCCTCTCTCCCTCGTGCAGCCTCCCTCTCTCCCTCGCGCTGCTTCCCTACCTCCCTCGCGCTGCCTCCCTCTCTCCCTTGCGATGCCTCCCACTCTCCCTCGCGCTGCCTCCAACTCTGACTCGCGCTGCCTCCCTCTCTCCCTCGCGTTGCCACCCTCTATGCCTCGCGCTTCTCTCTCTCCCTCACGCTGCCTCCCTCTCTCCCTCGCACTGCCTCCCTCTGTCCCTTGCGCTGCCGCCCTCTACCCTTGCACTGCCCCATTCTCTTCGTCGCGCTGCCGCCCTCTCTCCCTCGCGCTGCCTCCCTCTCTCCCTCGCGCTTCCTCCCTCTCTCCCTCGCGCTGCCTTCCTCTCTCCCTCGCGCTGCCTCCCTCTCTCCCTCGCGCTGTCTCCCTCTCTCCCTCGCGCTGTCTCCCTCTCTACCTCGCGCTGTCTCCCTTGCTCCCTCGCGCTGTCTCCCTCGTGCTGTCTTCCTCTCTCCCTCGCGCTGTCTCCCTCTCTCCCTCGTGCTGTCTCCCTCTTTCCCTCGCGCTGACTCCCACTCACCCTCGCGCAGTCTCCCACTTTCCCTTGTGCTGTCTCCCACTCCCCCTCGCGCTGTCTCCCTCTCTCCCTCTCGCCGTCTCCCTCTCTCCCTCGCGCTGCCTCCCTCTCTCCCTCGCGCGGACTCCCTCTCTCCCTCGTGCAGCCTCCCTCTCTCCCTCGTGCTGCCGCCCTCTCTCCCTCGCGCTGCCTCCCTCTCTGCCTCGCGCTGCCTCCCTCTCTCCCTCGCGCTGCCTCCCTCGCGCTGCCTCCCTCACTCCCTCGCGCTGCCACCCTCTCTCTCTCGCGCTGCCTCCCTCTCTCCCTCACACTGCCTCCTTCTCTCCATCGCGCTGCCTCCCTCTCTCCCTCGCGCTGCCTCCCTCTCTCCCACGTGCTGACTCCCTCTCTCCCTCGCGCAGCCTCCCTCTCTCCCTCGCACTGCCTCCCTCTCTCCCTCGCGCTGCCTCCCTCTATGCCTCGCGCTGCCTCCCTCTCTCCCTTGCGCTGCCTCCCTCGCGCTGCCTCCCTCCCTCCCTCGCGCTTCCACCCTCTCTCTCTCACGCTGCCTCCCTCTCTCCCTCGCACTGCCTCCTTCTCTCCCTCGCGCTGCCTCCCTCTCTCCCTCGCGCTGCCTCCCTCTCTCCCTCGTGCTGCCTCCCTCTCTCCCTCGTGCTGCATCGCTCTCTCCCTCATGCTGCCTCCCTCTCCCCCTCGCGCTGCCTCCCTCTCTCCCTCGCACTGTCTCCCTCTCTCCCTCGCGCTGTCTCCCTCGCGTTGCCTCTCTCTCCCTCGCGCTGCCTCCCTTTCTGCCTCGCTCTGCCTGCCTTTCACCCTCGCGCAGCCTCCCTTTATCTCTCGCGCTGCATCCCTCTCTCCCTCACGCTGCCTCCCTCTCTCCTTCGCGCTGCCTCCCTCTCTCTGTCGCGCTGCCTCCCTCTCTCCCTCGTGCTGCCTCACTCTCGCCCTCACACTGCCTCCCTCTCTCCCTCGTGCTGCCTCCCTCTCTCCCTCGCGCTGCCTCCCTCTCTCCCTCGCGCTGCCTCCATCTCTCCCTCGCGCTGCCTCCCTCTCTCCCTCGCGATGCCTCCCTCACTCCCTCGCGCTGTCTCCATCTCTCCCTCGCGCTGTCTCCCTCGTGCTGTCTCACTCTCTCCCTCGTGCTCTCCCTCACTCTCTCCCTCGTGCTGTCTCTCTCTCTGTCTCTCCCTCACGCTGTCTCCCTCGCGCTGTCTTGCTACCTCCCACGCGCTGTCTGGCTCTCTCCATTGCGCTGTCTGGCTCTCTCCCTCGCGCTGTCTGGCTCTCTCCCTCGCGCTGTTTGGCTCTCTCACTCGCGCTGTCAGGCTCTCTCACTCGCGCTGCCTCCCTCTCTCCCTCGCGCTGTCTCCCTCTCTCCCTCGCACTGTCTCCCTCTCTCCCTCGCGCTGCCTCCCTATCTCCCTGGCTCTGTCTCCTTCTTTCTTTCTCTCTCTCTCCCTCGCGCTGTCTATCTCTCTCTCCCTCGCGCTGTCTCTCTCTTCCTTGCGCTGTCTCTCTCTCTCTCTCCCTCGCGCTGTCTCTCTCTCTCTCCCTCGCGCTGTCTCTCGCTCGCCCTTGCGCTGTCTCTCTCTCTCCATTGCGCTGTCTGGCTCTCTCCCTCGCGCTGTCTGGCTCTCTCCATTGCGCTGTCTGGCTCACTCCCTCGCGCTGTCTCCCTCTCTCCCTCGCGCTGTCTCCCTCGCGCTGTCTTGCTCCCTCCCACGCGCTGTCTGTCTCTCTCCATTGCGCTGTCTGGCTCTCTCCCTCGCGCTGTCTGGCTCTCTCCATTGCGCTGTCTGGCTCACTCCCTCGCGCTGTCTCCCTCTCTCCATTGCGCTGTCTGGCTCACTCCCTCACGCTGTCTCCCTCTCTCCCTTGTGCTGTCTCTCTCTCTCTCTCCCTCGCACTGTCTCTCTCTCCCCTTCTCGCAGTCTCTCTATCTCTGCCTCGCGCTGACGCTCTCTCTCTCCCTCGCGCTGTCTCTCTCTCGCCCTTGCGCTGTCTCCCTCTTTCCCTCGCGCTGTCTCCCTCTCTCCCTTGTGCTGTCTCACTCTCTCCCTCGCGCTGTCTCCCTATCTCCCTGGTGCTGCCTCCCTCTCTCCCTCGCGCTGCTTCCCTCTCTCCCTCGCGCTGCCTCCTTCTCTCCATCGCGCTGCCTCCCTCTCCCCATCGCGCTGCCTCCCTCACCCCCTCGCGCTGTCTCCATCTCTCCCTGGCGCTGTCTCCCTCTCTCCCTCGCGCTGTCTCCCGTGCGCTGTCTTGCTCCCTCCCACGCGCTGTCTGTCTCTCTACATTGCGCTGTCTGGCTCTCTCCCTCGCGCTGTCTGGCTCTCTCCCTCACGCTGTCTGGCTCTCTCACTCGCGCTGTCAGGCTCTCTCACTCACGCTGCCTCCCTCTCTCTCTCGCGCTGTCTCCCTCTCTCCCTCGCACTGTCTCCCTCTCTCCCTCGCGCTGCCTCCCTATCTCCCTTGCTCTGTCTCCCTCTTTCTGTCTCTCTCTCTCCCTCGCGCTGTCTCTCTCTCTCTCACTTGCGCTGTCTCTCTCTCTCTCTGCCTCGCGCTGTCTCTCCCTCTCTCCCTCGCACTGTCTCCCTCTCTCCCTCGCGCTGCCTCCCTATCTCCCTTGCTCTGTCTCCCTCTTTCTGTCTCTCTCTCTCCCTCGCGCTGTCCTTCTCTCTCGCCCTCGCGCTGTCTCTCTCTCTCTCACTTGCGCTGTCTCTCTCTCTCTCTGCCTCGCGCTGTCTCTCTCTCTCTCCCTCGCTCTGTCTCTCTCTCCCCTTCTCGCAGTCTCTCTATCTCTGCCTCGTGCTGACGCTCTCTCTCTCCCTCGCGCTGTCTCTCACTCGCCCTTGCGCTGTCTCTCTCTCTCCATCGCGCTGTCTGGCTCTCTCCCTCGCGCTGTCTGGCTCTCTCCATTGCGCTATCTTGCTCACTCCCTCGCGCTGTCTCCCTCACTCCATTGCGCTGTCTGGCTCACTCCCTCACGCTGTCTCCCTCTCTCCCTTGCGCTGTCTCTCTCTCTCTCCCTCGCACTGTCTCTCTCTCCCCTTCTCGCAGTCTCTCTATCTCTGCCTCGTGCTGACGCTCTCTCTCTCCCTCGCGCTGTCTCTCTCTCGCCCTTGCGCTGTCTCTCTCTCTCCATCGCGCTGTCTGGCTCTCTCCCTCGCGCTGTCTGGCTCTCTCCATTGCGCTGTCTGGCTCACTCCCTCGCGCTGTCTCCCTCTCTCCATTGCGCTGTCTGACTCACTCCCTCACGCTGTCTCCCTCTCTCCCTTGCACTGTCTCTCTCTCTCTCTCCCTCTCGCTGTCTCTCTCTCTGTCTCTCCCTCGCGCTGTCTCCCTATCTCCCTGGTGCTGCCTCCATCTCTCCCTCACGCTGCTTCCCTCTCTCCATTGCGCTGCCTCCCTCTCTCCATCGCGCTGCCACCCTCTCCCCCTCGCGCTTCCTCCCTCACCCCCTCGCGCTGTCTCCATCTCTCCCTCGCGCTGTCTCCCTCTCTCCCTCGCGCTGTCTCCCTCGCGCTGTCTTGCTCCCTCCCACGCGCTGTCTGGCTCTCTCCATTGCGCTGTCTGGCTCTCTCCGTCGCGCTGTCTGGCTCTCTCTCCCTTGCGCTGTCTCTCTCTCTCTCCCTTGTGCTCTCTCTCTCTCCCTTGCGCTGTCTCTCTCTCTCTCCCTTGCGCTGCCTATCTCTCTCTCCCTTGCGCTGTCTCTCTCTCTCTCCCTTGCGCTGTCTCTCTCTCTCGCCCTTGCGCTGTCTCTGATTCTCCCTTGCGCTGTCTCTGATTCTCCCTTGCGCTGTCTCTCCTTCTCCCTTGCACTGTCTCTCTCTCTCCCTTGCATTGTTTCTCTCTCTCCCTTGCGCTGTCTCTCATTCTCCCTTGCGCTGTCCCTCATTCTCCATTGTGCGGTCTCTCTCTCTCCCTTGAGCTGTCTCTTTCTCTCCCTCGCGCTGTCTCCCTCTCTCCCGCGCAGTGTCTCCCTCCCTCCCTCGTGCTGCCACCCTCTCCCCCTCACGCTGTCCCCCTCTCTCCCTCGCGCTGTCTCCCTCTCTCCCTCGTGCTGTCTCCCTCGCGCTGTCTCCCTCTCTCCCTCGCGCTGTCTCCCTCTCTCCCTCGCGCAGTCTCCCACTCTCCCTCGCGCAGTTTCCCACTTTCCCTTGCGCTGTCTCCCACTCTCCCTCGCGCTGTCTCCCTCTCGCCCTCGCGTTGTTTCCCTCTCTCCCTCACGCTGTTTCCCTCTCTCCCTCGTGCTGTCTCCCACACACTCTCGCGCTGTCTCCCACACTCCCTCGCGCTGTCTCCCACACTCCCTCGTGCTGTCTCCCTCTCTCCCTCCCACTGTCTCCCTCTCTCCCTCGCTCTGTCTCCCTCTCTCCCTCGCTCTGTCTCCCTCTCTCCCTCACGCTGCCTCCCTCTCTCCCTCGCGCTGCCTCCCTCTCTCCCCCGCGCAGCCTCCCTATCTCCCTCGCGCTGCTTCCCTACCTCCCTCGCGCTGCCTCCCTCTCTCCCTTGCACTGCCTCCCTATCTCCCGTGCGCTGCCTCCCTCTCTCCCTCGCGCTGCCTCCTACTCTGACTCGCGCTGCCTCCCTCTCTCCCTCGCGCTGCCACCCTCTCTCCCTCGCGCTTCTCTCTCCCTCACGCTGCCTCCCTCTCTCCCTCGCACTGCCTCCCTCTGTCCCTTGTGCTGCCTCCCTCTACCCTTGCACTGCCTCCTTCTCTCCGTCGCGCTGCCGCCCTCTATCCCTCGTGCTGCCTCCCTATCTCCCTCGCGCTGCCTCCATCTCTCCCTCGCGCTGCCTCCCTCTCTCCCTCGCGCTGTCTCCCTCTCTCCCTCGCGCTGTCTTCCTCTCTCCCTCACGCAGTCTCCCACTCTCCCTCTCGCAGTTTCCCACTTTCCCTTGCGCTGTCTCCCACTCTCCCTCGCGCTGTCTCCCTCTCGCCCTCGCGCTGTCTCCCTCTCTCCCTTGCGCTGTTTCCCTCTCTCCCTCGCGCTGTTTCCCTCTCTCCCTCGCGTTGTCTCCCACACACCCTCGCGCTGTCTCCCACACTCCCTCGCGCTGTCTCCCACACTCCCTCGCGCTGTCTCCCTCTCTCCCTCGTGCAGCCTCCCTCTCTCCCTCGCGCTGCTTCCCTACCTCCCTCGCGCTGCCTCCCTCTCTCCCTTGAGCTGCCTCCCTCTCTCCCTTACGCTGCCTCCCACTCTCCCTCGCGCTGCCTCCAACTCTGACTCGCGCTGCCTCCCTCTCTCCCTCGCGTTGCCACCCTCTCTGCCTCACGCTTCTCTCTCTCCCTCGCGCTGCCTCCCTCTCTCCCTCGCACTGCCTGCCTCTGTCCCTTGCGCTGCCACCCTCTACCCTTGCACTGCCTCATTCTCTTCATCGCGCTGCCGCCCTCTCTCCCTCGCGCTGCCTCCCTCTCTCCCACACGCTTCCTCCCTCTCTCCCTCGCGATGCCTCCCTCTCTCCCTCGCGCTGTCTCCCTCTCTCCCTCGCGCTGTCTCCCTCTCTACCTCGCGCTGTCTCCCTCGCGCTGTCTCCCTCTCTCCCTCGCGCTGTCTCCCTCTTTCCCTCGCGCTGTCTCCCACTCACCCTCGCGCAGTCTCCCACTTTCCCTTGCGCTGTCTCCCACTCCCCCTCGCGCTGTCTCCGTCTCGCCCTAACGCTGTCGCCCTCTCGCCCTCGCGCTGTCTCCCTCTCTCCCTCACGCAGTCTCCCTCACTCCCTCCCGCCGTCTCCTTCACTCCCTCGCGCCGTCTCCCTCTCTCCCTTGCGCTGTCTCCCTCTCTCCCTCTCGCCGTCTCACTCTGTCCCTCGCGCTGCCTCCCTCTCTCCCTCGCGCTGACTCCCTCTCTCCCTCGCGCAGCCTCCCTCTCTCCCTCGCGCTGTCTCCCTCTCTCCCTCGTGCTGTCTCCCTCTCTACCTCGCGCTGTCTCCCTCGCGCTGTCTCCCTCTCTCCCTCGTGCTGTCTCCCTCTTTCCCTCGCGCTGTCTCCCACTCACCCTCGCGCAGTCTCCCACTTTCCCTTGCGCTGTCTCCCACTCCCCCTCGCGCTGTCTCCGTCTCGCCCTAACGCTGTCGCCCTCTCGCCCTCGCGCTGTCTCCCTCTCTCCCTCACGCAGCCTCCCTCTCTCCCTCTCACTGCCTCCCTCTCTCCCTCGCGCTGCCTCCCTCTCTGCCTCGCGCTGCCTCCCTCTCTCCCTTGCGCTGCCTCCCTCGCGCTGCCTCCCTCTCTCCCTCGCGCTGCCACCCTCTCTCTCTCGCGCTGCCTCCCTCTCTCCCTCGCACTGCCTCCCTCTCTCCCTCGTGCTGCCTCCCTCTCTCCCTCGTGCTGCCTCGCTCTCTCCCTCATGCTGCCTCCCTCTCCCCTCGCGCTGCCTCCCTCACCTCCTCGCCCTGTCTCCCTCTCTCCCTCGCACTGTCTCCCTCTCTCCCTCGCGCTGTCTCCCTCGCGCTGCCTCTCTCTCTCCCTCGCGCTGCCTCCCTTTCTGCCTCGCGCTGCCTGCCTTTCACCCTCGCGCGGCCTCCCTCTATCTCTCGCGCTGCATCCCTCTCTCCCTCGCGCTGCCTCCCTCTCTCCTTCGCGCTGCCTCCCTCTCTCCGTCGCGCTGCCTCCCTCTCTCCTTCGCGCTGCCTCCCTCTCGCCCTCACACTGCCTCCCACTCTCCCTCGCGCTGCCTCCCTCTCTCCCACGCGCTGCCTCCCTCTCTCCCTTGCGCTGCCTCTCTCTCTCCCTCGCGATGCCTCCCTCACTCCCTCGTGCTGTCACCATCTCTCCCTCGCGCTATCTCCCTCGTGCTGTCTCACTCTCTCCCTCGTGCTCTCCCTCTCTCTCTCCCTCGCGCTGTCTCTCTCTCTGTCTCTCCCTCACGCTGTCTCCCTCGCGCTGTCTTGCTCCCTCCCACGCGCTGTCTGGCTCTCTCCATTGCGCTGTCTGGCTCTCTCCCTCGTGCTGTCTGGCTCTCTCACTCGCGCTGTCAGGCTCTCTCACTCGCGCTGCGTCCCTCTCTCCCTCGCGCTGTCTCCCTCTCTCCCTCGCACTGTCTCCCTCTCTCCCTCGCGCTTCCTCCCTATTTCCCTTGCTCTGTCTCCCTCTTTCTGTCTCTCTCTCTCCCTCGCGCTGTCCGTCTCTCTCTCCCTCGCGCTGTCTCTCTCTCTCTCCCTCGCACTGTCTCTCTCTCACCTTCTCGCAGTCTCTCTATCTCTGCCTCGCGCTGACGCTCTCTCTCTCCCTCGCGCTGTCTCTCGCTCACCCTTGCGCTGTCTCTCTCTGTCCATCGCGCTGTCTGGCTCTCTCCCTCGCGCTGTCTGGCTCTCTCCATTGCACTGTCTGGCTCACTCCCTCGCGCTGTCTCCTTCTCTCCCTCGCGCTGTCTCCCTCGCGCTGTCTTGCTCCCTCCCACGCACTGTCTGTCTCTCTCCATTGCGCTGTCTGGCTCTCTCCCTCGCGCTGTCTGGCTCTCTCCATTGCGCTGTCTGGCTCACACCCTCGCGCTGTCTCCCTCTCTCCATTGCGCTGTCTGGCTCACTCCCTCACGCTGTCTCCCTCTCTCCCTTGCGCTGTCTCTCTCTCTCTCTCCCTCGCACTGTCTCTCTCTCCCCTTCTCGCAGTCTCTCTATCTCTGCCTTGCGCTGATGCTCTCTCTCTCCCTCGCGCTGTCTCTCTCTCGACCTTGCGCTGTCTCCCTCTTTCCCTCGCGCTGCCTCCCTCTCTCCCTCGCGCTGTCTCCCTCTCTCCCTCGCACTGTCTCCCTCTCTCCCTCGCGCTGCCTCCCTCTCTCCCTTGCTCTGTCTCCCTCTTTCTGTCTCTCTCTCTCCCTCGCGCTGTCCTTCTCTCTCTCCCTCGCACTGTCTCTCTCTCTCTCTCTTGCGCTGTCTCTCTCTCCCTCGCGCTGTCTCTCTCTCTCCCTCGCACTGTCTCTCTCTCCGCTTCTCGCAGTCTCTCTATCTCTGCCTCGCGCTGACGCTCTCTCTCTCCCTCGCGCTGTCTCTCTCTCGCCCTTGCGCTGTCTCTCTCTCTCCATTGCGCTGTCTGGCTCACTCCCTCACACTGTCTCCCTCTCTCCCTTGCGCTGTCTCTCTCTCTCCCTCTCGCTGTCTCTCTCTCTTCTCTCCCTCGCGCTGTCTCCCTCTCTCCCTCGCGCTGTCTCCCTCTCTCCCTCGCGCTGTCTCCCTCTCTCCCTTGCGCTGTCTCCCTCTCTCCCTTGTGCTGTCTCCCTCTCTCCCTCGCGCTGTCTCCCTATCTCCCTGGTGCTGCCTCCCTCTCTCCCTCGTGCTGCTTCCCTCTCTCCCTCGCGCTGCCTCCCTCTCTCCATCGCGCCACCTCCCTCTCCCCCTCGTGCTGTCTTGCTCCCTCCCACGCGCTGTCTGGCTCTCTCCATTGCGCTGTCTGGCTCTCTCCCTCGCGCTGTCTGGCACTCTCACTCGCGCTGTCATGGCTCTCTCACTCACGCTGCCTCCCTCTCTCCCTCGCGCTGACTCCCTCTCTCCCTCGCACTGTCTCCCTCTCTCCCTCGCGTTGCCTCCCTCTCTCCCTTGCTCTGTCTCCCTCTTTCTGTCTCTCTCTCTCCTTCGCGCTGTCCTTCTCTCTCTCCCTCGCGCTTTCTCTCTCTCTCTCACTTGCGCTGTCTCTCTCTCTCTCCCTCGCGCTGTCTCTCTCTCTCTCCCTCGCACTGTCTCTCTCTCCCCTTCTCGCAGTCTCTCTATCTCTGCCTCGCGCTGACGCTCTCTCTCTCCCTCGCGCTGTCTCCCTCTCTCCCTTGCGCTGTCTCTCTCTCTCTCTCCCTCTCGCTGTCTCTCTCTCTGTCTCTCCCTCACGCTGTCTCCCTCTCTCCTTCGCGCTGTCTCCCTCTCTCCCTCGCGCTGTCTCCCTCTCTCCCTCGCGCTGCCTCCATCTCTCCCTCGCGCTGCCTCCCTCTCTCCCCCGCGATGCCTCCCTCACTCCCTCGCGCTGTCTCCATCTCTCCCTCACGCTGTCTCCCTCGTGCTGTCTCACTCTCTCCCTCGCGCTGCCTCCGTCTCTCCTTCGTGCTGCCTCTCTCTCTCCCTCGCGATGCCTCCCTCACTCCCTCGCGCTGTCACCATCTCTCCCTCGCGCTGTCTCCCTCGTGCTGTCTCACTCTCTCCCTCATGCTCTCCCTCTCTCTCTCCCTCGCGCTGTCTCTCTCTCTGTCTCTCCCTCGCGCTGTCTCTCTCTCTCCCTTGTTCTGTCTCCCTCTCTCCTTTGCGCTCTCTCCCTATCTCCCTCGTGCTGTCTGGCTCTCTCCCTCGTGCTGTCTGGCTCTCTCCCTCGTGCTGTCTGGCTCTCTCCCTCATGCTGTCTGGCTCTCTCCCTCGTGCTGTCTGGCTCTCTCCCTCGCGCTGTCTTGCTCCATCCCTCGCGCTGTCTTGCTCACTCCCTCGTGCTGTCTGGCTCTCTCCATTGCGCTGTCTGACTCTCTCCCTCGTGCTGTCTGGCTCTCTCCATCGCGCTGTCTGGCTATCTCACTCGCGCTGCCTCCCTCTCTCCCTCGCGCTGCGTCCCTCTCTCCCTTGAGATGTCTCCCTCTCTCCCTCGCGCTGTCTCCCTCTATCCCTTGCGCTGTCTCCCTCTCTCCCTCGTGTTGTCTCCCTCTCTCCCTCGCGCTGTCTGCCTCTCTCCCTCGCGCAGTCTCACTCTCTCCCTCATGCTGTCTCCCTCACCCCTTCTCGCTGTCTCCATCGCGCTGTCTCCCTCTCTCCCTCGCGCTGCCTCTTTCTCTCCTTCGTTCTGCCATCCTCTCGCCCTCGCGCTGCATCCCTCTCTCTCTCGCGCTGCCTCCCTCTCTCCCTCGCGCTGCCTCCCTCCCTCCCTCGCGCTGCATCCCTCACTCCCTCATGCTGTCTCCCTCTCTCCCTCGCTCTGTCTCCCTCGCGCTGTCTCTCTCTCTCCCTCGTGCTGTCCCTCTCACTCTCTCCCTCGCGCTGTCTCTCTCTCTCTCCCTTGCGCTGTCTCTCTCTCTCTCCCTCGCGCTTTCTCTTCTCTCTCCTTCGCGCTGTCTCTCTATATCTTCCTCGCGCTGACGCTCTCTCTCTCCCTCGCGCTGTCTCTCTCTCTCCCTTGCGCTGTCTCTCTCTCTCTCCCTTGCGCTGTCTCTCTCTCTCTCCCTTGCGCTCTCTCTCTCTCTCCCTTGCGCTGTCTCTCTCTCTCTCCTTTGCGCTGTCTCTCTCTCTCTCCCTTGCGCTGTCTCTCTCTCTCTCCCTTGCGCTGTCTCTTTCTCTCGCCCTTGCGCTGCCTCTGATTCTCCCTTGCGCTGTCTCTGATTCTCCCTTGCGCTGTCTCTCATTCTCCCTTGCGCTGTCTCTCATTCTCCCTTGCGCTGTCTCTCATTCTCCATTGTGCGGTCTCTCTCTCTCCCTTGAGCTGTCTCTTTCTCTCCCTTGCGCTGTCTCCCTCTCTCCCTTGCACTGTCTCCCTCTCTCCCTCGTGCTGTCTCCCTCTCTCCCTCGCGGTGTCTCCCTCTCTCCCTCGTGGTGTCTCCCTCTCTCCCTCGCCGTGTCTCCCTCTCTCCCTCGCGCTGTCTCCCACTCTCCCTCGTGCTGTCTCCCTCTCTCCCTCGCGATGCCTCCCTCTCTTCCTCGTGCTGTCTCCCTAGTGCTGTCTCCCTCTCTCCCTCGCGCTGTCTCCCTCTCTCACTCTCTCACTCACGCTGTCTCCCTCTCTCTCCCTTACGCTGTCTCTCTCTCTCCCTCTCCCTCGCCCTGTCTCTCTCTCTCTCTCTCTCCCCCAATGCTGTCTGTCTCACTCTCCTTTACGCTGTCCCTTTTACTCTCTCCATCCCTCACGCTGTCTCTATCTCATTCTGTTGTGCTGTCTCTCTCTCTCTCTCTCTCTCCCTCATGCCGTCTCTCTCTCTCCAGCTCGCTGTCTCTCTCTCTCTCCCTCGCGCAGTCTCTCTCTCTCTCGCTCTCCCTCATGCTGTCTCTCTCTCTCTCTCTCGTTCGCACTCTCTCTCTCTCTCCCTCATGCTTTCTCTCCCTCTCCCTTGTGCTGTGTCTCTCTCTCTCTCTCCCGCTGTCTCTCTCTCCCTCGCCCTGTCTCTCTCTCCCTCGCGCTGTCTCTCTCTCCCTCACGCTGTCTCTCTCTCCCTCGCGCTGTCTCTCTCTCCCTCGCGCTGATTCTCTCTCCCTCGCGCTGTCTCTCTATCTCTCACTCTCCCCCACTCACGCTGTCTCTCACTCTCCCTCATGCTATCTTTCTCTTTCTCTGCATTGCGTTGTCTCTCTCTCTCCCTCATGTGGTCGCTCACTCCCTCACGCTTTCTCTCTCTCTCTCGCTCCCTCGTGCTTTCTCTCTCTCGCCCTGACGCTGTCTTTCTCTCTCTCTCCCTCAACCTAGCACTGTCTTTCTCTCTCACATTGTTTCTTTTTCTCTCTGGTGCCGTCTCTCTCTCCCCTTCACGCTATCCCTCTCTCCCTCACACTGTCACTCTCTCTCTCCTCCTCACCCTGTCTCTCTCTCACTCGCACTGTCTCTCTCTCTCTACGTTGTGCTGTCTCTCTCTCTCCCTCACTATTTATCTCTCTCTCTCGCCCTCGCAATGTCTCTGTCCATTGTGTTTTCACGCTCTCTATGGCCCTTGCGCTGGCTCTCTCTCTCTCCCTCACTCTGTCTCTCTCTCTCTCTCTCCCACCTTCCTTCCAGCTGTCTCTCTCTCTCTCTCTCCCTCGCACTGTCTCACTCTCTCCCTCGCACTGTCTCTCTCTCTCCCTCGCGGTGTCTCTCTCTCTCCCTCACTCTGTCTCTCTCTCTCTCTCCCTCGCACTGTCTCCCTCTCTCACTCTCTCACTCACGCTGTCTCCCTCTCTCTCCCTCATGCTGTCTCTCTCTCCCTCTCCCTCGCCCTCTCTCTCTCTCCCCCAACGCTGTCTCTCTTTCTCTCCTTTGCGCTGTCCCTTTTTCTCTCTCCGTCCCTCACGCTGTCTCTATCTCATTCCGTCGTGCTGTCTCTCTCCCTCTCCCTCTCTCCATCACGCTGTCTCTCTCTCTCTCCCTCGCGCAGTCTCTCTCCTCCGCTCTCCCTCGCGCTGCCTTTCTCTCTCTCATTCACGCTCTCTCTCTCTCCATCCCGCTGTCGCTCTCTCTCTCCCTCATGCTGTCTCTCCCTCTCCCTTGCGCTGTGTCTCTCTCTCTCTCCCTCGCACTGTATCTCTCTCTCCCTCATGCTGTCTATCTCTCCCCCTCCCGTTGTCTCTCTCTTCCTCGCACTGTCTCTCTCTCTCCCTTTTGCTGTCTCTCTCTCCCTTGCGCTGTCGCTCTCTCCCTTGTGCTGACTCTCTCTCCCTCGTGCTGACTCTCTCTCCCTCATGCTGACTCTTTCTCCCTCACGCTGTCTCTCTCTCTCTCTTTCCCTCACGCTGTCTCTCTCTTTGCCTCGCACTCTCCCTCTCCATCATGCTGCCTCTCTCTCTCTACTTCTCTCCCTCAGGCTGTCTCTCTCTCTCTCCCTCATGCTGTCTTTCTCTCACCCTTGTGCTGTCTCTCTCTCTCTCTCCCTCACGCTGTCTCTCTCTCTATCCCTCACGCTGTCTCTCTCTCACACCATCTCCCTAGTGCTGTCCCTCCCTCTCTCCCTCGCGCTGCCTCTTTTTGTCTCTCAGTCCCTCACGCTGTCTCTCTCTCTCTCTACATTGTGCTGTCTCTCTCTCTCCCTTGTGTTATCTCTCTCTCCCACACGCTGTCCCTCTCTCTCTCCCTCACATTTTCTCTCTCTCTCCCTCTCCCTCGAGCTGTCTCTCTCTCTCTCTCTCTCTCTCACTTTCCCTCTCTCTCTCTCCCCTTCCCTCCAGCTGTGTCTCTCTCTCTCTCACTCGCACTGTCTCTCTCTCCCTCGCACTGTCTTCCTCTCTCCCTCACACTGTCTCACTCTCTCCCTAACGCTGTCCCTCTCCCTCCCTCATGCTGTCTCTCTCTCTCTCCACTCATGCTGTCTCTCTCTCTCCCTCACGGTGTTTCTCTCTCTCTCCCTCCCTCTCTCCCTCGCGTTGTCTCTCTCTCTCACTCGCACTATCTGTCTCTCTCTCCCTCTCACCCTCGCGCTGTCTCTCACTTAAACCTTGCACTGTCTCTCTCACTTCTCGTGCTGTCTCTCTCCCTCGCCCTCGCGCTGTCTCTCGCTCTCGCTCACCCCATCTCTCTCTCTTACTCTCTCCCTCATGCTCTCTCTCTCTCACCATTTCCCTCGTGCTGTCTCTCTCTCTCTCTCTCCTTCCCTCCAGCTGTCTCTCTCGCTCTCTCACTCATGCTGTCTCTCTCTGCCTCACGCTGTCTCACTCTCTCGCTCGTGCTGTCTCTGTCTCTCCCTCATGCTGTCTCTCTCTCTCTCTCCATCACACTATCTGTCTCTCTCTCCGTCTCTTCCTCGCACCGTCTCACTCTCTCCCTCTCTCCCTCATGCTGTCTCTCTGTCTCCTTTGCACTGTGTCTCCCTCGTGCTGCCTCTTTTTGTCTCTCCATCCCTCATGCTCTCTCTCTCTCTACATCGCGCAGTCTTTCTCTCTCCCTCTCCCTCATGCTGTCTCAATCTCTCTCTCTCTCCCCTGCGCTGTCTATTTCTCACACTCTCTCTCCCTCACGTTGTTTCTCTCTCTCCCTCGAGCTGTCTCTCTCACTCTCCATTGCGCTGTCTCTCTCTCTCTCTCCCTCTCTCCCTCACGCTGTCTCTCTCTGCCTTGCACTGTCTCTCTCTCTATCTCCCTCGTGCTGTCTCTCTCTCTCCCTCATGCTGTCTCTCTCTCTCCCTCACACTGTCTCTAATCTCCCTCTCCCTCGTGCTGTCTCTCTCTCTCTCTCTCTCTCGCTTTCTCTCTCTCTCTCTTTCCTTCCCTCCAGCTGTCTCTCTCTCTCTCACTCACGCTGCCTCTCTCTCCCTTGAGCTGTCTCACTCTCTCCCTCGTGCTATCACTCTCCCTACCTCACGCTGTATCTCTCTCTCTATCTATTGCAATGTCTCTCTCACTCTCTCTCTCTCTCTCTCCCCTTCATGCTCTCTCTCTCTCTTTCTCCATTGCACTGTCTCTCTCACTCTCTCTCTCTCTCTCCATCACGCTGTCTCTTTTTCTCTCTCCGTCCCTCACGCTTTCTCTCTCTCTCTCTCCCTCGCGCTGTCTCTCTCTCTCCCTCGCACTGACTCTAGCTCTATCCCTCACGCTGTCTCTCTCTCCTCTCTCCCTCGTGCAGTCTCTCTCTCTCCCTCTCTGCCTCGCGCTGAATCTCTCTCTCTCCCTCTCTCCCTCGTGCTGTCTCTCTCTCTCTCCCTCATGCTGTCTCTCTCTCCCTCGTGCTGTCTCTCTCTCTCCCTCTCTCCCTCGTGCTGTCTCTCTCTCTCCCTCGCACTGTCCCTCTCTCTGTCCCTTTCTCCCTTGTGCTGTCTCTCTCTCTCTTCCTCTTTCCCTCACGCTGTCTCTCTCTCTCACTCTCTCCTTCACCATTTTTCTCTCTCTCCTCTCTCCCTCGTGCAGTCTCTCTCTCTCCCTCTCTAACTCACGCTGAATCTCTCTCTCTCCCTCTCTCCCTTGCGCTGTCTATCTCTCTCTCTCCTTCATGCTGTCACTCTATCCCTCTCTCACTCATGCTGTCTCGCTCTCTCCCTCTCTCCCTCATGCTGTCTCTCTCTCTCCATCACACTATCTGTCTCTCTCTCCCTCTTTCCCTCGTGCCGTCTCGCTCTCTCCCTTTCTCCCTCATGCTCTCTCTCTCTCTGCCTCACGCTGTCTCTCTCTCTCTCTCCACCTCATGCTGTCTCTCTCTTTCTCCCTCACACTGTCTCTTTTTCTCTCTCCGAACCTCATGCTTTCTCTCCCTCATTCTCCCTCGCGCTGTCCCTCTCTCTCTCACGTGCTGTCTCTCTCTCTCCCTCGCACTGTATCCCACTCTCTCTCCCTCACACTGTCTCTCTCTCTCCCTCTCCCTCGAGCTGTCTCTTTCTCTCTCTCTCTCTCTCTTGCTTTCCGTCTCTCTCTCTCTCCTTCCCTCCAGCTGTCTCTCTCTCTCTCTCACTCGCACTGTCTCTCTCTCCCTTGCGCTGTCTTCCTCTATCCCTCACACTGTCTCACTCTCTCCCTAATGCTGTCACTCTCCCACCCTCATGCTGTCTCTCTCTCTCTCCCTCATGCTGTCTCTCTCCCTCCCTCTCTCCCTCGCGTTGTCTCTCTCTCTCTCTCTCACTCGCACTAGCTGTCTCTCTCTCCCTCTCACCCTCGCGCTGTCTCTCACTCAACCTTGCACTGTCTCTGTCACTTCTCGTGCTGTCTCTCTCCCTCTCCCTCGCGCTGTCTCTCGCTCTCGCTCACCCCATCTCTCTCTCATTCTCTCTCCCTCATGCTCTCTCTCTCTCACCATTTCCCTCGTGCTGTCTCTCTCTCTCTCTCCTTCCCTCCAGCTGTCTCTCTCTCTCTCACTCATGCTGTCTCTCTCTTCCTCACGCTGTCTCACTCTCTCGCTCGTGCGGTCTCTGTCTCTCCCTCATGCTGTCTCTCTCTCCATCACACTTCTGTCTCTCTCTCCCTCTCTTCCTCGCACTGTCTCACTCTCTCCCTCTCTCCCTCATGCTGTCTCTCTCTCTCCCTCGCACTGTGTCTCTCTCTCTCCCTTGCACTGTCTCACCCTCTCTCCCTAGTGCTGCCTCTTTTTGTTTCTCCGTCCCTCACGCTGTCTCTCTCTCTCTACATCGCGCAGTCATTCTCTCTCCCTCTCCCTCATGCTGTCTCAATCTCTCTCTCTCTCTCCCCGCACTGTCTATTTCTCACACTCTCTCTCCCTCACGTTGTCTCTTTCTCTCTCTCCCTCGCGCTATCTCTCTCACTCTCCATTGCGCTGTCTATCTCTCTCTCCCTCTCTCCCTCACGCTGTCTCTCTCTGCCTTGCACTGTCTCTCTCTCTATCTCCCTCGTGCTGTCTCTCTCTCTCCCTCATGCTGTCTCTCTCTCTCCCTCACACTGTCTCTAATCTCCCTCTCCCTCGTGCTGTCTCTCTCTCTCTCTCTCGCTTTCCCTCTCTCTCTCTCTCTTTCCCTCCAGCTGTCTCTCTCTCTCTCTCACTCGCGCTGCCACTCTCTCCCTCGAGCTGTCTCACTCTCTCCCTCGTGCTATCAATCTCCCTACCTCACGCTGTCTCTCTCTCTCTATCCATTGCACTGTCTCTCTCACTCTCTCTCTCTCTCTCCCCCCCTCACGCTGTCTCTCTCTCTCTCTCCATTGCACTGTCTCTCTCACTCTCTCTCTCCCTCTCTCTCCCTCACGCTGGCTCTTTTTCTCTCTCTGTTCCTCACGCTTTCACTCTCTCTCTCCCTCGTGCTGTCTCTCTCTCTCCATCGCGCTGACTCCAGCTCTCTCCCTCGCACTGTCTCGCTCTCTCCTCTCTCCCTCGTACAGTCTCTCTCTCCCCCTCTCTCCCTCACGCTGAATCTCTCTCTCTCACTCTCTCCCTCGTGCTGTCTCTCTCCCTCTCCCTCATGCTGTCTCTATCTCCCTCTCTCCCTCGTGCTGTCTCTCTCTCTCCCTCTCTCCCTCATGCTGTCTCTCTCTCTCCCTCGCACTGTCCCTCTCTCTGTCCCTTTCTCCCTTGCGCTGTCTCTCTCTCTCTCCCTCTTTCCCTCACGCTGTCTCTCTCTGTCTCCCTCTCTCCCTCGCCCTGTCTCTCTCTCCCTCTCTCCCTTGCGCTGTCTCGCTCCCTTCCCTTCTCCCTCACGCTCTCTCTCTCTCTCCCTCACACTGTCTCTCTCTCTCTCTCTCCCCGTCACGCTGCCTCTCTGTCTATCCCTCACGCTGTCTCTTTTTCTCACTCCATCCCTCATGCTGTCTCTCTCTCTCTCTCCCTCACGCTCTCTCTCTCTCCCTCACGCTGTCTCTCTCTCTCTCCCTCACGCTGTATCTCTCCCTCCCCCTCTCTCCCTCCTGCTGTCTTTCTCTCTCCCTCACACTGTCTCTCCCTCTCTCCCTCGCATTGTCTCTCTCCCTCCATCTCTCCCTCACGCTGTCTCTCTCTCTCCCTCGCACTGTGTCTCTCTCTTTCCCTCGCGCTGTCTTTCTCTCTTTCTCTCTCCCCCCTCACGCTGTCTCTCTCTCTCCCCCACGTTGGCTCTTATTCCCTCTCCGTCCGTCCCACTGTCTCTCTCTCTCTATCGCACTGTCTCACTCTCTCTCCCTCTCTCCCTCACACAGTCTCTCTCTGCCTCGCACTGTGTCTCTCTCTATCTCCCTCACGCTGTCTCTCTCTCTCCCTCATGCTGTCTCTCTCTCTCCCTTTCTCCCTCATGCTGTCTCTCTCTCTCCCTCGCACTGTCCCTCTCTCTGTCCCTTTCTCCCTTGTGCTGTCTCTCTCTATCTCCCTCTTTCCCTCACGCTGTCTCTCTCTCTCTCCCTCTCTCCTTCGCCGTTTCTCTCTCTCTCCTCTCTCCCTCGTGCAGTCTCTCTCTCTCCCTCTATCCTTCACGCTGATTCTCTCTCTCTCCCTCTCTCCCTCATGCTGTCTCTCTCTCCATCACACTATCTGTCTCTCTCTCCCTCTTTCCCTCGTGCTGTCTCGCTCCCTCCCTTTCTCCCTCATGCTCTCTCTCTCTCTCCCTCACGCTGTCTCTCTCTCTCCACCTCATGCTGTCTCTCTCTCTCTCTCCCTCACACTGTCTCTTTTTCTCTCTCCGAACCTCATGCTTTCTCTCTCTCTTTCTCCCTCACGCTGTCCCTCTCTCTCTCTCATGCTGTCTCTCTCTCTCCCTCGCACTGTATCTCACTCTCTCTCCCTCATTCTGTCTCTCTCTCTCTCTCTCTCTCTTGCTTTCCGTCTCTCTCTCTCTCCTTCCCTCCAGCTGTCTCTCTCTCTCTCTCACTCGCACTGTCTCTCTCTCCCTCGCACTGTCTTCCTCTCTCCCTCACACTGTCTCACTCTCTCCCTAACGCTGTCACTCTCCCTCACTCATGCTGTCTCTCTCTCTCTCCCTCACGCTGTATCTCTCCCTCCCTCTCTCCCTCGCGTTGTCTCTCTCTCTCTCTCTCACTCGCACTAGCTGTCTCTCTCTCCCTGTCACCCTCGCGCTGTCTCTCACTCAACCTTGCACTGTCTCTGTCACTTCTCGTGCTGTCTCTCTCCCTCTCCCTCGCGCTGTCTCTCGCTCTCGCTCACCCCATCTCTCTCTCATTCTCTCTCCCTCATGCTCTCTCTCTCTCTCACCATTTCCCTCGTGCTGTCTCTCTCTCTCTCTCCTTCCCTCCAGCTGTCTCTCTCTCTCTCTCACTCATGCTGTCTCTCTCTTCCTCACGCTGTCTCACTCTCTCGCTCGTGTGGTCTCTGTCTCTCCCTCATGCTGTCTCTCTCTCCATCACACTTCTGTCTCTCTCTCCCTCTCTTCCTCGCACTGTCACACTCTCCCCCTCTCTCCCTCATGCTGTCTCTCTCTCTCCCTCGCACTGTGTCTCTCTCTCTCCCTTGCACTGTCTCACCCTCTCTCCCTCGTGCTGCCTCTTTTTGTCTCTCCGTCTCTCACGCTGTCTCTCTCTCTACATCGTGCAGTCTTTCTCTCTCCCTCTCCCTCATGCTGTCTCAATCTCTCTCTCTCTCCCCTGCGCTGTCTATTTCTCACACTCTCTCTCCCTCACGTTGTCTCTTTCTCTCTCTCCCTCGCGCTATCTCTCTCACTCTCCATTGTGCTGTCTATCTCTCTCTCCCTCTCTCCCTCACGCTGTCTCTCTCTGCCTTGCACTGTCTCTCTCTCTATCTCCCTCGTGCTGTCTTTCTCTCTCCCTCATGCTGTCTCTCTCTCTCCCTCACACTGTCTCTAATCTCCCTCTCCCTCATGCTGTCTCTCTCTCTCTCTCTCGCTTTCCCTCTCTCTCTCTCTCTTTCCCTCCAGCTGTCTCTCTCTCTCTCTCACTCGCGCTGCCTCTCTCTCCCTTGAGCTGTCTCACTCTCTCCCTCGTGCTATCACTCTCCCTACCTCACGCTGTCTCTCTCTCTCTGTCCATTGCACTGTCTCTCTCACTCTCTCTCTCTCTCTCTCCCCCTCACGCTGTCTCTCTCTCTCTCCATTGCACTGTCTCTCTCACTCTCTCTCTCCCTCTCTCTCCCTCACGCTGGCTCTTTTTCTCTCTCTGTTCCTCACGCTTTCACTCTCTCTCTCCCTCGCGATGTCTCTCTCTCTCCCTCGCGCTGACTCCAGCTCTCTCCCTCGCACTGTCTCTCTCTCTCCTCTCTCCCTCGTGCAGTCTCTCTCTCTCCCTCTCTCCCTCATGCTGAATCTCTCTCTCTCACTCTCTCCCTCGTGCTGTCTCTGTCCCTCTCCCTCATGCTATCTCTCTCTCCCTCTCTCCCTCGTGCTGTCTCTCTCTCTCCCTCTCTCCCTCATGCTGTCTCTCTCTCCCTCGCACTGTCCCTCTCTCTGTCCCTTTCTCCATTGCGCAGTCTCTCTCTCTCTCCCTCTTTCCCTCACGCTGTCTCTCTCTGTCTCCCTCTCTCCCTCGCCCTGTCTCTCTCTCTCCCTCTCTCCCTTGCGCTGTCTCGCTCCCTTCCCTTCTCCCTCACGCTCTCTCTCTCTCTCCCTCACACTGTCTCTCTCTCTCCCCGTCACACTGCGTCTCTGTCTATCCCTCCTGCTGTCTCTTTTTCTCTCTCCATCCCTCACGCTGTCTCTCTCTCTCTCCCTTGCGCTCACTCTCTCTCCCTCTCTCCCTCACGCTCTCTCTCTCTCCCTCCCTCATGCTGTATCTCTCCCTCTCCCTCTCTCCCTCGTGCTGTCTCTCTCTCTCCCTCACACTGTCTCTCCATCTCTCCCTCACGCTCTCTCTCTCTCTCCCTCACACTGTCTCTCTCTCTCCCTCCCCATCATGCTGTGTCTCTCTCTCTCCATCACGCTTTCTCTTTGTCTCTCTCCATCCATCACGCGGTCTCTCTCTCTCTCCCTCGTGCTGTCTCCCTCTCTCTCCCTCTCTCCCTCACGCTGTCTCTCTCTCTCCCTGGTGCAGTCTCTCTCTCTCTCCCTCACACTCTTTCTCTTGCTCCGTCCCTCACGCTTTCTGTCTCTCTCTCTCCCTCGCGCTGTCTGCCTCTCTCCCTCTCTACCTTGCGCTCTCTCTAGCTCTGTCCCTCGCACTGTCTCGCTCTCTCCTCTCTCCCTCGTGCAGTCTCTCTCTCTCCCTCTCTCCCTCATGCTGAATCTCTCTCTCTCACTCTCTCCCACGTGCTGTCTCTGTCCCTCTCCCTCATGCTGTCTCTCTCTCCCTCTCTCCCTCGTGCTGTCTCTCTCTCTCCCTCTCTCCCTCATGCTGTCTCTCTCTCCCTCGCACTGTCACTCTCTCTGTCCCTTTCTCCCTTGCGCTGTCTCTCTCTCTCTCCCTCTTTCCCTCACGCTGTCTCTCTCTGTCTCCCTCTCTCCCTCGCCCTGTCTCTCTCTCTCCCTCTCTCCCTTGTGCTGTCTCGCTCCCTTCCCTTCTCCCTCACGCTCTCTCTCTCTCTCCCTCACACTGTCTCTCTCTCTCTCTCTCTCCGTCACACTGCGTCTCTGTCTATCCCTCCTGCTGTCTCTTTTTCTCTCTCCATCCCTCACGCTGTCTCTCTCTCTCTCCCTTGCGCTCACTCTCTCTCCCTCTCTCCCTCACGCTCTCTCTCTCTCCCTCCCTCATGCTGTATCTCTCCCTCTCCCTCTCTCCCTCGTGCTGTCTCTCTCTCTCCCTCACACTGTCTCTCCCTCTCTCCCTCACGCTCTCTCTCTCTCCCTCACACTGTCTCTCTCTCTCCCTCCCCATCATGCTGTGTCTCTCTCTCTCCATCACGCTTTCTCTCTGTCTCTCTCCATCCATCACGCGGTCTCTCTCTCTCTCCCTCGTGCTGTCTCTCTCTCTCTCTCCCTCTCTCCCTCACGCTGTCTCTCTCTCTCCCTGGAGCAGTCTCTCTCTCTCTCCCTCACACTCTTTCTCTTGCTCCGTCCCTCACGCTTTCTGTCTCTCTCTCTCCCTCGCGCTGTCTGCCTCTCTCCCTCTCTACCTTGCGCTCTCTCTAGCTCTCTCCCTCGCGCTCTCTCTCTCTCCCTCTCTCCCTCGTGAAGTCTCTCTCTCACCCTCTCTCCCTCATGCTGTCTCTCTCTCTCCCTCTCTCCCTCGCGCTGTCCCTCTCTCCCTTGCGCTGTCTCTTTCTCCCTCTTTCCCTCATGCTGTCTCTCTCTGTCTCCCTCTCTCCCTCGCCCTGTCTCTGTCTCTCCCTCTCTCCCTTGCGCTGTCTCTCTCTCTCTCTCCCTCACACTATCTGATTCTTTCGCCCTCTCTCCCTTGCGGTGTCTCGCTCCCTCCCTCTCTCCCTCACGCTCTCTCTCACTCCCTCAGACTGTCTCTCTCTCTCTCTCCCCATCATGCTGTGTCTCTCTCTCTCTCCCTCAAGCTGTCTCTTTTTCTCTTTCCATCCATCACGTGGTCTCTCTCTCTCTCTCCTTCGTGCTGTTCTCTCTCTCCCTCTCTCCCTCACGCTGTCTCTCTCTCTCCCTGGCGCTGTCTCTCTCTCTCTCCCTCACGCTCTTACTCTTGCTCCGTCCCTCACGCTTTCTGTCTCTCTCTCTCCCTCTCTCCCTCTTGCACTCTCTCTCTCCCTCTCTCCCTCATGCTGAATCTCTCTTTCTCCCTCTCTCCCTCACGCTGTCTCTCTCTCTCTCCCTCTCTCCCTCATGCTGTCTCTCTCTCTCCCTCTCTCCCTGGAGCTGTCTCTCTCTCTCCCTCTCTCCCTCATGCTGTCTCTCTCTCTCCCTCGCACTGTCCCTCTCTCTGTCCCTTTCTCCCTTGCGCTGTCTCTCTCTCTCTACCTCTTTCCCTCACGCTGTGTCTCTCTGTCTCCCTCTCTCCCTCGCCCTGTCTCTCTCTCTCCCTCTCTCCCTTGCGCTGTCTCGCTCCCTTCCCTTCTCCCTCACGCTTTCTCTCTCTCCCTCACACTGTTTCTCTCTCTCTCTCTCCCCGTCACACTGCCTCTCTGTCGATACCTCATGCTGTCTCTTTTTCTCTATCCATCCCTCACGCTGTCTCTCTCTCTCCCTCGCTCTCTCTCTCTCTCCCTCTCTCCCTCATGCTGTCTCTCTCTCTCTCCCTCACGCTGTATCTCTCCCTCTCCCTCTCTCCCTCATGCTATCTCTCTCTCTCCCTCACACTGTCTCTCCCTCTCTCCCTCGCATTGTCCCTCTCCCTCCATCTCTCCCTCATGCTGTCTCTCTCTCTCCCTCGCACTGTGTCTCTCTCTCTCCCTAGCGCTGTCTTTCTCTCTTTCTCTCTCCCCCCTCACGCTGTCTCTCTCTCTCCCCCACGCTGGCACTTTTTTTCTCTGCGTCCCTCCCGCTGTCTCTCCCTCTCTATCGCACTGTCTCACTCTCTCTCCCTCTCTCCCTCACACAGTCTCTCTCTGCCTCGCGCTGTGTCTCTCTCTATTTCCCTCACGCTGTCTCTCTCTCTCCCTCATGCTGTCTCTCTCTCTCCCTTGCACTGTGTCCCTCTCTCTCCCTCACACTGTCTCTCTCTCTCCCTCTCTCCCTCGTGCTGTCTCTCTCTCTCCCTCACGCTGTCTATCTCTCTCTCCCTCTCTCCCTCACCTTGTCTCTCTCCCTCCATCTCTCCCTCACGCTGTCCCTCTCTCTCCCTCGCGCTGTCTTTCTCTCTTTCTCTCTTCCCCTCACGCTGTCTCTCTCTCTCTCCCGTGCGCTGTCTCTCTCCTTCCATCTCTCCCTCAGGCTGTCTCTCTCTCTCCCTCGCACTGTGTCTCTCTCTCTCCCTCTCTCCCTCGTGCTGTCCCTCTCTCCTTTGCGCTGTCTCTCTCTCCCTCGCGCTGTCTTTCACTCTTCCTTTCTCCCCCCTCACGCTGTCTCTCTCTGTCTCCCTCTTGCTGTCTCTCTCCCTCCATCTCTCCCTCACGCTGTCTTTCTCTTTCCTTCACACTGTCTCTCTCACTCTCCCTCTCTCCCTCGCCCTGTCTCTGTCTCTCCATCTCTCCCTCTGGATGTCTCTCTCCCTCGTTCCTTCTCTCTCTCTCTCCCTCATGCTGGCTTTTTTTTTCTCTCCGTCCCTCACGCTGTCTCTCTCTCTCCCTCGCTCCCTCCGGCTGTCTCTCTCTATCGCGCTGTCTCTCTCTCTCTCTCCCTCTCTCCCTCACACTGTCTCTCTCTCTCCCTCGCGCTCTCTCTCTCTCCCTCATGCTGTCTCTTTTTCTCGCTCTGTCCCTCACGCTTTCTCTCTCTCTCTCTCCCTCACGCAGTCACTCTCTCTGCCTCTCTCCCTCCTGCAGTCTCTCTCTCTCCCTCTCTCCCTCACGCTGAATCTCTCTCTCTCCCTCTCTCCCTTGCGCTGTCCCTTTCTCCCTTGCGCTGTCTCCCTCTCTCTCCCCCTTTCCCTCACGCTGTCTCTCTCTGTCTCCCTCTCTCCCTCGCCCTGTCTCTCTCTCTCCCTCTCTCCCGTGCGCTTTCTCGCTCCCTTCCCTTCTCCCTCTTGCTCCCTTCCCTTCTCCCTCACGCTCTCTCTCTCTCTCCCTCACACTGTCTCTCTCTCTCTCTCTCCCCGTCACGCTGCCTCTCTGTCTATCCCTCACGCTGTCTCTTTTTCTCTCTCCATCCCTCACCCTGTCTCTCTCTCTCTCCCTCGCGCTCTCTCTCTCTCCCTCTCTCCCTCACGCTGTCTCTCTCTCTCTCCCTCATGCTGTATCTCTCCCTCTCCCTCTCTCCCTCGTGCTGTCTCTCTCTCTCCCTCACACTGTCTCTCCCTCTCTCCCTCGCATTGTCCCTCTTCCTCCATCTCTCCCTCATGCTGTCTCTCTCTCCCTCGCACTGTGTCTCTCTCTCTCCCATGCGCTGTCTTTCTCTCTTTCTCTCACCCTCCTCATGCTGTCTCTCTCTCTCCCCCACGTTGGCTCTTATTCCCTCTCCGTCCCTCCCGCTGTCTCTCTCTCTCTATCGCACTGTCTCTCTCTCTCTCCCTCTCTCCCTCACACAGTCTCTCTCTGCCTCGCGCTGTGTCTCTCTCTATCTCCCTCGCGCTGTCTCTCTCTCTCCCTCATGCTGTCTCTCTCTCTCCCTCGCACTGTGTCCCTCTCTCTCTCCCTCACACTGTCTCTCTCTCTCCCTCTCTCCTTCGTGCTGTCTCTCTCTCTCCCTCACGCTGTCTCTCTCTCTCTCCCTCTCCCCCTCACCTTGTCTCTCTCCGTCCATCTCTCCCTCACGCTGTCCCTCTCTCTCCCTCACGCTGTCTTTCTCTCTTTCTCTCTCCCCCCTCACGCTGTCTCTCTCTCTCTCCCTTGCGCTGTCTCTCTCCTTCCATCTCTCCCTCACGCTGTCTCTCTCTCTCCCTCGCACTGTGTCTCTCTCTCTCCCGCTCTCCCTCGCGCTGTCCCCCTCTCCTTTGCGCTGTCTCTCTCTCCCTCGCGCTGTCTTTCTCTCTTCCTATCTCCCCCCTCACGCTGTCTCTCTCTGTCTCCCTCATGCTGTCTCTCTCCCTCCATCTCTCCCTCACGCTGTCTTTGTCTTTCCTTCACACTGTCTCCCTCACTCTCCCTCTCTCCCTTGCCCTGTCTCAGTCTCTCCATCTCTCCCTCCGGATGTCTCTCTCCCTCGTGCTGTCTCTCGCTCTCTCCCTCATGCTGGCTTTTTTTTTCTCTCCGTCCCTCACGCTGTCTCTCTCTCTCCCTCTCTCCCTCCGGCTGTCTCTCTCTATCGCGCTGTCTCTCTCTCTCTCCCTCTCTCCCTCACACTGTCTCTCTCTCTCCCTCGTGCTCTCTCTCTCTCCCTCATGCTGACTCTTTTTCTCGCTCTGTCCCTCACGCTTTCTCTCTCTCTCTCTCCATCACACAGTCACTCTCTCTGCCTCTCTCCCTCCTGCAGTCTCTCTCTCTCCCTCTCTCCCTCACGCTGAATCTCTCTCTCTCCCTCTCTCCCTTACGCTGTCCCTTTCTCCCTTGCGCTGTCTCTCTCTCTCTCCCTCTTTCCCTCACGGTGTCTCTCTCTGTCTCCCTCTCTCCCTCGCCCTGTCTCTCTCTCTCCCTCTCTCCCTTGCGCTGTCTCGCTCCCTTCCCTTCTCCCACTTGCTCCCTTCCCTTCTCCCTCACGCGCTCTCTCTCTCCCTCTCCCTCACACTGTCTCTCTCTCTCTCTCTCTCCCCGTCACGCTGCCTCTCTGTCTATCCCTCATGCTGTCTCTTTTTCTCTCTCCATCCCTCACGCTGTCTCTCCCTCTCTCTCCCTCGCTCTCTCTCTCTGTCCCTCTCTCCCTCACGCTGTCTCTCTCTCTCTCCCTCATGCTGTATCTCTCTCTCTCCCTCTCTCCCTCCGGCTGTCTCTCTCTATCGCTCTGTCTCTCTATCTCTCCCTCTCTCCCTCACACTGTCTCTCTTTCTCCCTCGCGCTCTCTCTCTCTCCCTCATGCTGTCTCTTTTTCTCGCTCCATCCCTCACGCTTTCTCTCTCTCTCTCCCTCACGCATTCACTCTCTCTGCCTCTCTCCCTCCTGCAGTCTCTCTCTCTCCTTCTCTCCCTCACGCTGAATCTCTCCCTCTCCCTCTCACCCTCGCGCTGTCCCTCTCTCCCTTGCGCTGTCTCTCTCTCTCTCCCTCTTTCCCTCACGCTGTCTCTCTCACTCTCCCTCTCTCCCTCACCCGGTCTCTGTCTCTCCCTCTCTCCCTCGCCCTGTCTTTCTCTCTTTAACTCTCCCCCCTCACGCTATCTCTCTCACTCTCCCTTGCGCTTTCTCTCTCCTTCCATCTCTCCCTCACGCTGTCTCTCTCTCTCCCTCGCACTGTGTCTCTCTCTCTCCCTCTCTCCCTCGCGCTGTCCCTCTCTCCTTTGCGCTGTCTCTCTCTCCCTCGCGCTGTCTTTCTCTCTTCCTCTCTCCCCCTCACGCTGTCTCTCTCTCTCTCCCTCGTGCTGTCTCTCTCCCTCACGCTGTCTCTCTCTTTCCTTCACACTGTCTCTCTCACTCTCCCTCACTCCCTTGCCCTGTCTCTGTCTCTCCATCTCTCCCTCCGGCTGTCTCTCTCCCTCGTGCTTTCTCTCTCTCTCTCCCTCACGCTGGCATTTTTTTTTCTCCGTCCCTCACGCTGTCTCTCTCTCTCCCTCTCTCCCTCCGGCTGTCTCTCTCTATCGCGCTGTCTCTCTCTCTCTCCCTCTCTCCCTCACACTGCCTGTCTCTCTCCCTCGCGCTCTCTCTCTCTCCCTCATGCTGTCTCTATTTCTCGCTCCGTCCCTCACGCTTTCTCTCTCTCTCTCTCCCTCACGCATTCACTCTCTCTGCCTCTCTCCCTCCTGCAGTCTCTCTCTCTCCCTCTCTCCCTCACGCTGAATCTCTCTCTCTCCCTCTCTCCCTCGCGCTGTCCCTCTCTCCCTTGCGCTGTCTCTCTCTCTCTCCCTCTTTCCCTCACGCTGTCTCTCTCACTCTCCATCTCTCCCTCGCCCTGTCTCTCCCGCTCACTCTCTCCCTTGAGCTGACTCTCTCTCTCTCTCCATCACACTATCTGTCTCTCTCGCCCTCTCTCCCTTGCGGTGTCTCGCTCCCTCCCTCTCTCCCTCACGCTCTCTCTCTCTCTCCCTCACACTGTCTCTCTCTCTCTCTCCCCATCATGCTGTGTCTCTCTCTCTCCCTCACGCTGTCTCTTTGTCTCTCTCCATCCATCACGCGGTCTCTCACTCTCTCTCCCTCGTGCTGTCTCTCTCCATCTCCCTCTCTCCCTCACGCTGTCTCTCTCTCTGCCTGGTGCAGTCTCTCTCTCTCTCCCTCACACTCTTTCTCTTGCTCCGTCCCTCACGCTTTCTGTCTCTCTCTCTCCCTCGCGCTGTCTGCCGCTCTTCTTCTCTCCCTCGCGCTCTCTCTAGCTCTCTCCCTCGCGCTGTCTCTCTCTCTCCCTCTCTCCCTCGTGCAGTCTCTCTCTCTCCCTCTCTCCCTCATGCTGAATCTCTCTCTCTCCCTCTCTCCCTCGCGCTCTCTCTCTCTCCCGCTCTCCCTCATGCTGTCTCTCTCTCTCCCTCTCTCCCTCGCGCTGTCTCTCTCTCTTTCCCTCGCGCTGTCCCTCTCTCCCTTGCGCTGTCTCTCTCTCTCTCCCTCTTTCCCTCACGGTATCTCTCTCTCTCTCCCTCTCTCCCTCACCCTCTCTCTCTCTCTCCCTCTCTACCTTGCACTGTCTCACTCTCTCTCTCCATCACACTATCTGTCTCTCTCTCCCTCTTTCCCGCGCGCTGTCTCGCTCCCTCCCCTTCTCCCTCATGCTCTCTCTCTCTCTCTCCCTCACACTGTCTCTCTCTCTCTCTCCCCGACATGCTGTCTCCCTCTCTCTCCCTCAGGCAGTCTCTTTTTCTCGCTCCATCCCTCACGCTTTCTCTCTCTCTCTCTCCCTCACGCAGTCACTCTCTCTGCCTCTCTCCCTCCTGCAGTCTCTCTCTCTCCCTCTCTCCCTCACGCTGAATCTCTCTCTCTCCCTCTCTCCCTCGCGCTGTCCCTCTCTCCCTTGCGCTGTCTCTCTCTCTCTCCCTCTTTCCCTCATGCTGTCTCTCTCTGTCTCCCTCTCTCCCTCGCCCTGTCTCTGTCTCTCCCTCTCTCCCTTGCGCTGCCTCTCTCTCTCTGTCCATCACACTATCTGTCTCTCTCGCCCTCTCTCCCTTGCGGTGTCTCGCTCCCTCCCTCTCTCCCTCACGCTCTCTCTCTCTCTCCCTCACACTGTCTCTCTCTCTCTCTCCCCATCATGCTGTGTCTCTCTCTCTCCCTCACGCTGTCTCTTTGTCTCTCTCCATCCATCACGCGGTCTCTCACTCTCTCTCCCTCGTGCTGTCTCTCTCTCTCTCCCTCACACTCTTTCTCTTGCTCCGTCCCTCACGCTTTCTGTCTCTCTCTCTCCCTCGCGCTGTCTGCCTCTCACCCTCTCTCCCTCGTGCTCTCTCTAACTCTCTCCCTCGCGCTGTCTCTCTGTCTCCCTCTCTCCCTCGTGCAGTCTCTCTCTCTCCCTCTCTCCCTCATGCTGAATCTCTCTCTCTCCCTCTCTCCCTCACGCTCTCTCTCTCTCCCGCTCTCCCTCATGCTGTCTCTCTCTCTCCCTCTCTCCCTCGCGCTGTCTCTCTCTCTCTCCCTCGCGCTGTCCCTCTCTCCATCACGCTGAATCTCTCTCTCTCCCTCTCTCCCTCACGCTGTCCCTCTCGCCCTTGCGCTGTCTCTCTCTCTCTCCTTCTTTCCCTCATGCTGTCTCTCTCAGTCTCCCTCTCTCCCTCGCCCTGTCTCTGTCTCTCCCTCTCTTCCTTGCACTGTCTCTCTCTCTCTCTCCATCACACTATCTGTCTCTCTCGCCCTCTCTCCCTTGCGGTGTCTCGCTCCCTCCCCCTCTCCCTCACGCTCTCTCTCTCACTCCCTCAGACGGTCTCTCTCTCTCTCTCCCCATCATGCTGTGTCTCTCTCTCTCCCTCACGCTGTCTCTTTTTCTCTCTCCATCCATCACTTGGTCTCTCTCTCTCTCTCCTTCGTGCTTTTCTCTCTCTCGCTCTCTCCCTCACGCTGTCTCTCTCTCTCCCTGGCGCTGTCTCTCTCTCTCTCCCTCACGCTCTTTCTCTTGCTCCGTCCCTCACGCTTTCTGTCTCTCTCTCTCCCTCGTGCTGTCTCTCTCTCTCCCTCTCTCTCTCTCTAGCTCTCTCCCTCGCGCTGTCTCTCTCTCTCCCTCTCTCTCTCTCTAGCTCTCTCCCTCACGCTGTCTCTCTCTCTCCCTCTCTCCCTCGTGCACTCTCTCTCGCTCCCTCTCTCCCTCATGCTGAATCTCTCTCTCTCCCTCTCTCCCTCACGCTGTCTCTCTCTCTCTCCCTCTCTCGCTCATGCTGTCTCTCTCTCTCCCTCTCTCCCTGGTGCTGTCTCTCTCTCTCACTCTCTCCCTCATGCTGTCTCTCTCTCTCTCCCTCATGCTGTCTCTCTCACCCTCTCTCCCTCGTGCTGTCTCTCTCTCTCCCTCTCTCCCTCATGCTGTCTCTCTCTCTCCCTCGCACTGTCCCTCTCTCTGTCCCTTTCTCCCTTGCGTTGTCTCTCTCTCTCTCCCTCTTTCCCTCACGCTGTCTCTCTCTGTCTCCCTCTCTCCCTCGCCCTGTCTCTCTCTCTCCCTCTCTCCCTTGCGCTGTCTCGCTCCCTTCCCTTCTCCCTCACGCTCTCTCTCTCTCCCTCACACTGTCTCTCTCTCTCTCTCTCCCCGTCACATTGCCTCTCTGTCTATCCCTCATGCTGTCTCTTTTTCTCTCTCCATCCCTCACGCTGTCTCTCTCTCTCTCCCTCGCGCTCTCTCTCTCCCTCTCTCCCTCACGCTGTCTCTCTCTCTCTCCCTCACGCTGTATCTCTCCCTCTCCCTCTCTCCCTCGTGCTGTCTCTCTCTCTCCCTCACACTGTCTCTCCCTCTCTCCCTCGAATTGTCCCTCTCCCTCCATCTCTCCCTCATGCTGTCTCTCTCTCTCCCTCGCACTGTGTCTCTCTCTCTCCCTCGCTCTGTCTTTCTCTCTTTCTCTCTCCCTCCTCACGCTGTCTCTCTCTCTCCCCCACGTTGGCTCTTATTCCCTCTCCGTCCCTCCCGCTGTCTCTCTCTCTCTATCGCACTGTCTCTCTCTCTCACCCTCTCTCCCTCACACAGTCTCTCTCTGCCTCGCGCTGTGTCTCTCTCTATCTCCCTCGCGCTGTCTCTCTCTCTCCCTCATGCTGTCTCTCTCTCTCCCTCGCACTGTGACCCTCTGTCTCTCCCTCACACTGTCTAATCTCTCCCTCTCTCCCTCACCTTGTCTCTCTCCCTCCATCTCTCCCTCACGCTGTCTCTCTCTCTCCCTCGCACTGTGTCTCTCTCTCCCTCTCTCCCTCGCGCTGTTCCTCTCTCCTTTGCACTGTCTCTCTCTCCCTCGTGCTGTCTTTCTCTCTTCCTCTCTCCCCCCTCACGCTGTCTCTCTCTCTCTCCTTCATGCTGTCTCTCCCGCTCCATCTCTCCCTCACGCTGTCTCTCTCTTTCCTTCACACTGTCTCTCTCACTCTCCCTCTCTCCCTCGCCCTGTCTCTGTCTCTCCATCTCTCCCTCCGGCTGTCTCTCTCCCTCGTGCTGTCTCTCTCTCTCTCCCTCATGCTGGCTTTTTTTCTCTCTCCGTCCCTCACACTGTCTCTCTCTCTCCCTCTCTCCCTCCGGCTGTCTCTCTCTATCGCGCTGTCTCTCTCTCTCTCCCTCTCTCCCTCACACTGTCTCTCTCTCTCCCTCGCGCTCTCTCTCTCTCCCTCATGCTGTCTCTTTTTCTCGCTCTGTCCCTCACGCTTTCTCTCTCTCTCTTTCCCTCACGCAGTCACTCTCTCTGCCTCTCTCCCTCCTGCAGTCTCTCTCTCTCCCTCTCTCCCTCATGCTGAATCTCTCTCTCTCCCTCTCTCCCTCGCGCTGTCCCTTTCTCCCTTGCGCTGTCTCTCTCTCTCTCCCTCTTTCCCTCACGCTGTCTCTCCCTGTCTCCCTCTCTCCCTCGCCCTGTCTCTCTCTCTCCCTCTCTCCCTTGCGCTGTCTCGCTCCCTTCCCTTCTCCCTCTCGCTCCCTTCCCTTCTCCCTCACGCTATCTCTCTCTCTCGCTCACACTGTCACTCTCTCTCTCTCTCCCCGTCACGCTCCCTCTCTGTCTATCCCTCACGCTGTCTCGTTTTCTCTCTCCATCCCTCACGCTGTCTCTCCCTCTCTCTCCCTCGCGCTCTCTCTCTCTCCCTCTCTCCCTCATGCTGTCTCTCTCTCTCTCCCTCACGCTGTATCTCTCCATCTCCCTCTCTCCCTCGTGCTGTCTCTCTCTCCCTCACACTGTATCTCCCTCTCTCCCTTGCATTGTCTCTCTCCCTCCATCTCTCCCTCGCGCTGTCTCTCTCTCTCCCTCATGCTGTCTCTCTCTCTCCCTCCCACTGTGTCCCTCTCTCTCTCCCTCACACTGTCTCTCTCTCTCCCTCTCTCCCTCACCTTGTCACTCTCCCTCCATCTCTCCCTCACGCTGTCCCTCTCTCTCCCTCGCGCTGTCTTTCTCTCTTTCTCTCTCCCCCCTCACGCTGTCTCTCTCTCTCTCCCTTGCGCTGTCTCTCTCCCTCCATTTCTCCCTCACGCTGTCTCTCTCTCTCCCTCGCACTGTGTCTCTCTCTCTCCCTCTCTCCCTCGCGCTGTTCCTCTCTCCTTTGCGCTGTCTCTCTCTCCCTCGCGCTGTCTTTCTCTCTTCCTCTCTCCCCCCTCACGCTGTCTCTCTCTCTCTCCTTCGTGCTGTCTCTCCCCCTCCATCTCTCCCTCACGCTGTCTCTCTCTTTCCTTCACACTGTCTCTCTCACTCTCCCTCTCTCCCTCGCCCTGTCTCTGTCTCTCCATCTCTCCCTCCGGCTGTCTCTCTCGCTCATGCTGTCTCTCTCTCTCTCCCTCACGCTGGCTTTTTTTCTCTCTCCGTCCCTCACACTGTCTCTCTCTCTCCCTCTCTCCCTCCGGCTGTCTCTCTCTATCGCGCTGTCTCTCTCTCTCTCCCTCTCTCCCTCACACTGTCTCTCTCTCTCCCTCGCGCTCTCTCTCTCTCCCTCATGCTGTCTCTTTTTCTCGCTCTGTCCCTCACGCTTTCTCTCTCTCTCTCCCTCACGCAGTCACTCTCTCTGCCTCTCTCCCTCCTGCAGCCTCTCTCTCTCCCTCTCTCCCTTGCGCTGTCTCGCTCCCTTCCCTTCTCGCTCTTGCTCCCTTCCCTTCTCCCTCACACTATCTCTCTCTCTCGCTCACACTGTCACTCTCTCTCTCTCTCCCCGTCACGCTCCCTCTCTGTCTATCCCTCACGCTGTCTCGTTTTCTCTCTCCATCCCTCACGCTGTCTCTCCCTCTCTTTCCCTCGCGCTCTCTCTCTCTCCCTCTCTCCCTCATGCTGTCTCTCTCTCTCTCCCTCATGCTGTATCTCTCCATCTCCCTCTCTCCCTCGTGCTGTCTCTCTCTCCCTCACACTGTCTCTCCCTCTCTCCCTTGCATTGTCTCTCTCCCTCCATCTCTCCCTCACGCTGTCTCTCTCTCTCCCTCGCACTGTGTCTCTCTCTCTCCCTCGCGCTGTCTTTCTCTCTTTCTCTCTCCCCCCTCACGCTGTCTCTCTCTCTCCCCCACGCTGGCTCTTATTACCTCTCCGTCCCTCCCGCTGTCTCTCTCTCTCTATCGCACTGTCTCACTCTCTCTCCCTCTCTCCCTCACACAGTCTCTCTCTGCCTCGCACTGTGTCTCTCTCTATCTCCCTCGCGCTGTCTCTCTCTCTCCCTCATGCTGTCTCTCTCTCTCCCTCTCTCCCTCGTGCTGTCTCTCTCTCTCCCTCATGCTGTCTCTCTCTCTCTCCCTCTCTCACTCACCTTGTCTCTCTCCGTCCATCTCTCCCTCACGCTGTCCCTCTCTCTCCCTCACGCTGTCTTTCTCTCTTTCACTCTCCCCCCTCACGCTGTCTCTCTCTCTCTCCCTTGCGCTGTTTCTCTCTTTCCATCTCTCCCTCACGATGTCTCTCTCTCTCCCTCGCACTGTGTCTCTCTCTCTCCATCTCTCCCTCGCGCTGTCCCTCTCTCCTTTGTGCTGTCTCTCTCTCCCTCGCGCTGTCTTTCTCTCTTCCTCTCTCCCCCCTCACACTGTCTCTCTCTCTCTCTCCCTCGTGCTGTCTCTCTCCCTCCATCTCTCCCTCATGCTGTCTCTCTCTTTCCTTCACACTGTCTCGCTCACTCTCCCTCACTCCCTCGCCCTGTCTCTGTCTCTCCATCTCTCCCTCCGGCTGTCTCTCTCCCTCACACTGTCTCTCTCTCTCCCTCGCGCTCTCTCTCTCTCCCTCATGCTGTCTCTTTTTCTCGCTCCGTCCCTCAAGCTTTCTATCTCTCTCTCTCCCTCACGCTTTGACTCTCTCTGCCTCTCTCCCTCCTGCAGTCTATCTCTCTCCCTCTCTCCCTCACGCTGAATCTCTCTCTCTCCCTCTCTCCCTCACGCTGTCCCTCTCTCCCTTGCGCTGTCTCTCTCTCTTTGCCTCTTTCCCTCACGCTGTCTCTCTCACTCTCCCTCCCACCCTCGCCCTGTCTCTCCCTCTCCCTCTCTCCATTGCGCTGCCTCTCTCTCTCTCTCCATCACACTATCTGTCTCTCTCGCCCTCTCTCCCTTGCGGTGTCTCGCTCCCTCCTTCTCTCGCTCACGCTCTCTCTCTCTCTCCCTCACGCTGTCTCTCTCTGTCTCCCTCTCTCCCTCACCCTGTCTCTCTCTCTACCTCTCTGCCTTGCGCTGTCTCTTTCTCTCTCTCCATCGCACTATCTGTCTCTCTCTCCCTCTCTCCCTTGCGCTGTCTCGCTCCCTCCCTCTCTCCCTCACGCTCTCTCTCTCTCTCCTTCACACTGTCTCTCTCTCTCTCCCCCCGTCACGCTGCCTCTCTTTCTATCCCTCACACTGTCTCTTTTTCTCTCTCCATCCCTCACGCTGTCTCTCTCTCTCTCTCCCTCGCGTGCTCTCTCTCTCCCTCTCTCCCTCACGCTGTCTCTCTCTCTCTTCCTCGCGCTGTGTCTCTCCCTCTCCCTCTCTCCCTTGCGCTCCCTCTCTCTCCCTCTCTCCCTCACGCTGTCTCGCTCTCTCCCCCTCATGCTGTGTCTCTCCCTCTCCCTCTCTCCCTCGTGCTGTCTCTCTCTCTCCCTCACACGGTCTCTCTCCCTCTCCCTCACTCCCTCACGTTGTCTCTCTCCCTCCATCTCTCCCTCACGCTCTCTCTCTCCCTCGCAATGTGTCTCTCTCTCTCCCTTGCGCTGTCTTTCTTCTCTTTCTCTTTCCACCCTCAAGCTGTCTCTCTCTCTCCCCCACGCTGGCTCTTTTTCTCTCTCCGTCCCACCCGCTGTCTCTCTCTCTGTATTGCACTGTCTCACTCTCTCTCCCTCACACAGTCTCTCTCTGCCTCGCACTGTGTCTCTCTATATCTCCCTTGCCCTGTCTCTCTCTCTCCCTCATGCTGTCTCTCTCTCTCCCTCGCACTGTGTCCCTCTCTCTCTCCCTCACACTGTCTCCCTCTCTCCCTCTCTCCCTCATGCTGACTCTCTCTCTCCCTCACGCTGTCTCTCTCTCTCTCTCCCTCTCTCCCTCACCTTGTCTTTCTCCCTCCATCTCTCCCTCACGCTGTCTCTCTCTCTCACTCGCACTGTCTTCCTCTCTTTCTCTCTCCCCCCTCATGCTGTCTCTCTCTCTCTCCCTCGCACTGTGTCTCTCTCTCTCCCTCGCGCTGTGTTCCTCTCTTTCTCTTCCCCCATCATGCTGTCTCTCTCTCTCTCCCTCATGCTGGCTCTTTATCTCTCTCCGTCCCTCACGCTGTCTCTCTCTCTCCCTCTCTACCTCTGGCTGTCTGTCTCTCTCTATCGCGCTCTCTCTCTCTCTCGCCCTCTCTCCCTCACATGCTCTCTCTCTCTCCCTCGCGCTGTCTCTCTCTCTCTCCCTCATGCTGTCTCTTTTTCTCGCTCCATCCCTCATGCTTTCTCTCTCTATCCCTCACGCTGTCTCTCTCTCTGTCTCTCTCGCTCCTGCAGTCTCTCTCTCTCCCTCTCTCCCTCACGCTGAATCTCTCTCTCTCCCCTGTCCCTCGCGCTGTCCCTCTCTCCCTTGCGCTGTCTCTCTCTGTCTCCCTCTCTCCCTCGCCCTGTCTCTCTCTCTCCCTCACTCCCTTGCGCTGTCTCTCTCTCTCTCACCATCACACTATCTGTCTCTCTCTCCCTCTCTCCCTTGCGCTGTCTTGCTCCCTCCCTCTCACCCTCATGCTCTCTCTCTCTCCCTCACACTGTCTCTCTCTCTCTCTCCACATCATGCTGTGTCTATCGCTCTCCCTCACGCTGTCTCTTTTTCTCTCTCCATCCCCCACGCGGTCTCTCTCTCTCTCTCTCTCACGCGGTCTCTCTTTCTCCCTCTCTCCCTCACGCTGTCTCGCTCTCTTCCTGGCGCTGTCTCTCTCTCTCTCTCTCTCACGCTCTTTCTCTTGCTCCGTCCCTCACGCTTTCTGTCTCCCTCTCTCCCTCGCGCTGTCTCTCTCTCTCCCTCCCTCGTGCAGTCTCTCTCTCTCTCTCCCTCATGCTGAATCTCTCTCTCTCCCTCTCTCCCTCGTGCTGTCTCTCTCTCTCCCTCTCTCCCTCGTGCTATCCCTCTCTCCCTTGCGCTGTCTCTCTCTCTCTCCCTCTTTCCATCACGCTGTCTCACTCTCTCTCCCTCACTCCCTCACCCTGTCTCTCTCTCTCTCTCGCCCTAATGCTGTCTCTCTCTCTCTCCTTTGTGCTGTCACTTTTTCTCTCTCCGTCCCTCATGCTCTCTCTATCTCATTCCATGGTGCTGACTCTCTCCCTCTCCCTCTCTCCCTCAAGCCGTCTCTCTCTCTCTCCTTCTCTCCCGCTAACTCTCTCTCTCTCTCTCCCTTGTGCAGTCTCTCCCTCTCCTGCTCTCCCTCGCGCTGTCTCTCTCTCTCTCTCTCTCCCTCGTGCTCTCTTTCTCTCTCTCCATCCCGCTGTCTCTCTCACTCCCTCATGCGGTATCTCCCTCTCCCTTGCGCTGTCTCTCTCTCTCTCCCACGCACTGTCTCTCTCTCTCTCCCTTGCGCTGTCTCTCTCTCCCTTGTGTTGTCTCTCTCTCCCTCGTGCTTACTCTCTCTCCCTCGTGCTTACTCTCTCTCCCTCGTGCTGACTCTCTCTCCCTCGCACTGTTTCTCTCTTTCCCTCGTGCTGTCTCTCTCTTTCGCCCTCACGCTGTCTCTCACTCTCTCCCTCAGGCTGTCTCTCTCTCTGCCTCTCTCCCTCCGGCTGTCTCTCTCTCTATCGCGCTGTCTCTCTCTCTCTCCCTCACACTGTCTCTCTCCCTCCCTCGCACTGTGTCTCTCTCTCTCCCTCATGCTGTCTCTTTTCTTGGCTTCGTCCCTCACACTTTCTCTCTCTCTCCCTCACGCTGTCTCTCTCTCTGCCTCTCTCCCTCCTGCAGTCTCTCTCGCTCCCTCTCTCCCTCATGCTGAATCTCTCTCTCTCCCTCTCTCCCTCGCGCTGTCCCTTTCTCCCTTGCGCTGTCTCTCTCTCTCTCCCTCTTTCCCTCATGCTGTCTCTCTCACTCTCCCTCTCTCCCTCGCCCTGTCTCTGTCTCTCCCTCTCTCTCTTGCGCTGTCTCTCTCTCTCTCCATCACACTATCTGTCTCTCGTGCCCTCTCTCCCTTGCGGTGTCTCGCTCCCTCCCTCTCTCGCTCACGCTCTCTCTCTCTCTCCCTCACACTGTCTCTCTCTCTCTCCCCATCATGCCGTGTCTCTCTCTCTCCCTCACGCTGTCTCTTTTTCTCTCTCCATCCATCACGCGGTCTCTCTCTCTCTCTCCCTCGCGCTGTCTCTCTCTCTCCCTCTCTCCCTCACGCTGTCTCTCTCACTCCCTCGCGCTGACTCTAGCTCTCACCCTCGTGCTGTCTCTCTCTCTCCTCTCACCCTCGTGCAGTCTCTCTCTCTCCCTCTCTCCCTTGCGCTGAATCTCTCTCTCTCCCTCTCTCCCTCGCGCTGACTCTCTCTCTCTCCCTCATGCTGTCTCTCTCTCTCCCTCTCTCCCTCATGCTGTCTCTCTCTCTCTCTCCCTCGCACTGTCCCTCTGTCTGTCCCTTTCTCCCTTGCGCTCTCTCTCTCTCCCTCTTTCCCTCACGCTGTCTCTCTCTGTCTCCCTCTCTCCCTCACCCTGTCTCTCTCTCTACCTCTCTCCCTTGCGCTGTCTCTTTCTCTCTCTCCATCGCACTATCTGTCTCTCTCTCCCTCTCTCCCTTGCGCTGTCTCGCTCCCTCCCTCTCTCCCTCACGCTCTCTCTCTCTCTCCTTCACACTGTCTCTCTCTCTCTCCCCCCGTCACGCTGCCTCTCTTTCTATCCCTCACACTGTCTCTTTTTCTCTCTCCATCCCTCACGCTGTCTCTCTCTCTCTCTCCCTCGCGTGCTCTCTCTCTCCCTCTCTCCCTCACGCTGTCTCTCTCTCTCTCTCTCGCGCTGTGTCTCTCCCTCTCCCTCTCTCCCTTGCGCTCCCTCTCTCTCCCTCTCTCCCTCACGCTGTCTCGCTCTCTCCCCCTCATGCTGTGTCTCTCCCTCTCCCTCTCCCCCTCATGCTGTCTGTCTCTCTCCCTCACACGGTCTCTCTCCCTCTCCCTCACTCCCTTACGTTGTCTCTCTCCCTCCATCTCTCCCTCACGCTCTCTCTCTCCCTCGCAATGTGTCTCTCTCTCTCCCTTGCGCTGTCTTTCTTCTCTTTCTCTTTCCACCCTCAAGCTGTCTCTCTCTCTCTCCCCCACGCTGGCTCTTTTTCTCTCTCCGTCCCACCCGCTGTCTCTCTCTCTGTATTGCACTGTCTCACTCTCTCTCCCTCACACAGTCTCTCTCTGCCTCGCACTATGTCTCTCTATATCTCCCTCGCCCTGTCTCTCTCTCTCCCTCATGCTGTCTCTCTCTCTCCCTCGCACTGTGTCCCTCTCTCTCTCCCTCACACTGTCTCCCTCTCTCCCTCTCTCCCTCATGCTGACTCTCTCTCTCCCTCACGCTGTCTCTCTCTCTCTCTCCCTCTCTCCCTCACCTTGTCTCTCTCCCTCCATCTCTCCCTCACGCTGTCTCTCTCTCTCACTCGCACTGTCTTCCTCTCTTTCTCTCTCCCCCCTCATGCTGTCTCTCTCTCTCTCCCTCGCACTGTGTCTCTCTCTCTCCCTCGCGCTGTGTTCCTCTCTTTCTCTTCCCCCATCATGCTGTCTCTCTCTCTCTCCCTCATGCTGGCTCTTTATCTCTCTCCGTCCCTCACGCTGTCTCTCTCTCTCCCTCTCTACCTCTGGCTGTCTGTCTCTCTCTATCGCGCTTTCTCTCTCTCTCGCCCTCTCTCCCTCACACGCTCTCTCTCTCTCCCTCGCGCTGTCTCTCTCTCTCTCCCTCATGCTGTCTCTTTTTCTCGCTCCGTCCCTCATGCTTTCTCTCTCTATCCCTCACGCTGTCTCTCTCTCTCTCTCTCTCCCTCCTGCAGTCTCTCTCTCTCCCTCTCTCCCTCACGCTGAATCTCTCTCTCTCCCCTGTCCCTCGCGCTGTCCCTCTCTCTCTTGCGCTGTCTCTCTCTGTCTCCCTCTCTCCCTCACCCTGTCTCTCTCTCTCCCTCACTCCCTTGCGCTGTCTCTCTCTCTCTCACCATCACACTATCTGTCTCTCTCCCTCTCTCCCTTGCGCTGTCTTGCTCCCTCCCTCTCACCCTCATGCTCTCTCTCTCTCCCTCACACTGTCTCTCTCTCTCTCTCCACATCATGCTGTGTCTATCTCTCTCCCTCACGCTGTCTCTTTTTCTCTCTCCATCCCCCACGCGGTCTCTCTCTCTCTCTCTCTCACGCGGTCTCTCTTTCTCCCTCTCTCCCTCACGCTGTCTCGCTCTCTTCCTGGCGCTGTCTCTCTCTCTCTCTCTCTCACGCTCTTTCTCTTGCTCCGTCCCTCACGCTTTCTGTCTCCCTCTCTCCCTCGTGCTTTCTCTCTCTCTCCCTCTCTCCCTCGTGCTGTCCCTCTCTCCCTTGCGCTGTCTCTCTCTCTCTCCCTCTTTCCATCACGCTGTCTCACTCTCTCTCCCTCACTCCCTCACCCTGTCTCTCTCTCTCTCTCGCCCTAATGCTGTCTCTCTCTCTCTCCTTTGTGCTGTCACTTTTTCTCTCTCCGTCCCTCATGCTCTCTCTATCTCATTCCATGGTGCTGACTCTCTCCCTCTCCCTCTCTCCCTCATGCCGTCTCTCTCTCTCTCCTTCTCTCCCGCTAACTCTCTCTCTCTCTCTCCCTTGTGCAGTCTCTCCCTCTCCTGCTCTCCCTCGCGCTGTCTCTCTCTCTCTCTCTCTCCCTCGTACTCTCTTTCTCTCTCTCCATCCCGCTGTCTCTCTCACTCCCTCATGCGGTCTCTCCCTCTCCCTTGCGCTGTCTCTCTCTCTCTCCCATGCACTGTCTCTCTCTCTCTCCCTTGCGCTGTCTCTCTCTCCCTTGTGCTGTCTCTCTCTCCCTCGTGCTTACTCTCTCTCCCTCATGCTGTCTCTATCTCCCTCTCTCCCTCGTGCTGTCTCTCTCTATCTCTCTCTCCCTCATGCTGTCTCTCTCTCTCCCTCTCTCCCTCATGCTGTCTCTCTCTCTCTCTCCCTCGCACTGTCCCTCTGTCTGTCCCTTTCTCCCTTGCGCTCTCTCTCTCTCCCTCTTTCCCTCACGCTGTCTCTCTCTGTCTCCCTCTCTCCCTCACCCTGTCTCTCTCTCTACCTCTCTCCCTTGCGCTGTCTCTTTCTCTCTCTCCATCGCACTATCTGTCTCTCTCCCTCTCTCCCTTGCGCTGTCTCGCTCCCTCCCTCTCTCCCTCACGCTCTCTCTCTCTCTCCTTCACACTGTCTCTCTCTCTCCCCCCCCGTCACGCTGCCTCTCTTTCTATCCCTCACACTGTCTCTTTTTCTCTCTCCATCCCTCACGCTGTCTCTCTCTCTCTTTCCCTCGCGTGCTCTCTCTCTCCCTCTCTCCCTCACGCTGTCTCTCTCTCTCTCCCTCGCGCTGTGTCTCTCCCTCTCCCTCTCTCCCTTGCGCTCCCTCTCTCTCCCTCTCTCCCTCACGCTGTCTCGCTCTCTCCCCCTCATGCTGTGTCTCTCCCTCTCCCTCTCTCCCTCGTGCTGTCTCTCTCTCTCACTCGCACTGTCTTCCTCTCTTTCTCTCTCCCCCCTCATGCTGTCTCTCTCTCTCTCCCTCGCACTGTGTCACTCTCTCTCCCTCGCGCTGTGTTCCTCTCTTTCTCTTCCCCCATCATGCTGTCTCTCTCTCTCTCCCTCATGCTGGCTCTTTATCTCTCTCCGTCCCTCACGCTGTCTCTCTCTCTCCCTCTCTACATCTGGCTGTCTGTCTCTCTCTATCGCGCTGTCTCTCTCTCTCGCCCTCTCTCCCTCACACGCTCTCTCTCTCTCCCTCGTGCTGTCTCTCTCTCTCGCCCGTGCTCTCTCTCTCTCCCTCAAGCTTTTTCTCTCTCTCTCTCTCCCTCACGCTGTCTCTCTCTCACTCGTGCTGTCTCCCTCTCTCTCCCTCATGCTGTCTCTCTCTCTCCCTCTCCCTCACACTTTCTCACTCTCTCTCTCTCCCTCACGCTGTCTCTCTCTCTACTTCATGCTTTCTATTTCTCCCTTGCACGGTCTATCTCTCTCCCCTGCTGTCTCTCTCTCACTCTTACGCTGTCTCTCTCTCTCTCTCTCCCTCACGCGGTCTCTCTCTCTCAATCGCGCTGTCTCCCTTTCTCTCCCTCCCGTTCGCACTGACTCACTCTCACACTCTCTCTCCCCCTCATGCAGTCTCTCTCCCTATCTCCCTCGCACCTTCTCTTTTCCACTCTCCATCCCTCATGCTGTCTATCTCACTCTCTTCCTCATGCTGTCTCTCTCTCTCCCTCTCTTCCTCATGCTGTCTCTCTCTCCCTTGCGCTATCTCTCTCTCTCCCTCATGCTGTCTCTCTCTCTCTCTCTCCCTCACGCTGACTCTCTCTCTCCCCCGCGCTGTCTCTCTCTCTTCCTCGTGCTGTCTCTCTCTCTCTCCTGCGCTGTCTACCTCTCTCTCCCTCATGCTCTCACTCTCTATCCCTCTCCCTCGTGCTGTCTCTCTCTCTCTCCATCTCTTCCCAGAGCTGTATCTCTCACCCTCGCGCTGTCTCTCTCTCTCTCCCTCATGCTGTCTCTCTCTCCCTCTCTTCCTCATGCTGTCTCTCTCTCTCTCTCTCTCTCTCTCTTGCGCTGTCTCTCCCCTTCACGGTGTCTCTCTCTTTCTCTCCCTCATGCTGTCTCTCTCTCTCCCTCTCCCTCGCATTGTCTGTCTCACTCTCTCCCCTGCGCTGTCTCTCTCACAAACTTGCTCTCCCTCGCGCTGTCTCTCCCTCTCTCTCTCCCTACCCCCAGCTGTCTCTCTCTCTCTATCTCTCCCTCGCACTGTCTCTCCCTACTTCATGCTGTCTCTCTCTCCCTCGCATTGACTCTCTATCACCCCGCGCTGTCTCTCTCACTCCCTCATGCTCTCTCTCTCGCGCTGTCTCTCCCTCTCCCCCACGCTGTCTCCCTCTCTCTCCCTCACGCTGTCTCTCTCTCTCCCTCTCCCTCATGCTGACTCTCTCTCTCTCCCTCGCACTGTCTCTTTTTCTCTCTCCATCCCTCATGCTGTCTCTCTCTCTCTCCACCGCGCTGTCTCCTTCTCTCTTCCTCATGCTTTCTATCTCTCTCCCTCATGCTGTCTCTCTCTCTCCCCCACGCTGTCTCCTTCTCTCTCCCTCATGCTGTCTCTCTCCCTCTCCCTCGCGCTGCCTCTCTCTCTCTCCCTCTCTTCCTAGTGCAATCTCTCTCTCCCTCGCGCTGTCTCTCTCTCCCTCACGCTGTCTCTCTCTCTCTCCCTCTCTTCCTCATGCTGTCTCTCTCTAGCTCTGTCTCTCTCTCTCCCTCATGCTGTCTCTCTCTCTCTCTCTCCCTCGCGCTGTCTCTATCTCTTTCCCCCGGGCTGTCTCTCTCTCTTCCTCATGCTGTCTATCTCTCTCCCTCGTTCTGTCTCTCTCTCTCCCTCACGCTGTCCCTCTCTCTCCCTCATACTGTCTCTCTCTCTCTCTCTCCCTCGTGCTGTCTCTCTCTCTCCCCCGCGCTGTCTCCTTCTCTCTCCCTCATGCTGTCTCTCTCTCTCCCTCTCCCTCGCGCTGCCTCTCTCTCTCTCCCTCTCTTCCTAGTGCTGTCTCTCTCTCCCTCGTGCTGTCTCTCTCTCTCCCTCACGCTGTCTCTCTCTCTCTCCCTCTCTTCTTCATGCTGTCTCTCTCTCGATCTGTCTCTCTCTCTCCCTCATGCTGTCTCTCTCTCTCTCTCTCTCCCTCGCGCTGTCTCTCTCTCTCTCCCCCGTGCTTTCTCTCTCTCTCTTCCTCGTGCTGTCTCTCTCTCTCCCCCGCACTGTCTCCCTCTCTCTCCCTCATGCTGTCTCTCTCTCTCCCTCTCCCTCGCGCTGTCTCTCTCTCTATCTCCCTCTCTTCCTAGTGCTGCCTCTCTGTCCCTCGCGCTGTCTCTCTCTCTCTCCCCCGGGCTGTCTCTCTCACATCCTCATGCTGTCTATCTCTCTCCCTCCTGCTGTCTCTCTCTCTCTCCCCCGGGCTGTCTCTCTCTCTTCCTCATGCTGTCTATCTCTCTCATCCTGCTGTCTCTCTCTCTCTCCCCTGCGCTGTCTCCCTCTCTCTCCCTCGTGCTGTCTCTCTCTCTACTTCATGCTTTCTCTTTCTCGCTTGCACGGTCTATCTCTCTCCCCTGCTGTCTCTCTCTCACTCTCACGCTGTCTCTCTCTCTCTCTCCCTCACGCGGTCTCTCTCTCTCAATCGCGCTGTCTCCCTTTCTCTCCCTCCCGTTCGCACTGACTCTCTCTCACACTCTCTCTCCCCCTCATGCAGTCTCTCTCCCTATCTCCCTCGCACCTTCTCTTTTCCACTCTCCATCCCTCATGCTGTCTATCTCACTCTCTCCCTCATGCTGTCTCTCTCTCTCCTTCTCTTCCTCATGCTGTCTCTCTCTCCCTTGCGCTATCTCTCTCTCTCCCTCATGCTGTCTCTCTCTCTCTCTCTCCCTCACGCTGACTCTCTCTCTCCCCCGCGCTGTCTCTCTCTCTTCCTCGTGCTGTCTCTCTCTCTCTCCTGCGCTGTCTACCTCTCTCTCCCTCATGCTCTCACTCTCTATCCCTCTCCCTTGTGCTGTCTCTCTCTCTCTCCATCTCTTCCCAGAGCTGTATCTCTCACCCTCGCGCTGTCTCTCTCTCTCTCCCTCATGCTGTCTCTCTCTCCCTCTCTTCCTCGTGCTGTCTCTCTCTCCCTCACGCTGTCTCTCTCTCTCCCTCACGCTGTCTCTCTCTCTCTCTCTCTCTCTCTCTCTTGCGCTGTCTCTCCCCTTCACGGTGTCTCTCTCTCTCTCTCCCTCATGCTGTCTCTCTCTCTCCCTCTCCCTCGCATTGTCTGTCTCACTCTCTCCCCTGCGCTGTCTCTCTCACAAACTCGCTCTCCCTCGCGCTGTCTCTCCCTCTCTCTCTCCCTACCCCCAGCTGTCTCTCTCTCTCTCTATCTCTCCCACGCACTGTCTCTCCCTACTTCATGCTGTCTCTCTCTCCCTCGCGCTGACTCTCTATCACCCCGCGCTGTCTCTCTCTCTCCCTCATGCTCTCTCTCTCTCGCGCTGTCTCTCCCTCTCCCCCACGCTGTCTCCCTCTCTCTCCCTCAAGCTGTCTCTCTCTCTCCCTCTCCCTCATGCTGTCTCTCTCTCTCTCCCTGGCACTGTCTCTTTTTCTCTCTCCATCCCTCATGCTGTCTCTCTCTCTCTCCACCGCGCTGTCTCCTTCACTCTTCCTCATGCTGTCTATCTCTCTCCCTCATGCTGTCTCTCTCTCTCCCTCACGCTGTCTCCTGCTCTCTCCCTCATGCTGTCTCTCTCCCTCTCCCTCGCACTGCCTCTCTCTCTCTCCCTCTCTTCCTAGTGCAATCTCTCTCTCCCTCGCGCTGTCTCTCTCTCCCTCACGCTGTCTCTCTCTCTCTCCCTCTCTTCCTCATGCTGTCTCTCTCTAGCGCTGTCTCTCTCTCTCCCTCATGCTGTCTCTCTCTCTCTCCCTCGCGCTGTCTCTATCTCTCTCCCCCCCGGCTGTCTCTCTGTCTTCCTCATGCTGTCTATCTCTCTCCCTCGTGCTGTCTCTCTCTCTCCCCCGCGCTGTCTCCCTCTCTCTCCCTCATGCTGTCTCTCTCTCTCCCTCTCCCTCACGCTGTCTCTCTCTCTCTCTCCCTCTCTACCTGGTGCTGCCTCTCTCTCCCTCGCGCTGTCTCTCTCTCTCTTCCCCGGGCTGTCTCTCTCTCTTCCTCATGCTGTCTTTCTCTCTCCCTCGTCCTGTCTCTTTCTCTCCACTGCGCTGACTCCCTCTCACTCCCTCATGCTGTCTCTCTCTCTCCCTGACACTCGCGCTGTCTCTCTCTCTCTCTCTCCCTCGCGCTGTCTCTCTCTCTCTCCCCCGGGCTGTCTCTCTCTCTTCCTCATGCTGTCTTTCTCTCTCCCTCATCCTGTCTCTCTCTCTCCACTGCGCTGTCTCCCTCTCTCTCCCTCATGCTGTCTCTCTCTCTCCCTGACCCTCGCGCTGTCTCTCTCTCTCTCCCCCGGGCTGTCTCTCGCTCTTCCTCATGCTGTCTATCTCTCTCCCTCGTGCTGTCTCTCTCTCTCCCCCGCGCTGTCTCCTTCTCTCTCCCTCATGCTGTCTCTCTCTCTCCCTCTCCCTCGCGCTGACTCTCTCTCTCTCCCTCTCTTCCTAGTGCTGTCTCTCTCTCCCTCGCGCTGTCTCTCTCTCTCCCTCACGCTGTCTCTCTCTCTCTCACTCTCTTCTTCATGCTGTCTCTCTCTCGATCTGTCTCTCTCTCTCCCTCATGCTGTCTCTCTCTCTCTCTCTCTCCCTCGCGCTGTCTCTCTCTCTCTCCCTCGGGCTGTCACTCTCTCTTCTTCATGCTGTTTATCTCTCTCCCTCGTGCTGTCTCTCTCTCTCCCCTGCGCTGTCTCCCTCTCTCTCCCTCATGCTGTCTCTCTCTCTCCCTGTCCCTCGCGCTGTCTCTCTCTCTCTCTCCCCCCGGCCTGTCTCTCTCTCTTCCTCATGCTGTCTATCTCTCTCCCGCCTGCTGTCTCTCTCTCTCTCTCTCCCTCACGCTGACTCTCTCTCTCTTCTCCGCGCTGTCTCTCTCTCTTCCTCGTGCTGTCTCTCTCTCTCTCCTGCGCTGTCTACCTCTCTCTCCCTCATGCTCTCACTCTCTATCCCTCTCCCTCGTGCTGTCTCTCTCTCTCTCCATCTCTACCCAGAGCTGTATCTCTCACCCTCGCGCTGTCTCTCTCTCTCTCCCTCATGCTGTCTCTCTCTCCCTCTCTTCCTCGTGCTGTCTCTCTCTCCCTCACGCTGTCTCTCTCTCTCCCTCATGCTGTCTCTCTCTCTCTCTCTCTCTCTCTCTCTTGCGCTGTCTCTCCCCTTCACGGTGTCTCTCTCTTTCTCTCCCTCATGCTGTCTCTCTCTCTCCCTCTCCCTCGCATTGTCTGTCTCACTCTCTCCCCTGCGCTGTCTCTCTCACAAACTTGCTCTCCCTCGCGCTGTCTCTCCCTCTCTCTCTCCCTACCCCCAGCTGTCTCTCTCTCTCTATCTCTCCCTCGCACTGTCTCTCCCTACTTCATGCTGTCTCTCTCTCCCTCGCATTGACTCTCTATCACCCCGCGCTGTCTCTCTCACTCCCTCATGCTCTCTCTCTCGCGCTGTCTCTCCCTCTCCCCCACGCTGTCTCCCTCTCTCTCCCTCACGCTGTCTCTCTCTCTCCCTCTCCCTCATGCTGACTCTCTCTCTCTCCCTCGCACTGTCTCTTTTTCTCTCTCCATCCCTCATGCTGTCTCTCTCTCTCTCCACCGCGCTGTCTCCTTCTCTCTTCCTCATGCTTTCTATCTCTCTCCCTCATGCTGTCTCTCTCTCTCCCCCACACTGTCTCCTTCTCTCTCCCTCATGCTGTCTCTCTCCCTCTCCCTCGCGCTGCCTCTCTCTCTCTCCCTCTCTTCCTAGTGCAATCTCTCTCTCCCTCGCGCTGTCTCTCTCTCCCTCACGCTGTCTCTCTCTCTCTCCCTCTCTTCCTCATGCTGTCTCTCTCTAGCTCTGTCTCTCTCTCTCCCTCATGCTGTCTCTCTCTCTCTCTCTCCCTCGCGCTGTCTCTATCTCTTTCCCCCGGGCTGTCTCTCTCTCTTCCTCATGCTGTCTATCTCTCTCCCTCGTTCTGTCTCTCTCTCTCCCTCACGCTGTCCCTCTCTCTCCCTCATACTGTCTCTCTCTCTCTCTCTCCCTCGTGCTGTCTCTCTCTCTCCCCCGCGCTGTCTCCTTCTCTCTCCCTCATGCTGTCTCTCTCTCTCCCTCTCCCTCGCGCTGCCTCTCTCTCTCTCCCTCTCTTCCTAGTGCTGTCTCTCTCTCCCTCGTGCTGTCTCTCTCTCTCCCTCACGCTGTCTCTCTCTCTCTCCCTCTCTTCTTCATGCTGTCTCTCTCTCGATCTGTCTCTCTCTCTCCCTCATGCTGTCTCTCTCTCTCTCTCTCTCCCTCGCGCTGTCTCTCTCTCTCTCCCCCGTGCTTTCTCTCTCTCTCTTCCTCGTGCTGTCTCTCTCTCTCCCCCGCACTGTCTCCCTCTCTCTCCCTCATGCTGTCTCTCTCTCTCCCTCTCCCTCGCGCTGTCTCTCTCTCTATCTCCCTCTCTTCCTAGTGCTGCCTCTCTGTCCCTCGCGCTGTCTCTCTCTCTCTCCCCCGGGCTGTCTCTCTCACATCCTCATGCTGTCTATCTCTCTCCCTCCTGCTGTCTCTCTCTCTCTCCCCCGGGCTGTCTCTCTCTCTTCCTCATGCTGTCTATCTCTCTCATCCTGCTGTCTCTCTCTCTCTCCCCTGCGCTGTCTCCCTCTCTCTCCCTCGTGCTGTCTCTCTCTCTACTTCATGCTTTCTCTTTCTCGCTTGCACGGTCTATCTCTCTCCCCTGCTGTCTCTCTCTCACTCTCACGCTGTCTCTCTCTCTCTCTCCCTCACGCGGTCTCTCTCTCTCAATCGCGCTGTCTCCCTTTCTCTCCCTCCCGTTCGCACTGACTCTCTCTCACACTCTCTCTCCCCCTCATGCAGTCTCTCTCCCTATCTCCCTCGCACCTTCTCTTTTCCACTCTCCATCCCTCATGCTGTCTATCTCACTCTCTCCCTCATGCTGTCTCTCTCTCTCCTTCTCTTCCTCATGCTGTCTCTCTCTCCCTTGCGCTATCTCTCTCTCTCCCTCATGCTGTCTCTCTCTCTCTCTCTCCCTCACGCTGACTCTCTCTCTCCCCCGCGCTGTCTCTCTCTCTTCCTCGTGCTGTCTCTCTCTCTCTCCTGCGCTGTCTACCTCTCTCTCCCTCATGCTCTCACTCTCTATCCCTCTCCCTCGTGCTGTCTCTCTCTCTCTCCATCTCTTCCCAGAGCTGTATCTCTCACCCTCGCGCTGTCTCTCTCTCTCTCCCTCATGCTGTCTCTCTCTCCCTCTCTTCCTCGTGCTGTCTCTCTCTCCCTCACGCTGTCTCTCTCTCTCCCTCACGCTGTCTCTCTCTCTCTCTCTCTCTCTTGCGCTGTCTCTCCCCTTCACGGTGTCTCTCTCTCTCTCTCCCTCATGCTGTCTCTCTCTCTCCCTCTCCCTCGCATTGTCTGTCTCACTCTCTCCCCTGCGCTGTCTCTCTCACAAACTCGCTCTCCCTCGCGCTGTCTCTCCCTCTCTCTCTCCCTACCCCCAGCTGTCTCTCTCTCTCTCTATCTCTCCCACGCACTGTCTCTCCCTACTTCATGCTGTCTCTCTCTCCCTCGCGCTGACTCTCTATCACCCCGCGCTGTCTCTCTCTCTCCCTCATGCTCTCTCTCTCTCGCGCTGTCTCTCCCTCTCCCCCACGCTGTCTCCCTCTCTCTCCCTCAAGCTGTCTCTCTCTCTCCCTCTCCCTCATGCTGTCTCTCTCTCTCTCCCTGGCACTGTCTCTTTTTCTCTCTCCATCCCTCATGCTGTCTCTCTCTCTCTCCACCGCGCTGTCTCCTTCACTCTTCCTCATGCTGTCTATCTCTCTCCCTCATGCTGTCTCTCTCTCTCCCTCACGCTGTCTCCTGCTCTCTCCCTCATGCTGTCTCTCTCCCTCTCCCTCGCACTGCCTCTCTCTCTCTCCCTCTCTTCCTAGTGCAATCTCTCTCTCCCTCGCGCTGTCTCTCTCTCCCTCACGCTGTCTCTCTCTCTCTCCCTCTCTTCCTCATGCTGTCTCTCTCTAGCGCTGTCTCTCTCTCTCCCTCATGCTGTCTCTCTCTCTCTCCCTCGCGCTGTCTCTATCTCTCTCCCCCCCGGCTGTCTCTCTCTCTTCCTCATGCTGTCTATCTCTCTCCCTCGTGCTGTCTCTCTCTCTCCCCCGCGCTGTCTCCCTCTCTCTCCCTCATGCTGTCTCTCTCTCTCCCTCTCCCTCACGCTGTCTCTCTCTCTTCTCTCCCTCTCTACCTGGTGCTGCCTCTCTCTCCCTCGCGCTGTCTCTCTCTCTCTTCCCCGGGCTGTCTCTCTCTCTTCCTCATGCTGTCTTTCTCTCTCCCTCGTCCTGTCTCTTTCTCTCCACTGCGCTGACTCCCTCTCACTCCCTCATGCTGTCTCTCTCTCTCCCTGACACTCGCGCTGTCTCTCTCTCTCTCTCTCCCTCGCGCTGTCTCTCTCTCTCTCCCCTGGGCTGTCTCTCTCTCTTCCTCATGCTGTCTTTCTCTCTCCCTCATCCTGTCTCTCTCTCTCCACTGCGCTGTCTCCCTCTCTCTCCCTCATGCTGTCTCTCTCTCTCCCTGACCCTCGCGCTGTCTCTCTCTCTCTCCCCCGGGCTGTCTCTCGCTCTTCCTCATGCTGTCTATCTCTCTCCCTCGTGCTGTCTCTCTCTCTCCCCCGCGCTGTCTCCTTCTCTCTCACTCATGCTGTCTCTCTCTCCTTGTCCCTCTCCCTCGCGCTGACTCTCTCTCTCTCCCTCTCTTCCTAGTGCTGTCTCTCTCTCCCTCGCGCTGTCTCTCTCTCTCCCTCACGCTGTCTCTCTCTCTCTCACTCTCTTCTTCATGCTGTCTCTCTCTCGATCTGTCTCTCTCTCTCCCTCATGCTGTCTCTCTCTCTCTCTCTCTCCCTCGCGCTGTCTCTCTCTCTCTCCCTCGGGCTGTCACTCTCTCTTCTTCATGCTGTTTATCTCTCTCCCTCGTGCTGTCTCTCTCTCTCCCCTGCGCTGTCTCCCTCTCTCTCCCTCATGCTGTCTCTCTCTCTCCCTGTCCCTCGCGCTGTCTCTCTCTCTCTCTCCCCCCGGCCTGTCTCTCTCTCTTCCTCATGCTGTCTATCTCTCTCCCGCCTGCTGTCTCTCTCTCTCTCCCCTGGGCTGTCTCTCTCTCTTCCTCATGCTGTCTATCTCTCTCCCTCCTGCTGTCTCTCTCTCTCTCCCTGCGCTGTCCTCCTCTCTCTCCCTCGTGATGTCTCTCTCTCTACTTGGTGCTGTCTCTCTCTCCCTCGTGCTGTCTCTCTCTCTCGCCCGTGCTGTCTCTCTCTCCCTCAAGCTTTTTCTCTCTCTCTTTCTCCCTCACGCTGTCTCTCTCTCTCACTTGTGCTGTCTCCCTCTCTCTCTCATGCTGTCTCTCTCTCTCCTTCTCCCTCACACTTTCTCACTCTCTCTCTCTCCCTCACGCTGTCTGTCTCTCTCCCTCCAGCTGTCTCTCCCTCTCACTCTCCCTCGTGCTGTCTCTATCTCTACTTCATGCTTTCTCTCTCTCCCTCGCACGGTCTATCTCTCTCCCCTGCTGTCTCTCTCTCACTCTCACGCTGTCTCTCTCTCTCTCTCTCCCTCACGCGGTCTCTCTCTCTCACTCGCGCTGTCTCCCTTTCTCTCCCTCCCCCTCACACTGACTCTCTCTCACACTCTCTCTCCCCCTCATGCAGTCTCTCTCCCTATCACCCTCGCACTGTCTCCTTTTCACTCTCCATCCCTTATGCTGTCTATCTCACTCTCTCCCTCATGCTGTCTCTCTCTCTCCCTCTCTTCCTCATGCTGTCTCTCTCTCCCTCGCGCTGTCTCTCTCTCTCCCCCGCGCTGTCTCTCTCTCTTCCTCATGCTGTCTATCTCTCTCCCTCATGCTGTCTCTCTCTCTCTCTCTCCCTCACGCTGACTCTCTCTCTCCCCCGCGCTGTCTCTCTCTCTTCCTCATGCTGTCTATCTCTCTCCCTCGTGCTGTCTCTCTCCCTCTCCCTCGCGCTGTCTCCCTCTCTCTCCCTCTCTTCCATTGCTGTCTGTCTCTCCCTCGCGCTGTCTCTCTCTCTCCCTCATGCTGTCTCTCTCCCTCTCCCTCTCTTCCTCATGCTGCCTCTCTCTCCCTCACGCTGTCTCATTCTCTACCTCATACTGTCTCTCTCTCTCCCTCGCGCTGTCTCTCTCTCTCTCTCCCCCGGGCTGTCTCTCTCCCTCCCTCGTGCTGTCTCTCTCTCTGCCCCGGGCTGTCTCCCTCTATCTCCCTCATGCTGTCTCTCTCTCTCCCTCTCCCTCGCGCTGTCTCTCTCTCTCTCCCACTCTTCTTAGTGCTGTCTCTCTCTCCCTCGTGCTGTCTCTCTCTCTCCCTCACGCTGTCTCTCTCTCTCTCTCCCTCTCTTCCTCATGCTGTCTCTCTCTCTCTCTCTTTCTCTTGCGCTGTCTCTCCCCTTCATGGTGTCTCTCTCTCTCTCCCTCATGCTGTCTCTCTCTCTCCCTCTCCCTCGCGCTGTCTCCCTCTCTCTCCCTCGCTTCCTAGTGCTGTCTGTCTCTCCCTCGCGCTGTCTCTCTCTCTCCCTCACGCTGTCTCTCTCCCTCTCCCTCTCTTCCTCATGCTGCCTCTCTCTCCCTCACGCTGTCTCTCTCTCTCCCTCATACTGTCTCTCTCTCTCCCTCGCGCTGTCTCTCTCTCTCTCTCCCCCGGGCTGTCTCTCTCTCTCCCTCGTGCTGTCTCTCTCTCTCCCCCGGGCTGTCTCCCTCTATCTCCCTCATGCTGTCTCTCTCTCTCCCTCTCCCTGGCATTGTCTCTCTCACTCTCTCCCCTGCGCTGTCTCTCTCGCACACTCTCTCTCCCTCGTGCTGTCTCTCTCTCTCTCCCTCTCTTCCTCGTGCTGTCTCTCTCTCCCACGTGCTGTCTCTCTCTCTCAATCATGCTGTCCCTCTCTCTCTCTCCCTTGCGCTGTCTCTCTCTCCCCCTCACGCTGTCTCTCTCTCTCTCCCACAAGCTGTCTCTCGCTCACCCTCTCCCTCATGTTGTCTCTCTCTCTCTCTCTCCCCTGCGCTGTCTCTCTCTCTCACTCTCTCCATTGCACTGTCTCTCTCTCTCTCTCCCTGCCCCAGCTGTTTCTCTCTCACTCTCCCTCACGCTGTCTCTCTCTGTACTTCGTGCCGTCACTCTTTCCCTCGTGCAGTCTTTCTCCCTCTCCCCCGCGCTGTCTCTCTCTCTCCCTCATGCTGTCTCTCTCTCGCTCTCTCTACCTCTCCCTCGCGCTGTCTCTCTCTCCCCATGCAGTCTCCCTCTCTCTCCCTCACGCTGTCTCTCTCTCTCCCTCTCGCTCACGCTGACTCTCTCTTTCTCTCTCTCTCTCTCTCCCTCATGCTGTCTCTCTCTCTCTCCCTCGCATTGTCTCTTTTTCCCTCTCCATCCCACATGCTCTCTCTCTCTCTCTGTCTCCCTCACGCTGTCTCTCTCTCTCTCCCTCTCTTCCTCGTGCTGTCACTCTCTCTCCCTCACGCTGTCTCCCTCTCTCTCCCTCATGCTGTCTCTCTCTCCCTCTCCCTTGCGCTAACTCTCTCTCTCTCTCTCTCTACCCCTCATGCTTTGTCTCTCGCCCCCTCGCACTGTCTCTTTTTTTCTCTCCATCCCTCATGCTGTCTCTCTCTCTCCCTCGCACTGTCTCTTTTTCTCTCTCCATCCCTCATGCTGTCTCTCTCTCTCCCTCACGCTGTCTCTCTCTCTCTCCCTCTCTTCGTCGTGCTCTTTCTCTCTCCCTCGCGCTGTCTATCTCTCTCCCCCGTGATGTCTCTCTCTCTCCGTCCCGCTGTCGGTCTCCCTATCTCCCTCGCACTGTCTCTTTTTCTCTCTCCATCCCTCATGCTGTCTCTATCTCTCTCTCCCTCACGCTGACTCTCTCTCTCTCCCTCTCTTCCTCATGCTGTCTCTCTCTCCCTCGCGCTGTCTCTCTCTCTCCCTCATGCTCTCTCTCTCTCTCTCTCTCCCTGGCGCTGTCTCTCTCTCACTCACACCGGGCTGTCTCCCTCTCTTCCTCATGCTGTCTATCTCTCTCCCTCGTGCTGTCTCTCTCTCTCTCTCCTGCGCTGTCTACCTCTCTCTCCCTCATGCTCTCACTCTTTATCCCTCTCCCTCGCGCTGTCTCTCTCTCTCTCCCTCATGATGTCTCTCTCTCTCTCCCTCTCTTCCTCGTGCTGTCTCTCTCTCCCTCACGCTGTCTCTCTCTCTCCCTCATGCTGTCTCTCTCTCTCTCTCTCTCTCTTGCGCTGTCTCACCCCTTCACGGTGTCTCTCTCTCTCTCTCTCCCTCATGCTGTCTCTCTCTCTGTCCCTCTCCCTCGCATTGTCTGTCTCACTCTCTCTCATGCGCTGTCTCTCTCACAAACTCGCTCTCCCTCGCGCTGTCTCTCTCTCTCTCCCTCCCGCCCAGCTTTCTCTCTCTCTCCCTCGCACTGTCTCTCTCTACTTCATGCTGTCTCTCTCTCCCTCGCGCCGACTCTCTATCTCCCCCATGCTGTCTCTGTCTCTCCCTCATGCTCTCTCTCTCTCGCGCTGTCTCTCCCTCTCCCCCACGCTGTCTCCCTCTCTCTCCCTCACGCTGTCTCTCTCTCTCCCTCTCCCTCATGCTGACTCTCTCTCTCTCCCTCGCACTGTCTCTTTTTCTCTCTCCGTCCCGCATGCTGTCTCTCTCTCTCTCCACCGTGCTGTCTCCTTCTCTCTTCCTCATGCTGTCTATCTCTCTCCCTCATGCTGTCTCTCTCTCTCCACGGCGCTGTCTCCTTCTCTCTCCCTCATGCTGTCTCTCTCTCTCCCTCTCCCTCGCGCTGCCTCTCTCTCTCCCTCGCGCTGTCTCTCTCTCTCTCCCACGGGCTGTCTCTCTCTCTTCCTCTTGCTGTCTATATCTCTCCCTCATGCTGTCTCTCTCTCTCCCCCGCGCTGTCTCCTTCTCTCTCCCTCATGCTGTCTCTCTCTCTCCCTCTCCCTCGCGCTGCCTCTCTCTCTCTCCCTCTCTTCCTAGTGATGTCTCTCTCTCCCTCGTGCTGTCTCTCTCTCCCGCATGCTGTCTCTCTCTCTCTCCCTCTCTTCCTCATGCTGTCCCTCTCTCGCACTGTCTCTCTCTCTCCCTCAAGCTGTCTCTCTCTCTCTCTCTCTCTCCCTTGCGCTGTCTCTCTCTCTCCCTCTCCCTCGCGCTGCCTCTCTCTCTCTCTCTCTCTTCCTAGTGCTGTCTCTCTCTCCCTCGCGCTGTCTCTCTCTCCCTCATGCTGTCTCTCTCTCTCTCCCTCTCTTCCTCATGCTGTCTCTCTCTCGATTTGTCCCTCTCTCTCCCTCATGCTGTCTCTCTCTCTCTCTCTCTCCCTCGCGCTGTCTCTCTCTCTCTCCCCCGGGCTGTCTCTCTCTCTCTTCTTCATGCTGTCTATCTCTCTCCCTCGTGCTGTCTCTCTCTCTCCCCCGCGCTGTCTCCCTTTCTCTCCCTCATGCTGTCTCTCTCTCTCCCTCCCCCAGCTGTTTCTCTCTCACTCTCCCTCACGCTGTCTTTCTCTGTACTTTGTGCCGTCAGTCTTTCCCTCGTGCAGTCTTTCTCTCTCTCCCCCACGCTGTCTCTCTCTCTCCCTCATGCTGTCTCTCTCTCGCTCTCTCTACCTCTCCCTCGCGCTGTCTCTCTCTCCCCCACGCTGTCTCCCTCTCTCTCTCTAATGCTGTCTCTCTCTCTCCCTCACGCTGTCTCTCTCTCTCCCTCTCCCTCGCACTGTCTCTCTCCCTCACGCTGTCCCTCTCTCTCTCCCTCTCTTCCTCATGCTGTCTCTCTCTCCCTCATGCTGTCTCTCTCTCACCCTCATACTGTCTCTCTCTCTCTCTCCCTCGCGCTGTCTCTCTCTCTCTCCCCCGGGCTGTCTCTCTCTCTCTTCCTCATGCTGTCTATCTCTCTCCCTCGTGCTGTCTCTCTCTCTCCCCCACGCTGTCTCCTTCTCTCTCCCTCATGCTGTCTCTCTCTCTCCCTCTCCCTCGCGCTGCCTCTCTCTCTCTCCCTCTCTTCCTAGTGCTGTCTCTCTTTCCCTCGCGCTGTCTCTCTCTCTCCCTCACGCTGTCTCTCTCTCTCTCCCTCTCTTCTTCATGCTGTCTCTCTCTCGATCTTTCTCTCTCTCTCCCTCATTCTGTCTCTCTCTCTCTCTCTCTCCCTCGCGCTGTCTCTCTCTCTCTCCCCCGTGCTGTCTCTCTCTCTCTTCCTCATGCTGTCTATCTCTCTCCCTCGTGCTGTCTCTCTCTCTCCCCCGCGCTGTCTCCCTCTCTCTCCCTCACGCTCTCTCTCTCTCTCCCTCTCCCTAGCGCTGTCTCTCTCTCTCTCTCCCTCTCTTTCTAGTGCTGCCTCTCTCTCCCTCGCGCTGTCTCTCTCTCTCTCCCCCGGGCTGTCTCTCTCTCTTCCTCATGCTGTCTATCTCTCTCCCTCATGCTGTCTCTCTCTCTCTCCCCCGGGCTGGCTCTCTCTCTTCCTCATGCTGTCTATCTCTCTCCCTCCTGCTGTCTCACTCTCTCTCCCCTGTGCTGTCTCCCTCTCTCTCCCTCGTGCTGTCTCTCTCTCTACTTGGTGCTGTCTCTCTCTCCCTCGTGCTGTGTCTCTCTCTCGCCCGTGCTGTCTTTCTCTCCCTCAAGCTTTTTCTCTCTCTCTCTCTACCTCACGCTGTCTCTCTCTCTCACTCGTGCTGTCTCCCTCTCTCCCCCTCAAACTGTCTCTCTCTCTCCCTCATGCTGTCTCTCTCTCTCCCTCTCCCTCGCGCTGCCTCTCTCTCTCTCTCTCCCTCTCTTTCTAGTGCTGCCTCTCTCTCCCTCGCGCTGTCTCTCTCTCTCTCCCCCGGTCTGTATCTCTCTCTTCCTCAAGCTGTCTATCTCTCTCCCTCGTGCTGTCTCTCTCTCTCCCCTGCGCTGTCTCCCTCTCTCTCCCTCATGCTGTCTCTCTCTCTCCCTGACCCTCGCGCTGTCTCTCTCTCTCTCCCCCGGGCTGTCTCTCTCTCTTCCTCATGCTGTCTATCTCTCTCCCTCCTGCTGTCTCTCTCTCTCCCCCGCGCTGTCTCCCTCTCTCTCCCTCACGCTCTCTCTCTCTCTCCCTCTCCCTAGCGCTGTCTCTCTCTCTCTCTCCCTCTCTTTCTAGTGCTGCCTCTCTCTCCCTCGCGCTGTCTCTCTCTCTCTCCCCCGGGCTGTCTCTCTCTCTTCCTCATGCTGTCTATCTCTCTCCCTCATGCTGTCTCTCTCTCTCTCCCCCGGGCTGGCTCTCTCTCTTCCTCATGCTGTCTATCTCTCTCCCTCCTGCTGTCTCACTCTCTCTCCCCTGTGCTGTCTCCCTCTCTCTCCCTCGTGCTGTCTCTCTCTCTACTTGGTGCTGTCTCTCTCTCCCTCGTGCTGTGTCTCTCTCTCGCCCGTGCTGTCTTTCTCTCCCTCAAGCTTTTTCTCTCTCTCTCTCTACCTCACGCTGTCTCTCTCTCTCACTCGTGCTGTCTCCCTCTCTCCCCCTCAAACTGTCTCTCTCTCTCCCTCATGCTGTCTCTCTCTCTCCCTCTCCCTCGCGCTGCCTCTCTCTCTCTCTCTCCCTCTCTTTCTAGTGCTGCCTCTCTCTCCCTCGCGCTGTCTCTCTCTCTCTCCCCCGGTCTGTATCTCTCTCTTCCTCAAGCTGTCTATCTCTCTCCCTCGTGCTGTCTCTCTCTCTCCCCTGCGCTGTCTCCCTCTCTCTCCCTCATGCTGTCTCTCTCTCTCCCTGACCCTCGCGCTGTCTCTCTCTCTCTCCCCCGGGCTGTCTCTCTCTCTTCCTCATGCTGTCTATCTCTCTCCCTCCTGCTGTCTCTCTCTCTCCCCCGCGCTGTCTCCCTCTCTCTCCCTCACGCTCTCTCTCTCTCTCCCTCTCCCTAGCGCTGTCTCTCTCTCTCTCTCCCTCTCTTTCTAGTGCTGCCTCTCTCTCCCTCGCGCTGTCTCTCTCTCTCTCCCCCGGGCTGTCTCTCTCTCTTCCTCATGCTGTCTATCTCTCTCCCTCATGCTGTCTCTCTCTCTCTCCCCCGGGCTGGCTCTCTCTCTTCCTCATGCTGTCTATCTCTCTCCCTCCTGCTGTCTCACTCTCTCTCCCCTGTGCTGTCTCCCTCTCTCTCCCTCGTGCTGTCTCTCTCTCTACTTGGTGCTGTCTCTCTCTCCCTCGTGCTGTGTCTCTCTCTCGCCCGTGCTGTCTTTCTCTCCCTCAAGCTTTTTCTCTCTCTCTCTCTACCTCACGCTGTCTCTCTCTCTCACTCGTGCTGTCTCCCTCTCTCCCCCTCAAACTGTCTCTCTCTCTCCCTCATGCTGTCTCTCTCTCTCCCTCTCCCTCGCGCTGACTCTCTCTCTCTCTCTCCCTCTCTTTCTAGTGCTGCCTCTCTCTCCCTCGCGCTGTCTCTCTCTCTCTCCCCCGGTCTGTATCTCTCTCTTCCTCAAGCTGTCTATCTCTCTCCCTCGTGCTGTCTCTCTCTCTCCCCTGCGCTGTCTCCCTCTCTCTCCCTCATGCTGTCTCTCTCTCTCCCTGACCCTCGCGCTGTCTCTCTCTCTCTCCCCCGGGCTGTCTCTCTCTCTTCCTCATGCTGTCTATCTCTCTCCCTCCTGCTGCGTCTCTCTCTCTCCCCCGGGCTGTCTCTCTCTCTTCCTCATGCTGTCTATCTCTCTCCCTCCTGCTGTCTCTCTCTCTCTCCCCTGCGCTGTCTCCCTCTCTCTCCCTCGTGCTGTCTCTCTCTCTCCCCCGGGCTGTCTCCCTCTATCTCCCTCATGCTGTCTCTCTCTCTCCCTCTCCCTCGCGCTGTCTCTCTCTCTCTCCCACTCTTCCTAGTGCTGTCTCTCTCTCCCTCGCGCTGTCTGTCTCTCTCTCTCTCTCGTTCTCTTGCGCTGTCTCTCCCCTTCACGGTGTCTCTCTCTCTCTCCCTCATGCTGTCTCTCTCTCTCCCTCTCCCTGGCATTGTCTCTCTCACTCTCTCCCTTGCGCTGTCCCTCTCGCACACTCTCTCTCCCTCGTGCTGTCTCTCTCTCTCTCCCTCTCTTCCTCGTGCTGTCTCTCTCTCCAACGTGCTGTCTCTCTCTCTCAATCATGCTGTCTCTCTCTCTCTCCCTTGCGCTGTCTCTCTCTCCCCCTCACGCTGTCTCTCTCTCTCTCCCACACGCTGTCTCTCGCTCTCCCTCTCCCTCATGTTGTCTCTCTCCCCTGCGCTGTCTCTTTCTCTCACTCTCTCCATCGCACTGTCTCTGTCTCTCTCTCTCCCTCCCCCAGCTGTTTCTCTCTCACTCTTCCTCACGCTGTCTTTCTCTGTACTTTGTGCCGTCAGTCTTTCCCTCGTGCAGTCTTTCTCTCTCTCCCCCACGCTGTCTCTCTCTCTCCCTCATGCTGTCTCTCTCTCGCTCTCTCTACCTCTCCCTCGCGCTGTCTCTCTCTCCCCCATGCTGTCTCCCTCTCTCTCTCTAATGCTGTCTCTCTCTCTCCCTCACGCTGTCTCTCTCTCTCCCTCTCCCTCGCACTGTCTCTCTCCCTCACGCTGTCCCTCTCTCTCTCCCTCTCTTCCTCATGCTGTCTCTCTCTCCCTCATGCTGTCTCTCTCTCACCCTCAAACTGTCTCTCTCTCTCTCTCCCTCGTGCTGTCTCTCTCTCTCTCCCCCGGGCTGTCTCTCTCTCTCTTCCTCATGCTGTCTATCTCTCTCCCTCGTGCTGTCTCTCTCTCTCCCCCACGCTGTCTCCTTCTCTCTCCCTCATGCTGCCTCTCTCTCTCCCTCTCCCTCGCGCTGCCTCTCTCTCTCTCCCTCTCTTCCTAGTGCTGTCTCTCTCTCCCTCGCGCTGTCTCTCTCTCTCCCTCACGCTGTCTCTCTCTCTCTCCCTCTCTTCTTCATGCTGTCTCTCTCTCGATCTTTCTCTCTCTCTCCCTCATTCTGTCTCTCTCTCTCTCTCTCTCCCTCGCGCTGTCTCTCTCTCTCTCCCCCGTGCTGTCTCTCTCTCTCTTCCTCATGCTGTCTATCTCTCTCCCTCGTGCTGTCTCTCTCTCTCCCCCGCGCTGTCTCCCTCTCTCTCCCTCATGCTGTCTCTCTCTCTCCCTCTCCCTAGCGCTGTCTCTCTCTCTCTCTCCCTCTCTTTCTAGTGCTGCCTCTCTCTCCCTCGCGCTGTCTCTCTCTCTCTCCCCCGGGCTGTCTCTCTCTCTTCCTCATGCTGTCTATCTCTCTCCCTCATGCTGTCTCTCTCTCTCTCCCCCGGGCTGGCTCTCTCTCTTCCTCATGCTGTCTATCTCTCTCCCTCCTGCTGTCTCTCTCTCTCTCCCCTGTGCTGTCTCCCTCTCTCTCCCTCGTGCTGTCTCTCTCTCTACTTGGTGCTGTCTCTCTCTCCCTCGTGCTGTGTCTCTCTCTCGCCCGTGCTGTCTTTCTCTCCCTCAAGCTTTTTCTCTCTCTCTCTCTACCTCACGCTGTCTCTCTCTCTCACTCGTGCTGTCTCCCTCTCTCCCCCTCACGCTGTCTCTCTCTCTCCCTCTCCCTCACACTTTCTCACTCTCTCTCTCCCTCACGCTGTCTGTCTCTCTCCCTCCAGCTGTCTCTCCCTCTCTCTCTCCCTCGCGCTGTCTCTCTCTCTAATTCATGCTTTCTCTCACTCCCTCGCACGGTCGATCTCTCTCCCCTGCTGTCTCTCTCTCACTCTCACGCTGTCTCTCTCTCTATCTCTCCCTCACGCGGTCTCTCTCTCTCACTCACGCTGTCTCCCTTTCTCTCCCTCCCCCTCACACTGACTCTCTCTCACACTCTCTCTCCCCCTCATGCAGTCTCTCTCCCTATTTCCCTCGCACTGTCTCTTTTTCACTCTCCTTCCCTCATGCTGTCTATCTCACTCTGTCCCTCATGCTGTCTCTCTCTCCCTCTCTTCCTCATGCTGTCTCTCTCTCCCTCAAGCTGTCTCTCTGTCACCCTCATGCTGTCTCTCTCTCTCCCTCTCCCTCGCGCTGCCTCTCTCTCTCTCCCTCTCTTCCTAGTGCTGTCTCTCTCTCCCTCGCGCTGTCTCTCTCTCCCTCACGCTGTCTCTCTCTCTCTCCCTCTCTTCCTCATGCTGTCTCTCTCTAGCGCTGTCTCTCTCTCACCCTCATGCTGTCTCTCTCTCTCTATCTCCCTCGCGCTGTCTCTATCTCTCTCCCCCGGGCTGTCTCTCTCTATTCCTCATGCTGTCTTTCTCTCTCCCTCGTCCTGTCTCTCTCTCTCCACTGCGCTGTCTCCCTCTCTCTCCCTCATGCTGTCTCTCTCTCTCCCTGCCCCTCGCGCTGTCTCTCTCTATCTCCCCCGGGCTGTCTCTCTCTCTTCCTTATGCTGTCTATCTCACTCCCTCCTGCTGTCTCTCTATCTCTCCCCTGCGCTGTTTCCCTCTCTCTCCCTCGTGCTGTCTCTCTCTCTACTTGGTGCTGTCCCTCTCTCCCTTGTGCTGTCTCTCTCTCTCTCGCCCGTGCTGTCTCCCTCTTCCTCAAGCTTTTTCTCTCTCTCTCTCTCCCTCACGCTGTCTCTCTCTCTCACTCGTGCTGTCTCCCTCTCTCTCCCTCATGCTGTCTCTCTCTCTCCCTCTCCCGCATACTTTCCTACTCTCTCTCTCCCTCACGCTGTCTCTCTCTCTACTTCATGCTTTCTCTCTCTCCCTTGCACGGTCTATCTCTCTCCCCTGCTGTCTCTCTCTCACTCTCACGCTGTCTCTCTCTCTCTCTCCCTCACGCGGTCTCTCTCTCTCACTCGCGCTGTCTCCCTTTCTCTCCCTCCCCCTCGCACTGACTCTCTCTCAAACTCTCTCTCCCCCTCATGCAGTCTCTCTCCCTATCTCCCTCGCACTGTCTCTTTTCCACTCTTCATCCCTCATGCTGTCTATCTCACTCTCTCCCTCATGCTGTCCCTCTCTCTCCCTCTCTTCCTCATGCTGTCTCTCTCTCCCTCGCACTGTCTCTCTCTCTCCGTCATGCTGTCTCTCTCTCTCTCTCCCTCACGCTGACTCTCTCTCTCCCCCGCGCTGTCTCTCTCTCTTCCTCATGCTGTCTATCTCTCTCCCTCGTGCTGTCTCTCTCTCTCCCCTGCGCTGTCTCCCTCTCTCTCCCTCATGCAGTCTCTCTCTCCCTCTCCCTCGTGCTGTCTCTCTCTCTCTCCCTCTCTTCCTAGTGCTGTCTTTCTCTCCCTTGCGCTGTATCTCTCTCTCCCTCACGCTGTCTCTCTCTCTCACCCTCTCTTCCTCATGCTGCCTCTCCCTCCCTCATGCTGTCTCTGTCTCTCCCTCATACTGTCTCTCTCTCTCTCTCACTCGCGCTGTCTCTCTCTCTCACCTCCGGGCTGTCTCTCTCTCTTCCTCATGCTGTCTATCTCTGTCCCTCGTGCTGTCACTCTCTCTCCCCCGCGCAGTCTCCCTCTCTCTCCCTCATGCTGTCTCTCTCTCTCCCCCGCGCTGTCTCCTTCTCTCTCCCTCATGCTGTCTCTCTCTCTCCCTCTCCCTCGCGCTGCCTCTCTCTCTCTCCCTCTCTTCTTCATGCTGTCTCTCTCTCGATCTTTCTCTCTCTCTCCCTCATTCTGTCTCTCTCTCTCTCTCTCTCGCGCTGTCTCTCTCTCTCTCCCCCGTGCTGTCTCTCTCTCTCTTCCTCATGCTGTCTATCTCTCTCCCTCGTGCTGTCTCTCTCTCTCCCCCGCGCTGTCTCCCTCTCTCTCCCTCATGCTCTCTCTCTCTCTCCCTCTCCCTAGCGCTGTCTCTCTCTCTCTCTCCCTCTCTTTCTAGTGCTGCCTCTCTCTCCCTCGCGCTGTCTCTCTCTCTCTCCCCCGGGCTGTCTCTCTCTCTTCCTCATGCTGTCTATCTCTCTCCCTCATGCTGTCTCTCTCTCTCTCCCCCGGGCTGGCTCTCTCTCTTCCTCATGCTGTCTATCTCTCTCCCTCCTGCTGTCTCTCTCTCTCTCCCCTGTGCTGTCTCTTTCTCTCTCCCTCGTGCTGTCTCTCCCTCTACTTGGTGCTGTCTCTCTCTCCCTCGTGCTGTGTCTCTCTCTCGCCCGTGCTGTCTTTCTCTCCCTCAAGCTTTTTCTCTCTCTCTCTCTACCTCACGCTGTCTCTCTCTCTCACTCGTGCTGTCTCCCTCTCTCCCCCTCACGCTGTCTCTCTCTCTCCCTCTCCCTCACACTTTCTCACTCTCTCTCTCCCTCACGCTGTCTGTCGCTCTCCCTCCAGCTGTCTCTCCCTCTCCCTCTCCCTCGCGCTGTCTCTCTCTCTAATTCATGCTTTCTCTCACTCCCTCGCACGGTCGATCTCTCTCCCCTGCTGTCTCTCTCTCACTCTCACGGTGTCTCTCTCTCTATCTCTCCCTCACGCGGTCTCTCTCTCTCACTCACGCTGTCTCCCTTTCTCTCCCTCCCCCTCACACTGACTCTCTCTCACACTCTCTCTCCCCCTCATGCAGTCTCTCTCCCTATTTCCCTCGCACTGTCTCTTTTTCACTCTCCTTCCCTCATGCTGTCTATCTCACTCTGTCCCTCATGCTGTCTCTCTCTCCCTCTCTTCCTCATGCTGTCTCTCTCTCCCACAAGCTGTCTCTCTGTCTCCCTCATGCTGTCTCTCTCTCTCTCCCTCTCCCTCGCGCTGCCTCTCTCTCTCTCCCTCTCTTCCTAGTGCTGTCTCTCTCTCCCTCGCGCTGTCTCTCTCTCCCTCACACTGTCTCTCTCTCTCTCCCTCTCTTCCTCATGCTGTCTCTCTCTAGCGCTGTCTCTCTCTCACCCTCATGCTGTCTCTCTCTCTCTCTCTCCCTCGCGCTGTCTCTATCTCTCTCCCCCGGGCTGTCTCTCTCTATTCCTCATGCTGTCTTTCTCTCTCCCTCGTCCTGTCTCTCTCTCTCCACTGCGCTGTCTCCCTCTCTCTCCCTCATGCTGTCTCTCTCTCTCCCTGCCCCTCGCGCTGTCTCTCTCTCCCCCGGGCTGTCTCTCTCTCTTCCTTATGCTGTCTATCTCACTCCCTCCTGCTGTCTCTCTCTCTCTCCCCTGCGTTGTTTCCCTCTCTCTCCCTCGTGCTGTCTCTCTCTCTACTTGGTGCTGTCTCTCTCTCCCTTGTGCTGTCTCTCTCTCTCTCGCCTGTGCTGTCTCTCTCTTCCTCAAGCTTTTTCTCTCTCTCTCTCTCCCTCACGCTGTCTCTCTCTCTCACTCGTGCTGTCTCCCTCTCTCTCCCTCACACTGTCTCTCTCTCTCTCTCCCTCACGCGGTCTCTCTCTCTCACTCGCGCTGTCTCCCTTTCTCTCCCTCCCCCTCGCACTGACTCTCTCTCAAACTCTCTCTCCCCCTCATGCAGTCTCTCTCCCTATCTCCCTCGCACTGTCTCTTTTCCACTCTTCATCCCTCATGCTGTCTATCTCACTCTCTCCCTCATGCTGTCCCTCTCTCTCCCTCTCTTCCTCATGCTGTCTCTCTCTCCCTCGCACTGTCTCTCTCTCTCCCTCATGCTGTCTCTCTCTCTCTCTCCCTCACGCTGACTCTCTCTCTCCCCCGCGCTGTCTCTCTCTCTTCCTCATGCTGTCTATCTCTCTCCCTCGTGCTGTCTCTCTCTCTCCCCTCGCGCTGTCTCTCTCTCCCTCTCCCTCATGCTGTCTCTCTCTCCCTCTCCCTCGTGCTGTCTCTCTCTCCCTCCCTCTCTTCCTAGTGCTGTCTTTCTCTCCCTTGCGCTGTATCTCTCTCTCCCTCACGCTGTCTCTCTCTCTCACCCTCTCTTCCTCATGCTGCCTCTCCCTCCCTCATGCTGTCTCTGTCTCTCCCTCATACTGTCTCTCTCTCTCTCTCACTCGCGCTGTCTCTCTCTCTCACCTCCGGGCTGTCTCTCTCTCTTCCTCATGCTGTCTATCTCTGTCCCTCGTGCTGTCACTCTCTCTCCCCCGCGCAGTCTCCCTCTCTCTCCCTCATGCTGTCTCTCTCTCTACCCCACGCTGTCTCCTTCTCTCTCCCTCATGCTGTCTCTCTCTCTCCCTCTCCCTCGCGCTGCCTCTCTCTCTCTCCCTCTCTTCCTAGTGCTGTCTCTCTCTCCCTCGCGCTGTCTCTCTCTCCCTCACGCTGTCTCTCTCTCTCTCTCCCTCTCTTCCTCATGCTGTCTCTCTCTAGCGCCGACTCTCTCTCTCCCTCATGCTGTCTCTCTCTCTCTCTCTCTCCCTCGCGCTGTCTCTATTTCTCTCCCCCGGGCTGTCTCTCTCTCTTCCTCATGCTGTCTATCTCTCTCCCTCGTGCTGTCTCTCTCTCTCCCCCGCGCTGTCTCCCTCTCTCTCCCTCATGCTGTCTCTCTCACTCCCTCTCCCTCATGCTGTATCTCTCTCTCTCTCCCTCTCTACCTAGTGCTGCCTCTCTCTCCCCCGGGCTGTCTCTCTCTATTCCTCATGCTGTCTTTCTCTCTCCCTCGTCCTGTCTCTCTCTCTCCACTGCGCTGTCTCCCTCTCTCTCCCTCATGCTGTCTCTCTCTCTCCCTGTCCCTCGCGCTGTCTCTCTCTCTCTCCCCCAGGCTGTCTCTCTCTCTTCCTTATGCTGTCTATCTCACTCCCTCCTGCTGTCTCTCTCTCTCTCCCCTGCGCTGTTTCCCTCTCTCTCCCTCGTGCTGTCTCTCTCTCTACTTGGTGCTGTCTCTCTCTCCCTTGTGCTGTCTCTCTCTCTCGCCCGTGCTGTCTCTCTCTCCCTCAAGCTTTTTCTCTCTCTCTCTCTCCCTCACGCTGTCTCTCTCTCTCACTCGTGCTGACTCCCTCTCTCTCCCTCGTGCTGTCTCTCTCTCTCGCCCGTGCTGTCTCTCTCTCCCTCAAGCTTTTTCTCTCTCTCTCTCTCCCTCACGCTGTCTCTCTCTCTATTTCATGCTTTCTCTTTCTCCCTTGCACGGTCTATCTCTCTCCCCTGCTGTCTCTCTCTCACTCTCACGCTTTCTCTCTCTCTCTCTCCCTCACGCGGTCTCTCTCTCTCACTCGCGCTGTCTCCCTTTCTCTCCCTCCCCCTCGCACTGACTCTCTCTCAAACTCTCTCTCCCCCTCATGCAGTCTCTCTCCCTATCTCCCTCGCACTGTCTCTTTTCCACTCTTCATCCCTCATGCTGTCTATCTCACTCTCTCTCTCATGCTGTCTCTCTCTCTCCCTCTCTTCCTCATGCTGTCTCTCTCTCCCTCGCACTGTCTCTCTCTCTCCCTCATGCTGTCTCTCTCTCTCTCTCTCCCTCACGCTGACTCCCTCTCTCCCCCGCGCTGTCTCTCTCTCTTCCTCATGCTGTCTATCTCTCTCCCTCATGCTGTCTCTCTCTCTCCCCTGCGCTGTCTCCCTCTCTCTCCCTCATGCAGTCTCTCTCTCCCTCTCCCTCGTGCTGTCTCCCTCTCTCTCCCTCTCTTCCTAGTGTTGTCTGTCTCTCCCTTGCGCTGTATCTCTCTCTCCCTCACGCTGTCTCTCTCTCTCACCCTCTCTTCCTCATGCTGCCTCTCCCTCCCTCACGCTGTCTCTGTCTCTCCCTCATACTGCCTCTCTCTCTCTCTCGCTCGCGCTGTCTCTCTCTCTCACCTCCGGGCTGTCTCTCTCTCTTCCTCATGCTGTGTATCTCTCTCCCTCGTGCTGTCTCTCTCTCTCCCCCTCGCAGTCTCCCTCTCTCTCCCTCATGCTGTCTCTCTCTCTCCTTCTCCCTCACGCTGTCTCTCTCCCTCACGCTGTCCCTCTCTCTCTCCCTCTCTTTCTCATGCTGCCTCTCTCTCCCTCACGCTGTCTCCCTCTCTCACTCATACTTTCTCTCTCTCTCTCTGCCTCGCGCTGTCTCTCTCTCTCTCCCCCAGGCTGTCTCTCTCTCTTCCTCATGCTGTCTATCTCTCTCCCTCGTGCTGTCTCTCTCTCTCCCCCGCGCTGTCTCCTTCTCTCTCCCTCATGCTGTCTCTCTCTCTCCCTCTCCCTCGCGCTGCCTCTCTCTCTCTCCCTCTCTTCCTAGTGCTGTCTCTCTCTCCCTCGTGCTGTCTCTCTCTCGCCCTCACGCTGTCTCTCTCTCTCTCCCTCTCTTCTTCATGCTGTCTCTCTCTCGAACTGTCTCTCTCTCTCCCTCGTGCTGCCTCTCTCTCTCTCTCTCTCCCTCGCGCTGTCTCTCTCTCTCTCCCCCGTGCTGTCTCTCTCTCTTCCTCGTGCTGTCTCTCTCTCTCCCCCGCACTGTCTCCCTCTCTCTCCCTCATGCTGTCTCTCTCTCTCCCTCTCCCTCGCGCTGTCTCTCTCTCTCTCTCCCTCTCTTCCTATTGCTGACTCTCTGTCCCTCGCGCTGTCTCTCTCTCTCTCCCCCGGGCTGTCTCTCTCACATCCTCATGCTGTCTATCTCTCTCCCTCCTGCTGTCTCTCTCTCTCTCCCCCGGGCTGTCTCTCTCTCTTCCTCATGCTGTCTATCTCTCTCCCTCCTGCTGTCTCTCTCTCTCTCCCCTGCGCTGTCTCCCTCTCTCTTCCTCGTGCTGTCTCTCTCTCTACTTGGTGTTGTATATCTCTCCCTCGTGCTGTCTCTCTCTCTCGCCCGTGCTCTCTCTCTCTCCCTCAAGCTTTTCTCTCTCTCTCTCTCCCTCACACTGTCTCTCTCTCTCACTCGTGCTGTCTCCCTCTCTCTCCCTCATGCTGTCTCTCTGTCTCCCTCTCCCTCACACTTTCTCACTCTCTCTCTCTCCCTCATGCTGTCTCTCTCTCTACTTCATGCTTTCTCTTTCTCCCTTGCACGGTCTATCTCTCTCCCCTGCTGTCTCTCTCTCACTCCCACGCTGTCTCTCTCTCTCTCTCTCCCTCACGCGGTCTCTCTCTCTCAATCGCGCTGTCTCCCTTTCTCTCCCTCCCCCTCGCACTGACTCTCTCTCACACTCTCTCTCCCCCTCATGCAGTCTCTCTCCCTATCTCCCTCGCACCTTCTCTTTTCCACTCTCCATCCCTCATGTTGTCTATCTCACTCTCTCCCTCATGCTGTCTCTCTCTCTCCCTCTCTTCCTCATGCTGTCTCTCTCTCCCTTGCGCTATCTCTCTCTCTCCCTCATGCTGTCTCTCTCTCTCTCTCTCCCTCACGCTGACTCTCTCACTCCCCCGCGCTGTCTCTCTCTCTCTTCCTCGTGCTGTCTCTCTCTCTCTCCTGCGCTGTCTACCTCTCTCTCCCTCATGCTCTCACTCTCTATCCCTCTCCCTCGTGCTGTCTCTCTCTCTCTCCATCTCTACCCAGAGCCGTATCTCTCACCCTCGCGCTGTCTCTCTCTCTCTCCCTCATGCTGTCTCTCTCTCCCTCTCTTCCTCGTGCTGTCTCTCTCTCCCTCACGCTGTCTCTCTCTCTCCCTCATGCGTCTCTCTCTCTCTCTCTCTCTCTCTCTCTCTCTCTCTTGCGCTGTCTCTCCCCTTCACGGTGTCTCTCTCTCTCTCTCCCTCATGCTGTCTCTCTCTCTCCCTCTCCCTCGCATTGTCTGTCTCACTCTCTCCCCTGCGCTGTCTCTCTCACAAACTCGCTCTCCCTCGCGCTGTCTCTCCCTCTCTCTCTCCCTACCCCCAGCTGTCTCTCTCTCTCTATCTCTCCCTCGCACTGTCTCTCCCTACTTCATGCTGTCTCTCTCTCCCTCGCGTTGACTCTCTATCAGCCCGCGCTGTCTCTCTCTCTCCCTCATGCTCTCTCTCTCTGGCGCTGTCTCTCTCTCTCCCTCTCCCTCATGCTGACTCTCTCTCTCTCCCTCGCACTGTCTCTTTTTCTCTCTCCATCCCTCATGCTGTCTCTCTCTCTCTCCACCGCGCTGTCTCCTTCTCTCTTCCTCATGCTGTCTCTCTCTCTCCCTCATGCTGTCTCTCTCTCTCCCCCGCGCTGTCTCCTTCTCTCTCCCTCATGCTGTCTCTCTCCCTCTCCCTCGCGCTGCCTCTCTCTCTCTCCCTCTCTTCCTAGTGCAATCTCTCTCTCCCTCGCGCTGTCTCTCTCTCCCTCACGCTGTCTCTCTCTCTCTCCCTCTCTTCCTCATGCTGTCTCTCTCTAGAGCTGTCTCTCTCTCTCCCTCATGCTGTCTCTCTCTCTCTCTCTCCCTCGCGCTGTCTCTATCTCTCTCCCCCGGGCTGTCTCTCTCTCTCTCCCTCATGCTGTCTATCTCTCTCCATCGTGCTGTCTCTCTCTCTCCCTCACGCTGTCCCTCTCTCTCCCTCATACTGTCTCTCTCTCTCTCCCTCGCGCTGTCTCCCTCTCTCTCTCCCGGCCTGTCTCTCTCTCTTCCCCATGCTGTCTATCTCTCTCCCTCGTGCTGTCTCTCTCTCTCCCCCTCGCTGTCTCCTTCTCTCTCCCTCATGCTGTCTCTCTCTCTCCCTCTCCCTCGCGCTGCCTCTCTCTCTCTCCCTCTCTTCCTAGTGCTGTCTCTCTCTCCCTCGTGCTGTCTCTCTCTCTCCCTCACGCTGTCTCTCTCTCTCTCCCTCTCTTCTTCATGCTGTCTCTCTCTCGATCTGTCTCTCTCTCTCCCTCATGCTGTCTCTCTCTCTCTCTCTCCCTCGCGCTGTCTCTCTCTCTCTCCCCCGTGCTGTCTCTCTCTCTCTTCCTCGTGCTGTCTCTCTCTCTCCCCCGCACTGTCTTCCTCTCTCTCCCTCATGCTGTCTCTCTCTCTCCCTCTCCCTCACGCTGTCTCTCTCTCTCTCTCCCTCTCTTCCTAGTGCTGCCTCTCTGTCCCTCGCGCTGTCTCTCTCTCTCTCCCCCGGGCTGTCTCTCTCACATCCTCATGCTGTCTATCTCTCTCCCTCCTGCTGTCTCTCTCTCTCTCCCCTGCGCTGTCTCCCTCTCTCTCCCTCGTGCTGTCTCTCTCTCTACTTGGTGCTGTCTCTCTCTCCCTCGTGCTGTCTCTCTCTCTCGCCCGTGCTCTCTCTCTCTCCCTCAAGCTTTTTCTCTCTCTCTCTCCCTCACGCTGTCTCTCTCTCTCACTCGTGCTGTCTCCCTCTCTCTCCCTCATGCTGTCTCTCTCTCTCCCTCTCCCTCACACTTTCTCACTCTCTCTCTCTCCCTCACGCTGTCTCTCTCTCTACTTCATGCTTTCTCTTTCTCCCTTGCACGGTCTATCTCTCTCCCCTGCTGTCTCTCTCTCACTCTCACGCTGTCTCTCTCCCTCTCTCCCTCACGCGGTCTCTCTCTCTCAATCGCGCTGTCTCCCTTTCTCTCCCTCCCCCTCGCACTGACTCACTCTCACACTCTCTCTCCCCCTCATGCAGTCTCTCTCCCTATCTCCCTCGCACCTTCCCTTTTCCACTCTCCATCCCTCATGCTGTCTATCTCACTCTCTCCCTCATGCTGTCTCTCTCTCTCCCTCTCTTCCTCATGCAGTCTCTCTCTCCCTTGCGCTATCTCTCTCTCTCCCTCATGCTGTCTCTCTCTCTCTCTCTCCCTCACGCTGACTCTCTCTCTCCCCCGCGCTGTCTCTCTCTCTTCCTCGTGCTGTCTCTCTCTCTCTCCTGCGCTGTATACCTCTCTCTCCCTCATGCTCTCACTCTCTATCCCTCTCCCTCGTGCTGTCTCTCTCTCTCTCCATCTCTTCCCAGAGCTGTATCTCTCACCCTCGCGCTGTCTCTCTCTCTCTCCCTCATGCTGTCTCTCTCTCCCTCTCTTCCTCGTGCTGTCTCTCTCTCCCTCACGCTGTCTCTCTCTCTCCCTCATGCTGTCTCTCTCTCTCTCTCTCTCTCTTGCGCTGTCTCTCCCCTTCACGGTGTCTCTCTCTCTCTCTCCCTCATGCTGTCTCTCTCTCTCCCTCTCCCTCGCATTGTCTGTCTCACTCTCTCCCCTGCGCTGTCTCTCTCACAAATTCGCTCTCCCTCGCGCTGTCTCTCCCTCTCTGTCTCCCTACCCCCAGCTGTCTCTCTCTCTCTATCTCTCCCTCGCACTGTCTCTCCCTACTTCATGCTGTCTCTCTCTCCCTCGCGCTGACTCTCTATCACCCCGCGCTGTCTCTCTCTCTCCCTCATGCTCTCTCTCTCTCGCGCTGTCTCTCCCTCTCCCCCACGCTGTCTCCCTCTCTCTCCCTCACGCAGTCTCTCTCTCTCCCTCTCCCTCATGCTGACTCACTCTCTCTCCCTCGCACTGTCTCTTTTTCTCTCTCCATCCCTCATGCTGTCTCTCTCTCTCTCTACCGCGCTGTCTCCTTCTCTCTTCCTCATGCTGTCTATCTCTCTCCCTCATGCTGTCTCTCTCTCTCCCCCGCGCTGTCTCCTTCTCTCTCCCTCATGCTGTCTCTCTCCCTCTCCCTCGCACTGCCTCTCTCTCTCTCCCTCTCTTCCTAGTGCTGTCTCTCTCTCCCTCGCGCTGTCTCTCTCTCCCTCACGCTGTCTCTCTCTCTCTCCCTCTCTTCCTCATGCTGTCTCTCTCTAGCGCTGTCTCTCTCTCCCTCATGCTGTCTCTCTCTCTCTCTCTCCCTCGCGCTGTCTCTATCTCTCTCCCCCGGGCTGTCTCTCTCTCTTCCTCATGCTGTCTATCTCTCTCCCTCGTGCTGTCTCTCTCTCTCCCCCGCGCTGTCTCCCTCTCTCTCCCTCATGCTGTCTCTCTCTCTCCCTCGCCCTCATGCTGACTCTCTCTCTCTCCCTCGCACTGTCTCTTTTTCTCTCTCCATCCCTCATGCTGTCTCTCTCTCTCTCCACCGCGCTGTCTCCTTCTCTCTTCCTCATGCTGTCTATCTCTCTCCCTCATGCTGTCTCTCTCTCTCCCCCGCGCTGTCTCCTTCTCTCTCCCTCATGCTGTCTCTCTCCCTCTCCCTCGCGCTGCCTCTCTCTCTCTCCCTCTCTTCCTAGTGCAATCTCTCTCTCCCTCGCGCTGTCTCTCTCTCCCTCACGCTGTCTCTCTCTCTCTCCCTCTCTTCCTCATGCTGTCTCTCTCTAGAGCTGTCTCTCTCTCTCCCTCATGCTGTCTCTCTCTCTCTCTCTCCCTCGCGCTGTCTCTATCTCTCTCCCCCGGGCTGTCTCTCTCTCTCTCCCTCATGCTGTCTATCTCTCTCCATCGTGCTGTCTCTCTCTCTCCCTCACGCTGTCCCTCTCTCTCCCTCATACTGTCTCTCTCTCTCTCCCTCGCGCTGTCTCCCTCTCTCTCTCCCGGCCTGTCTCTCTCTCTTCCCCATGCTGTCTATCTCTCTCCCTCGTGCTGTCTCTCTCTCTCCCCCTCGCTGTCTCCTTCTCTCTCCCTCATGCTGTCTCTCTCTCTCCCTCTCCCTCGCGCTGCCTCTCTCTCTCTCCCTCTTTTCCTAGTGCTGTCTCTCTCTCCCTCGTGCTGTCTCTCTCTCTCCCTCACGCTGTCTCTCTCTCTCTCCCTCTCTTCTTCATGCTGTCTCTCTCTCGATCTGTCTCTCTCTCTCCCTCATGCTGTCTCTCTCTCTCTCTCTCCCTCGCGCTGTCTCTCTCTCTCCCCCGTGCTGTCTCTCTCTCTCTTCCTCGTGCTGTCTCTCTCTCTCCCCCGCACTGTCTTCCTCTCTCTCCCTCATGCTGTCTCTCTCTCTCTCTCCCTCTCTTCCTAGTGCTGCCTCTCTGTCCCTCACGCTGTCTCTCTCTCTCTCCCCCGGGCTGTCTCTCTCACATCCTCATGCTGTCTATCTCTCTCCCTCCTGCTGTCTCTCTCTCTCTCCCCCGGGCTGTCTCTCTCTCTTCCTTATGCTGTCTATCTCTCTCCCTCCTGCTGTCTCTCTCTCTCTCCCCTGCGCTGTCTCCCTCTCTCTCCCTCGTGCTGTCTCTCTCTCTACTTGGTGCTGTCTCTCTCTCCCTCGTGCTGTCTCTCTCTCTCGCCCGTGCTCTCTCTCTCTCCCTCAAGCTTTTTCTCTCTCTCTCTCCCTCACGCTGTCTCTCTCTCTCACTCGTGCTGTCTCCCTCTCTCTCCCTCATGCTGTCTCTCTCTCTCCCTCTCCCTCACACTTTCTCACTCTCTCTCTCTCCCTCACGCTGTCTCTCTCTCTACTTCATGCTTTCTCTTTCTCCCTTGCACGGTCTATCTCTCTCCCCTGCTGTCTCTCTCTCACTCTCACGCTGTCTCTCTCTCTCTCTCCCTCACGCGGTCTCTCTCTCTCAATCGCGCTGTGTCCCTTTCTCTCCCTCCCCCTCACACTGACTCACTCTCACACTCTCTCTCCCCCTCATGCAGTCTCTCTCCCTATCTCCCTCGCACCTTCCCTTTTCCACTCTCCATCCCTCATGCTGTCTATCTCACTCTCTCCCTCATGCTGTCTCTCTCTCTCCCTCTCTTCCTCATGCTGTCTCTCTCTCCCTTGCGCTATCTCTCTCTCTCCCTCATGCTGTCTCTCTCTCTCTCTCTCCCTCACGCTGACTCTCTCTCTCCCCCGCGCTGTCTCTCTCTCTTCCTCGTGCTGTCTCTCTCTCTCTCCTGCGCTGTATACCTCTCTCTCCCTCATGCTCTCACTCTCTATCCCTCTCCCTCGTGCTGTCTCTCTCTCTCTCCATCTCTTCCCAGAGCTGTATCTCTCACCCTCGCGCTGTCTCTCTCTCTCTCCCTCATGCTGTCTCTCTCTCCCTCTCTTCCTCGTGCTGTCTCTCTCTCCCTCACGCTGTCTCTCTCTCTCCCTCATGCTGTCTCTCTCTCTCTCTCTCTCTCTCTCTTGCGCTGTCTCTCCCCTTCACGGTGTCTCTCTCTCTCTCTCCCTCATGCTGTCTCTCTCTCTCCCTCTCCCTCGCATTGTCTGTCTCACTCTCTCCCCTGCGCTGTCTCTCTCACAAATTCGCTCTCCCTCGCGCTGTCTCTCCCTCTCTCTCTCCCTACCCCCAGCTGTCTCTCTCTCTCTATCTCTCCCTCGCACTGTCTCTCCCTACTTCATGCTGTCTCTCTCTCCCTCGCGCTGACTCTCTATCACCCCGCGCTGTCTCTCTCTCTCCCTCATGCTCTCTCTCTCTCGCGCTGTCTCTCCCTCTCCCCCACGCTGTCTTCCTTTCTCTCCCTCACGCAGTCTCTCTCTCTCCCTCTCCCTCATGCTGACTCACTCTCTCTCCCTCGCACTGTCTCTTTTTCTCTTTCCATCCCTCATGCTGTCTCTCTCTCTCTCCACCGCGCTGTCTCCTTCTCTCTTCCTCATGCTGTCTATCTCTCTCCCTCATGCTGTCTCTCTCTCTCCCCCGCGCTGTCTCCTTCTCTCTCCCTCATGCTGTCTCTCTCCCTCTCCCTCGCACTGCCTCTCTCTCTCTCCCTCTCTTCCTAGTGCTGTCTCTCTCTCCCTCGCGCTGTCTCTCTCTCCCTCACGCTGTCTCTCTCTCTCTCCCTCTCTTCCTCATGCTGTCTCTCTCTAGCGCTGTCTCTCTCTCCCTCATGCTGTCTCTCCCTCTCTCTCTCCCTCGCGCTGTCTCTATCTCTCTCCCCCGGGCTGTCTCTCTCTCTTCCTCATGCTGTCTATCTCTCTCCCTCGTGCTGTCTCTCTCTCTCCCCCGCGCTGTCTCCCTCTCTCTCCCTCATGCTGTCTCTCTCTCTCCCTCTCCCTCACGCTGTCTCTCTCTCTCTCTCCCTCTCTACCTGGTGCTGCCTCTCTCTCCCTCGCGCTGTCTCTCTCTCTCTCCCCCGGGCTGTCTCTCTCTCTTCCTCTTGCTGTCTTTCTCTCTCCCTCGTCCTGTCTCTCTCTCTCCACTGCGCTGTCTCCCTCTCTCTCCCTCATGCTGTCTCTCTCTCTCCCTGAACTTCGCGCTGTCTCTCTCTCTCTCTCTCCCTCGCGCTGTCTCTATCTCTCTCCCCCGGGCTGTCTCTCTCTCTTCCTCATGCTGTCTATCTCTCTCCCTCGTGCTGTCTCTCTCTCTCCCCTGCGCTGTCTCCCTCTCTCTCCCTCATGCTGCCTCTCTCTCTCCCTCTCCCTCACGCTGTCTCTCTCTCTCTCTCCCTCTCTACCTGGTGCTGCCTCTCTCTCCCTCGCGCTGTCTCTCTCTCTCCCCCGGGCTGTCTCTCTCTCTTCCTCACGCTGTCTTTCTCTCTCCCTCGTCCTGTCTCTCTCTCTCCACTGCGCTGTCTCCCTCTCTCTCCCTCATGCTGTCTCTCTCTCTCTCCCTGACCCTCGCGCTGTCTCTCTCTCTCTCCCCCGGGCTATCTCTCTCTCTTCCTCATGCTGTCTATCTCTCTCCCTCGTGCTGTCTCTCTCTCTCCCCCTCGCTGTCTCCTTCTCTCTCCCTCATGCTGTCTCTCTCTCTCCCTCTCCCTCGCGCTGCCTCTCTCTCTCTCCCTCTCTTCCTAGTGCTGTCTCTCTCTCCCTCGCGCTGCCTCTCTCTCCCTCACGCTGTCTCTCTCTCTCTCTCCCTCTCTTCTTCATGCTGTCTCCCTCTCGATCTGTCTCTCTCTCTCCCTCATGCTGTCTCTCTCTCTCTCTCTCTCCCTCGCGCTGTCTCTCTCTCTCTCCCCCGGGCTGTCTGTCTCTCTCTTCCTCATGCTGTCCATCTCTCTCCCTCGTGCTGTCTCTCGCTCTCCCCCGCGCTGTCTCCCTCTCTCTCCCTCATGCTCTCTCTCTCTCTCCCTCTCCCTCGCGCTGTCTCTCTCTCTCTCTCCCTCTCTTTCTAGTGCTGCCTCTCTCTCCCTCACGCTGTCTCTCTCTCTCTCTCCCCCGGGCTGTCTCTCTCTTCTTCATGCTGTCTATCTCTCTCCCTCGTGCTGTCTCTCTCTCTCCCCTGCGCTGTCTCCCTCTCTCTCCCTCATGCTGTCTCTCTCTCTCCCTGTCCCTCGCGCTGTCTCTCTCTCTCTCTCTCTCCCCGGGCTGTCTCTCTCTCTTCCTCATGCTGTCTATCTCTCTCCCTCCTGCTGTCTCTCTCTCTCTCCCCCGGGCTGTCTCTCTCTCTTCCTCATGCTGTCTATCTCTCTCCCTCCTGCTGTCTCTCTCTCTCTCCCCTGCGCTGTCCCCCTCTCTCTCCCTCGTGCTGTCTCTCTCTCTCGCCCGTGCTGTCTCTCTCTCCCTCAAGCTTTTTCTCTCTCTCTCTCTCCCTCACGCTGTCTCTCTCTCTCACTTGTGCTGTCTCCCTCTCTCTCTCTCACGCTGTCTCTCTCTCTCCCTCTCCCTCACACTTTCTCACACTCTCTCTCCCCCTCATGCAGTCTCTCTCCCTATCACCCTCGCACTGTCTCCTTTTCACTCTCCATCCCTTATGCTGTCTTATGCTGTCTCTCTCTCTCCCTCACGCTGTCTCTCTCCCTCTCCCTCTCTTCCTCATGCTGCCTCTCTCTCCCTCACGCTGTCTCACTCTCTACCTCATACTGTCTCTCTCTCTCCCTCGCGCTGTCTCTCTCTCTCTCTCCCCCGGGCTGTCTCTCTCTCTCCCTCGTGCTGTCTCTCTCTCTCCCCCGGGCTGTCTCCCTCTATCTCCCTCATGCTGTCTCTCTCTCTCCCTCTCCCTCGCGCTGTCTCTCTCTCTCTCCCACTCTTCTTAGTGCTGTCTCTCTCTCCCTCGTGCTGTCTCTCTCTCTCCCTCACGCTGTCTCTCTCTCTCTCTCCCTCTCTTTCTCATGCTGTCTCTCTCTCTCTCTCTTTATCTTGCGCTGTCTCTCCTCTTCATGGTGTCTCTCTCTCTCTCTCTCATGCTGTCTCTCTCTCTCCCTCTCCCTCGCGCTCTCTCCCTCTCTCTCCCTCTCTTCCTAGTGCTGTCTGTCTCTCCCTCGCGCTGTCTCTCTCTCTCCCTCACGCTGTCTCTCTCCCTCTCCCTCTCTTCCTCATGCTGCCTCTCTCTCCCTCACGCTGTCTCTCTCTCTCCCTCATACTGTCTCTATCTCTCCCTCGCGCTGTCTCTCTCTCTCTCTCCCCCGGGCTGTCTCTCTCTCTCCCTCGTGCTGTCTCTCTCTCTCCCCCGGGCTGTCTCCCTCTATCTCCCTCATGCTGTCTCTCTCTCTCCCTCTCCCTCGCGCTGACTCTCTCTCTCCCCCGCGCTGTCTCTCTCTCTTCCTCATGCTGTCTATCTCTCTCCCTCGTGCTGTCTCTCTTTCTCCCCTGCGCTGTCGCCCTCTCTCTCCCTCATGCAGTCTCTCTCTCTCCCTCTCCCTCGCGCTGTCTCCCTCTCTCTCCCTCTCTTCCATTGCTGTCTGTCTCTCCCTCGCGCTGTCTCTCTCTCTCCTTCATGCTGTCTCTCTCCCTCTCCCTCTCTTCCTCATGCTGCCTCTCTCTCCCTCACGCTGTCTCACTCTCTACCTCATACTGTCTCTCTCTCTCCCTCGCGCTGTCTCTCTCTCTCTCTCTCCCCCGGGCTGTCTCTCTCTCTCCCTCGTGCTGTCTCTCTCTCTCCCCCGAGCTGTCTCCCTCTATCTCCCTCATGCTGTCTCTCTCTCTCCCTCTCCCTCGCGCTGTCTCTCTCTCTCTCCCACTCTTCTTAGTGCTGTCTCTCTCTCCCTCGTGCTGTCTCTCTCTCTCCCTCACGCTGTCTCTCTCTCTCTCTCCCTCTCTTCCTCATGCTGTCTCTCTCTCCCTCTCTTTCTCTTGCGCTGTCTCTCCCCTTCATGTTGTCTCTCTCTCTCTCCCTCATGCTGTCTCTCTATCTCCCTTTCCCTCGCGCTGTCTCCCTCTCTCTCCCTCTCTTCCTAGTGCTGTCTGTCTCTCCCTCGCGCTGTCTCTCTCTCTCCCTCACGCTGTCTCTCTCCCTCTCCCTCTCTTCCTCATGCTGCCTCTCTCTCCCTCACGCTGTCTCTCTCTCTCCCTCATACTGTCTCTCTCTCTCCCTCGCGCTGTCTCTCTCTCTCTCTCCCCCGGGCTGTCTCTCTCTCTCCCTCGTGCTGTCTCTCTCTCTCCCCCGGGCTGTCTCCCTCTATCTCCCTCATGCTGTCTCTCTCTCTCCCTCTCCCTCGCGCTGTCTCTCTCTCTCCCTCACACTGTCTCTCTCTCCCTCTCCCTCTCTTCCTCATGCTGTCTCTCTCTCTCTCTCTTTCTCTTGCGCTGTCTCTCCCCTTCACGGTGTCTCTCTCTCTCTCCCTCATGCTGTCTCTCTCTCTCCCTCTCCCTGGCATTGTCTCTCTCACTCTCTCCCCTGCGCTGTCTCTCTCGCACACTCTCTCTCCCTCGTGCTGTCTCTCTCTCTCTCCCTCTCTTCCTCGTGCTGTCTCTCTCTCCCACGTGCTGTCTCTCTCACTCAATCATGCTGTCTCTCTCTCTCTCTCCCTTGCGCTGTCTCTCTCTCCCCCTCACGCTGTCTCTCTCTCTCTCCCACACGCTGTCTCTCGCTCACCCTCTCCCTCATGTTGTCTCTCTCTCTCTCTCTCCCCTGCGCTGTCTCTCTCTCTCACTCTCTCCATCGCACTGTCTCTCTCTCTCTCTCTCCCTCCCCCAGCTGTTTCTCTCTCACTCTCCCTCACGCTGTCTCTCTCTCTCTCCCTCTCTTCCTCATGCTGTCACTCTCTCTCCCTCGCGCTGTCTCTCTCTCTCCCTCATGCTGTCTCTCTCTCGCTCTCTCTATCTCTCCCTCGCACTGTCTCTCTCTCCCCCATGCTGTCTCCCTCTCTCTCCCTCACGCTGTCTCTCTCTCTCCCTCTCGCTCGTGCTGACTCTCTCTTTCTCTCTCTCTCTCTCTCCCTCATGCTGTCTCTCTCTCTCTCCCTCGCACTGTCTCTTTTTCTCTCTCCATCCCTCATGCTCTCTCTCTCTCTGTCTCCCTCACGCTGTCTCTCTCTCTCTCCCTCTCTTCCTCGTGCTGTCACTCTCTCTCCCTCACGCTGTCTCCCTCTCTCTCCCTCATGCTGTCTCTCTCTCCCTCTCCCTTGCACTAACTCTCTCTCTCTCTCTCTCTACCCCTCATGCTTTGTCTCTCGCCCCCTCGCACTGTCTCTTTTTCTCTCTCCATCCCTCATGCTGTCTCTCTCTCTCCCTCGCACTGTCTCTTTTTCTCTCTCCATCCCTCATGCTGTCTCTCTCTCTCTCTCCCTCACGCTGTCTCTCTCTCTCTCCCTCTCTTCCTCGTGCTCTTTCTCTCTCCCTCGCGCTGTGTATCTCTCTCCCCCGTGCTGTCTCTCTCTCTCCGTCCTGCTGTCGGTCTCCCTATCTCCCTCGCACTGTCTCTTTTTCTCTCTCCATCCCTCATGCTGTCTCTATCTCTCTCTCCCTCACGCTGACTCTCTCTCTCTCCCTCTCTTCCTCATGCTGTCTCTCTCTCCCTCGAGCTGTCTCTGTCTCTCCCTCATGCTGTCTCTCTCTCTCTCTCTCCCTGGCGCTGTCTCTCTCTCACTCACCCCGGGCTGTCTCCCTCTCTTCCTCATGCTGTCTATCTCTCTCCCTCGTGCTGTCTCTCTCTCTCTCTCCTGCGCTGTCTACCTCTCTCTCCCTCATGCTCTCACTCTCTCTCCCTCTCCCTCGTGCTGTCTCTCTCTCTCTCCATCTCTTCCCAGAGCTGTATCTCTCACCCTCGCGCTGTCTCTCTCTCTCTCCCTCATGCTGTCTCTCTCTCTCTCCCTCTCTTCCTCGTGCTGTCTCTCTCTCCCTCACGCTGTCTCTCTCTCTCCCTCATGCTGTCTCTCTCTCTCTCTCTCTCTCTCTCTTGCGCTGTCTCACCCCTTCACGGTGTCTCTCTCTCTCTCTCCCTCATGCTGTCTCTCTCTCTGTCCCTCTCCCTCGCATTGTCTGTCTCACTCTCTCTCATGCGCTGTCTCTCTAACAAACTCGCTCTCCCTGGCGCTGTCTCTCTCTCTCTCTCTCTCCCTCCCCCCCAGCTGTCTCTCTCTCTCCCTCGCACTGTCTCTCTCTACTTCATGCTGTCTCTCTCTCCCTCGCGCCGACTCTCTATCTCCCCCACGCTGTCTCTCTCTCTCCCTCATGCACTCTCTCTCTCGCGCTGTCTCTCCCTCTCCCCCACGCTGTCTCCCTCTCTCCCTCTCCCTCATGCTGACTCTCTCTCTCTCCCTCGCACTGTCTCTTTTTCTCTCTCCGTCCTGCATGCTGTCTCTCTCTCTCTCCACCGCGCTGTCTCCTTCTCTCTTCCTCATGCTGTCTATCTCTCTCCCTCATGCTGTCTCTCTCTCTCCCCCGCGCTGTCTCCTTTTCTCTCCCTCATGCTGTCTCTCTCTCTCCCTTTCCCTCGCGCTGCCTCTCTCTCTCTACCTCGCGCTGTCTCTCTCTCTCTCCCCCGGGCTGTCTGTCTCTCTCTTCCTCATGCTGTCTATCTCTCTCCCTCGTGCTGTCTCTCTCTCTCCCCCGCGCTGTCTCCCTTTCTCTCCCTCATGCTCTCTCTCTCTCTCCCTGTCCCTCGCGCTGTCTCTCTCTCTCTCTCTCCCCGGGCTGTCTCTCTCTCTTCCTCATGCTGTCTATCTCTCTCCCTCCTGCTGTCTCTCTCTCTCTCCCCCGGGCTGTCTCTCTCTCTTCCTCATGCTGTCTATCTCTCTCCCTCCTGCTGTCTCTCTCTCTCTCCCCTGCGCTGTCCTCCTCTCTCTCCCACGTGATGTCTCTCTCTCTACTTGGTGCTGTCTCTCTCTCCCTCGTGCTGTCTCTCTCTCTCGCCCGTGCTGTCTCTCTCTCCCACAAGCTTTTTCTCTCTCTCTCTCTCCCTCACGCTGTCTCTCTCTCTCACTCGTGCTGTCTCCCTCTCTCTCTCTCACGCTGTCTCTCTCTCTCCCTCTCCCTCACACTTTCTCACTCTCTCTCTCTCCCTCACGCTGTCTGTCTCGCTCCCTCCATCTGTCTCTCCCTCTCTCTCTCCCTCGCGCTGTCTCTCTCTCTACTTCATGCTTTCTCTCTCTCCCTCGCACAGTCTATCTCTCTCCCCTGCTGTCTCTCTCTCACTCTCACGCTGTCTCTCTCTCTCTCTCTCCCTCACGCGGTCTCTCTCTCTCACTCGCGCAGTCTCCCTTTCTCTCCCTCCCCCTCACACTGACTCTCTCTCACACTCTCTCTCCCCCTCATGCAGTCTCTCTCCCTATCACCCTCGCACTGTCTCCTTTTCACTCTCCATCCCTTATGCTGTCTATCTCACTCTCTCCCTCATGCTGTCTCTCTCTCTCCCTCTCTTCCTCATGCTGTCTCTCTCTCCCTCGCGCGGTCTCTCTCTCTCCCTCATGCTGTCTCTCTCTCTCTCTCCCTCGCGCTGACTCTCTCTCTCCCCCGCGCTGTCTCTCGCTCTTCCTCATGCTGTCTATCTCTCTCCCTCGTGCTGTCTCTCTCCCTCTCCCTCGCGCTGTCTCTCTCTCTCTCCCACTCTTCTTAGTGCTGTCTCACTCTCCCTCGTGCTGTCTCTCTCTCTCCCTCACGCTGTCTCTCTCTCTCTCTCCCTCTCTTCCTCATGCTGTCTCTCTCTCTCTCTCTTTCTCTTGCGCTGTCTCTCCCCTTCATGGTGTCTCTCTCTCTCTCCCTCATGCTGTCTCTCTCTCTCCCTCTCCCTCGCGCTGTCTCCCTCTCTCTCCCTCTCTTCCTAGTGCTGTCTGTCTCTCCCTCGCGCTGTCTCTCTCTCTCCCTCACGCTGTCTCTCTCCCTCTCCCTCTCTTCCTCATGCTGCCTCTCTCTCCCTCACGCTGTCTCTCTCTCTCCCTCATACTGTCTCTCTCTCTCCCTCGCGCTGTCTCTCTCTCTCTCTCCCCCGGGCTGTCTCTCTCTCTCCCTCGTGCTGTCTCTCTCTCTCCCCCGGGCTGTCTCCCTCTATCTCCCTCATGCTGTCTCTCCCTCTCCCTCTCCCTCGCGCTGACTCTCTCTCTCCCCCGCGCTGTCTATCTCTCTTCCTCATGCTGTCTATCTCTCTCCCTCGTGCTGTCTCTCTTTCTCCCCTGCGCTGTCGCCCTCTCTCTCCCTCATGCAGTCTCTCTCTCTCCCTCTCCCTCGCACTGTCTCCCTCTCTCTCCCTCTCTTCCATTGCTGTCTGTCTCTCCCTCGCGCTGTCTCTCTCTCTCCTTCACGCTGTCTCTCTCCCTCTCCCTCTCTTCCTCATGCTGCCTCTCTCTCCCTCACGCTGTCTCACTCTCTACCTCATACTGTCTCTCTCTCTCCCTCGCGCTGTCTCTCTCTCTCTCCCCCGGGCTGTCTCTCTCTCTCCCTCGTGCTGTCTCTCTCTCTCCCCCGGGCTGTGTCCCTCTATCTCCCTCATGCTGTCTCTCTCTCTCCCTCTCCCTCGCGCTGTCTCTCTGTCTCTCCCACTCTTCTTAGTGCTGTCTCTCTCTCCCTCGTGCTGTCTCTCTCTCTCCCTCACGCTGTCTCTCTCTCTCTCTCCCTCTCTTCCTCATGCTGTCTCTCTCTCTCTCTCTTTCTCTTGCGCTGTCTCTCCCCTTCATGGTGTCTCTCTCTCTCTCCCTCATGCTGTCTCTCTCTCTCCCTCTCCCTCGTGCTGTCTCCCTCTCTCTCCCTCTCTTCCTAGTGCTGTCTGTCTCTCCCTCGCGCTGTCTCTCTCTCCCTCTCACTGTCCCTTGTGCTGTCTCTCTCCCTCTCCCTCTCCCTCATGCTGCCTCACTCTCCCTCACGCTGTCTCTCTCTCTCCCTCATACTGTCTCTCTCTCTCCCTCGCGCTGTCTCTCTCTCTCTCTCCCCCGGGCTGTCTCTCTCTCTCCCTCGTGCTGTCTCTCTCTCTCCCCCGGGCTGTCTCCCTCTATCTCCCTCATGCTGTCTCTCTCTCTCCCTCTCCCTCGCGCTGACTCTCTCTCTCCCCCGCGCTGTCTATCTCTCTTCCTCATGCTGTCTATCTCTCTCCCTCGTGCTGTCTCTCTTTCTCCCCTGCGCTGTCGCCCTCTCTCTCCCTCATGCAGTCTCTCTCTCTCCCTCTCCCTCGCACTGTCTCCCTCTCTCTCACTCTCTTCCATTGCTGTCTGTCTCTCCCTCGCGCTGTCTCTCTCTCTCCTTCACGCTGTCTCTCTCCCTCTCCCTCTCTTCCTCATGCTGCCTCTCTCTCCCTCACGCTGTCTCACTCTCTATCTCATACTGTCTCTCTCTCTCCCTCGCGCTGTCTCTCTCTCTCTCCCCCGGGCTGTCTCTCTCTCTCCCTCGTGCTGTCTCTCTCTCTCCCCCGGGCTGTGTCCCTCTACCTCCCTCATGCTGTCTCTCTCTCTCCCTCTCCCTCGCGCTGTCTCTCTCTCTCTCCCACTCTTCTTAGTGCTGTCTCTCTCTCCCTCGTGCTGTCTCTCTCTCTCCCTCACGCTGTCTCTCTCTCTCTCTCCCTCTCTTCCTCATGCTGTCTCTCTCTCTCTCTCTTTCTCTTGCGCTGTCTCTCGCCTTCATGTTGTCTCTCTCTCTCTCCCTCATGCTGTCTCTCTCTCTCCCTCTCCCTCGCGCTGTCTCCCTCTCTCTCCCTCTCTTCCTAGTGCTGTCTGTCTCTCCCTCGCGCTGTCTCCCTCTCTCCCTCACGCTGTCTCTCTCCCTCTCCCTCTCTTCCTCATGCTGCCTCTCTCTCCCTCAAGCTGTCTCTCTCTCTCCCTCATACTGTCTCTCTCTCTCCCTCGCGCTGTCTCTCTCTCTCTCTCCCCCGGGCTGTCTCTCTCTCTCCCTCGTGCTGTCTCTCTCTCTCCCCCGGGCTGTCTCCCTCTATCTCCCTCATGCTGTCTCTCTCTCTCCCTCTCCCTCGCGCTGTCTCTCTCTCTCTCCCACTCTTGCTAGTGCTGTCTCTTCCTCCCTCGCGCTGTCTCTCTCTCTCCCTCACGCTGTCTCTCTCTCTCTCTCTCCCTCTCTTCCTCATGCTGTCTCTCTCTTTCTCTCTTTCTCTTGCGCTGTCTCTCCCCTTCACGGTGTCTCTCTCTCTCTCCCTCATGCTGTCTCTCTCTCTCCCTCTCCCTGGCATTGTCTCTCTCACTCTCTCCCCTGCGCTGTCTCTCTCGCACACTCTCTCTCCCTCGCGCTGTCTCTCTCTCTCTCCCTCTCTTCCTCGTGCTGTCTCTCTCTCCCACGTGCTGTCTCTCTCACTCAATCATGCTGTCTCTCTCTCTCTCTCCCTTGCGCTGTCTCTCTCTCCCCCTCACGCTGTCTCTCTCTCTCTCCCACACGCTGTCTCTCGCTCACCCTCTCCCTCATGTTGTCTCTCTCTCTCTCTCTCCCCTGCGCTGTCTCTCTCTCTCACTCTCTCCATCGCACTGTCTCTCTCTCTCTCTCTCCCTCCCCCAGCTGTTTCTCTCTCACTCTCCCTCACGCTGTCTCTCTCTCTCTCCCTCTCTTCCTCATGCTGTCACTCTCTCTCCCTCGCGCTGTCTCTCTCTCTCCCTCATGCTGTCTCTCTCTCGCTCTCTCTATCTCTCCCTCGCACTGTCTCTCTCTCCCCCATGCTGTCTCCCTCTCTCTCCCTCACGCTGTCTCTCTCTCTCCCTCTCGCTCGTGCTGACTCTCTCTTTCTCTCTCTCTCTCTCTCCCTCATGCTGTCTCTCTCTCTCTCCCTCGCACTGTCTCTTTTTTTCTCTCCATCCCTCATGCTCTCTCTCTCTCTGTCTCCCTCACGCTGTCTCTCTCTCTCTCCCTCTCTTCCTCGTGCTGTCACTCTCTCTCCCTCACGCTGTCTCCCTCTCTCTCCCTCATGCTGTCTCTCTCTCCCTCTCCCTTGCACTCACTCTCTCTCTCTCTCTCTCTACCCCTCATGCTTTGTCTCTCGCCCCCTCGCACTGTCTCTTTTTCTCTCTCCATCCCTCATGCTGTCTCTCTCTCTCCCTCGCACTGTCTCTTTTTCTCTCTCCATCCCTCATGCTGTCTCTCTCTCTCTCTCCCTCACGCTGTCTCTCTCTCTCTCCCTCTCTTCCTCGTGCTCTTTCTCTCTCCCTCGCGCTGTCTATCTCTCTCCCCCGTGCTGTCTCTCTCTCTCCGTCCCGCTGTCGGTCTCCCTATCTCCCTCGCACTGTCTCTTTTTCTCTCTCCATCCCTCATGCTGTCTCTATCTCTCTCTCCCTCATGCTGACTCTCTCTCTCTCCCTCTCTTCCTCATGCTGTCTCTCTCTCCCTCGCGCTGTCTCTCTCTCTCCCTCATGCTGTCTCTCTCTCTCTCTCTCCCTGGCGCTGTCTCTCTCTCACTCACCCCGGGCTGTCTCCCTCTCTTCCTCATGCTGTCTATCTCTCTCCCTCGTGCTGTCTCTCTCTCTCTCTCCTGCGCTGTCTACCTCTCTCTCCCTCATGCTCTCACTCTCTCTCCCTCTCCCTCGTGCTGTCTCTCTCTCTCTCCATCTCTTCCCAGGGCTGTATTTCTCACCCTCGCGCTGTCTCTCTCTCTCTCCCTCATGCTGTCTCTCTCTCTCTCCCTCTCTTCCTCGTGCTGTCTCTCTCTCCCTCACGCTGTCTCTCTCTCTCCCTCATGCTGTCTCTCTCTCTCTCTCTCTCTCTCTTGCGCTGTCTCACCCCTTCACGGTGTCTCTCTCTCTCTCTCCCTCATGCAGTCTCTCTCTCTGTCCCTCTCCCTCGCATTGTCTGTCTCACTCTCTCTCATGCGCTGTCTCTCTCACAAACTCGCTCTCCCTGGTGCTGTCTCTCTCTCTCTCTCTCCCTCCCCCCCAGCTGTCTCTCTCTCTCCCTCGCACTGTCTCTCTCTACTTCATGCTGTCTCTCTCTCCCTCGCGCCGACTCTCTATCTCCCCCACGCTGTCTCTCTCTCTCCCTCATGCTCTCTCTCTCTCGCGCTGTCTCTCCCTCTCCCCCACCCTGTCTCTCTCCCTCACGCTGTCTCTCTCTCTCCCTCTCCCTCATGCTGACTCTCTCTCTCTCCCTCGCACTTTCTCTTTTTCTCTCTCCGTCCTGCATGCTGTCTCTCTCTCTCTCCACCGCGCTGTCTCCTTCTGTCTTCCTCATGCTGTCTATCTCTCTCCCTCATGCTGTCTCTCTCTCTCCCCCGCGCTGTCTCCTTCTCTCTCCCTCATGCTGTCTCTCTCTCTCCCTCTCCCTCGCGCTGCCTCTCTCTCTCTCCCTCGCGCTGTCTCTCTCTCTCTCCCACGGGCTGTCTCTCTCTCTTCCTCTTGCTGTCTATCTCTCTCCCTCATACTGTCTCTCTCTCTCCCCCGCGCTGTCTCCTTCACTCTCCCTCATGCTGTCTCTCTCTCTCCCTCTCCCTCGCGCTGCCTCTCTCTCTCTCCCTCTCTTCCTAGTGCTGTCTCTCTCTCCCTCGCGCTGTCTGTCTCTCCCTCACGCTGTCTCTCTCTCTCTCCCTCTCTTCCTCATGCTGTCCCTCTCTCGCACTGTCTCTCTCTCTCCCTCAAGCTGTCTCTCTCTCTCTCTCTCTCTCTCCCTTGCGCTGTCTCTCTCTCTCCCTCTCCCTCGCGCTGCCTCTCTCTCTCTTCCTCTCTTCCTAGTGCTGTCTCTCTCTCCCTCATGCTGTCTCTCTCTCCCTCATGCTGTCTCTCTCTCGATCTGTCCCTCTCTCTCCCTCATGCTGTCTCTCTCTCTCTCTCGCTCCCTCGCGCTGCCTCTCTCTCTCTCCCCCGGGCTGTCTCTCTCTCTCTTCCTCATGCTGTCTATCTCTCTCCCTCGTGCTGTCTGTCTCTCTCCCCCGCGCTCTCTCCCTTTCTCTCCCTCATGCTGTCTCTCTCTCTCCCTCTCCCTCGCGCTGTCTCTCTCTCTCTCTCTCCCTCTCTTTCTAGTGCTGCCTCTCTCTCCCTTGCGCTGTCTCCCTCTCTCTCCCTCATGCTGTCTCTCTCTCTCCCTGACCCTCGCGCTGTCTCTCTCTCTCTCCCTCGTGCTGTCTCTCTCTCTCCCCTGCGCTGCCTCCCTCTCTCTCCCTCATGCTGTCTCTCTCTCTCCCTGACCCTCGCGCTGTCTCTCTCTCTCTCCCCCGGGCTGTCTCTCTCTCTTCCTCATGCTGTCTATCTCTCTCCCTCCTGCTGTGTCTCTCTCTCTCCCCCTGGCTGTCTCTCTCTCTTCCTCATGCTGTCTATCTCTCTCCCTCCTGCTGTCTCTCTCTCTCTCCCCTGCGCTGTCTCCCCCTCTCTCCCTCGTGCTGTCTCTCTCTCTCCCCCGGGCTGTCTCCCTCTATCTCCCTCATGCTGTCTCTCTCTCTCCCTCTCCCTCGCGCTGTCTCTCTCTCTCTCCCACTCTTCCTAGTGCTGTCTCTCTCTCCCTCGCGCTGTCTGTCTCTCTTCCTCATGCTGTCTCTCTCTCTCTCTCGTTCTCTTGCGCTGTCTCTCCCCTTCACGGTGTCTCTCTCTCTCTCTCCCTCATGCTGTCTCTCTCTCTCCCTCTCCCTGGCATTGTCTCTCTCACTCTCTCCCCTGCGCTGTCTCTCTCGGACACCCTCTCTCCCTCGTGCTGTCTCTCTCTCTCTCCCTCTCTTCCTCGTGCTGTCTCTCTCTCCAAAGTGCTGTCTCTCTCTCTCAATCATGCTGTCTCTCTCTCTCTCTCCCTTGCGCTGTCTCTCTCTCCCCCTCACGCTGTCTCTCTCTCTCTCTCCCACACGCTGTCTCTCGCTCTCCCTCTCCCTCATGTTGTCTCTCTCTCTCCCCTGCGCTGTCTCTCTCTCTCACTCTCTCCATCGCACTGTCTCTCTCTCTCTCTCACCCTCCCCCAGCTGTTTCTCTCTCACTCTCCCGCACGCTGTCTCTCTCTGTACTTTGTGCCGTCACTCTTTCCCTCGTGCAGTTTTTCTCTCTCTCCCCCGCGCTGTCTCTCTCTCTCCCTCATGCTGCCTCTCTCTCCCTCACGCTGTCTCTCTCTCTCCCTCATACTGTCTCTCTCTCTCCCTCGCGCTGTCTCTCTCTCTGTCTCCCCCGGGCTGTCTCTCTCTCTCCCTCGTGCTGTCTCTCTCTCTCCCCCGGGCTGTCTCCCTCTATCTCCCTCATGCTGTCTCTCTCTCTCCCTCTCCCTCGCGCTGTCTCTCTCTCTCTCCCACTCTTGCTAGTGCTGTCTCTCTCTCCCTCGCGCTGTCTCTCTCTCTCCCTCACGCTGTCTCTCTCTCTCTTTCCCTCTCTTCCTCATGCTGTCTCTCTCTCTCTCTCTTTCTCTTGCGCTGTCTCTCCCCTTCACGGTGTCTCTCTCTCTCTCCCTCATGCTGTCTCTCTCTCTCCCTCTCCCTGGCATTGTCTCTCTCACTCTCTCCCCTGCGCTGTCTCTCTCGCACACTCTCTCTCCTTCGTGCTGTCTCTCTCTCTCTCCCTCTCTTCCTCGTGCTGTCTCTCTCTCCCACGTGCTGTCTCTCTCACTCAATCATGCTGTCTCTCTCTCTCTCTCCCTTGCGCTGTCTCTCTCTCCCCCTCACGCTGTCTCTCTCTCTCTCCCACACGCTGTCTCTCGCTCACCCTCTCCCTCATGTTGTCTCTCTCTCTCTCTCTCCCCTGCGCTGTCTCTCTCTCTCACTCTCTCCATCGCACTGTCTCTCTCTCTCTCTCTCCCTCACCCAGCTGTTTCTCTCTCACTCTCCCTCACGCTGTCTCTCTCTCTCTCCCTCTCTTCCTCATGCTGTCACTCTCTCTCCCTCGCGCTGTCTCTCTCTCTCCCTCATGCTGTCTCTCTCTCGCTCTCTCTATCTCTCCCTCGCACTGTCTCTCTCTCCCCCATGCTGTCTCCCTCTCTCTCCCTCACGCTGTCTCTCTCTCTCCCTCTCGCTTGTGCTGACTCTCTCTTTCTCTCTCTCTCTCTCTCCCTCATGCTGTCTCTCTCTCTCTCCCTCGCACTGTCTCTTTTTCTCTCTCCATCCCTCATGCTCTCTCTCTCTCTGTCTCCCTCACGCTGTCTCTCTCTCTCTCCCTCTCTTCCTCGTGCTGTCACTCTCTCTCCCTCACGCTGTCTCCCTCTCTCTCCCTCATGCTGTCTCTCTCTCCCTCTCCCTTGCACTAACTCTCTCTCTCTCTCTCTCTACCCCTCATGCTTTGTCTCTCACCCCCTCGCACTGTCTCTTTTTCTCTCTCCATCCCTCATGCTGTCTCTCTCTCTCCCTCTCCCTCGCGCTGTCTCTCTCTCTCTCCCACTCTTCCTAGTGCTGTCTCTCTCTCCCTCGCGCTGTCTGTCTCTCTTCCTCATGCTGTCTCTCTCTCTCTCTCGTTCTCTTGCGCTGTCTCTCCCCTTCACGGTGTCTCTCTCTCTCTCTCCCTCATGCTGTCTCTCTCTCTCCCTCTCCCTGGCATTGTCTCTCTCACTCTCTCCCCTGCGCTGTCTCTCTCGGACACCCTCTCTCCCTCGTGCTGTCTCTCTCTCTCTCCCTCTCTTCCTCGTGCTGTCTCTCTCTCCAAAGTGCTGTCTCTCTCTCTCAATCATGCTGTCTCTCTCTCTCTCTCCCTTGCGCTGTCTCTCTCTCCCCCTCACGCTGTCTCTCTCTCTCTCTCCCACACGCTGTCTCTCGCTCTCCCTCTCCCTCATGTTGTCTCTCTCTCTCCCCTGCGCTGTCTCTCTCTCTCACTCTCTCCATCGCACTGTCTCTCTCTCTCTCTCACCCTCCCCCAGCTGTTTCTCTCTCACTCTCCCGCACGCTGTCTCTCTCTGTACTTTGTGCCGTCACTCTTTCCCTCGTGCAGTTTTTCTCTCTCTCCCCCGCGCTGTCTCTCTCTCTCCCTCATGCTGCCTCTCTCTCCCTCACGCTGTCTCTCTCTCTCCCTCATACTGTCTCTCTCTCTCCCTCGCGCTGTCTCTCTCTCTGTCTCCCCCGGGCTGTCTCTCTCTCTCCCTCGTGCTGTCTCTCTCTCTCCCCCGGGCTGTCTCCCTCTATCTCCCTCATGCTGTCTCTCTCTCTCCCTCTCCCTCGCGCTGTCTCTCTCTCTCTCCCACTCTTGCTAGTGCTGTCTCTCTCTCCCTCGCGCTGTCTCTCTCTCTCCCTCACGCTGTCTCTCTCTCTCTCTTTCCCTCTCTTCCACATGCTGTCTCTCTCTCTCTCTCTTTCTCTTGCGCTGTCTCTCCCCTTCACGGTGTCTCTCTCTCTCTCCCTCATGCTGTCTCTCTCTCTCCCTCTCCCTGGCATTGTCTCTCTCACTCTCTCCCCTGCGCTGTCTCTCTCGCACACTCTCTCTCCTTCGTGCTGTCTCTCTCTCTCTCCCTCTCTTCCTCGTGCTGTCTCTCTCTCCCACGTGCTGTCTCTCTCACTCAATCATGCTGTCTCTCTCTCTCTCTCCCTTGCGCTGTCTCTCTCTCCCCCTCACGCTGTCTCTCTCTCTCTCCCACACGCTGTCTCTCGCTCACCCTCTCCCTCATGTTGTCTCTCTCTCTCTCTCTCCCCTGCGCTGTCTCTCTCTCTCACTCTCTCCATCGCACTGTCTCTCTCTCTCTCTCTCCCTCCCCCAGCTGTTTCTCTCTCACTCTCCCTCACGCTGTCTCTCTCTCTCTCTCTCTCTTCCTCATGCTGTCACTCTCTCTCCCTCGCGCTGTCTCTCTCTCTCCCTCATGCTGTCTCTCTCTCGCTCTCTCTATCTCTCCCTCGCACTGTCTCTCTCTCCCCCATGCTGTCTCCCTCTCTCTCCCTCACGCTGTCTCTCTCTCTCCCTCTCGCTCGTGCTGACTCTCTCTTTCTCTCTCTCTCTCTCTCCCTCATGCTGTCTCTCTCTCTCTCCCTCGCACTGTCTCTTTTTCTCTCTCCATCCCTCATGCTCTCTCTCTCTCTGTCTCCCTCACGCTGTCTCTCTCTCTCTCCCTCTCTTCCTCGTGCTGTCACTCTCTCGCCCTCACGCTGTCTCCCTCTCTCTCCCTCATGCTGTCTCTCTCTCCCTCTCCCTTGCACTAACTCTCTCTCTCTCTCTACCCCTCATGCTTTGTCTCACGCCCCCTCGCACTGTTTCTTTTTCTCTCTCCATCCCTCATGCTGTCTCTCTCTCTCCCTCGCACTGTCTCTTTTTCTCTCTCCATCCCTCATGCTGTCTCTCTCTCTCTCTCCCTCACGCTGTCTCTCTCTCTCTCCCTCTCTTCCTCGTGCTCTTTCTCTCTCCCTCGCGCTGTCTATCTCTCTCCCCCGTGCTGTCTCTCTCTCTCCGTCCCGCTGTCGGTCTCCCTATCTCCCTCGCACTGTCTCTTTTTCTCTCTCCATCCCTCATGCTGTCTCTATCTCTCTCTCCCTCACGCTGACTCTCTCTCTCTCCCTCTCTTCCTCATGCTGTCTCTCTCTCCCTCGCGCTGTCTCTCTCTCTCCCTCATGCTGTCTCTCTCTCTCTCTCTCCCTGGCGCTGTCTCTCTCTCACTCACCCCGGGCTGTCTCCCTCTCTTCCTCATGCTGTCTATCTCTCTCCCTCGTGCTGTCTCTCTCTCTCTCTCCTGCGCTGTCTACCTCTCTCTCCCTCATGCTCTCACTCTCTCTCCCTCTCCCTCGTGCTGTCTCTCTCTCTCTCCATCTCTTCCCAGAGCTGTATCTCTCACCCTCGCGCTGTCTCTCTCTCTCTCCCTCATGCTGTCTCTCTCTCTCTCCCTCTCTTCCTCGTGCTGTCTCTCTCTCCCTCACGCTGTCTCTCTCTCTCCCTCATGCTGTCTCTCTCTCTCTCTCTCTCTCTCTTGCGCTGTCTCACCCCTTCACGGTGTCTCTCTCTCTCTCTCCCTCATGCTGTCTCTCTCTCTGTCCCTCTCCCTCGCATTGTCTGTCTCACTCTCTCTCATGCGCTGTCTCTCTCACAAACTCGCTCTCCCTGGCGCTGTCTCTCTCTCTCTCTCTCCCTCCCCCCCAGCTGTCTCTCTCTCTCCCTCGCACTGTCTCTCTCTACTTCATGCTGTCTCTCTCTCCCTCGCGCCGACTCTCTATCTCCCCCACGCTGTCTCTCTCTCTCCCTCATGCTCTCTCTCTCTCGCGCTGTCTCTCCCTCTCCCCCACGCTGTCTCCCTCTCTCTCCCTCACGCTGTCTCTCTCTCTCCCTCTCCCTCATGCAGACTCTCTCTCTCTCCCTCGCACTGTCTCTTTTTCTCTCTCCGTCCTGCATGCTGTCTCTCTCTCTCTCCACCGCGCTGTCTCCTTCTCTCTTCCTCATGCTGTCTAACTCTCTCCCTCATGCTGTCTCTCTCTCTCCCCCGCGCTGTCTCCTTCTCTCTCCCATGCTGTCTCTCTCTCTCCCTCTCCCTCGCGCTGCCTGTCTCTCTCCCTCGCGCTGTCTCTCTCTCTCTCCCACGGGCTGTCTCTCTCTCTTCCTCTAGCTGTCTATCTCTCTCCCTCATGCTGTCTCTCTCTCTCCCCCGCGCTGTCTCCTTCTCTCTCCCTCATGCAGTCTCTCTCTCTCCCTCTCCCTTGCGCTGCCTCTCTCTCTCTCCCTCTCTTCCTAGTGCTGTCTGTCTCTCGCACTGTCTCTCTCTCTCCCTCAAGCTGTCTCTCTCTCTCTCTCTCTCTCTCCCTTGCGCTGTCTCTCTCTCTCTCCCTCTCTTCCTCATGCTGTCCCTCTCTCGCACTGTCTCTCTGTCTCCCTCAAGCTGTCTCTCTCTCTCTCTCTCTCTCTCTCTCTCCCTTGCGCTGTCTCTCTCTCTCCCTCTCCCTCGCGCTGCCTCTCTCTCTCTCCCTCTCTTCCTAGTGCTGTCTCTCTCTCCCTCGTGCTGACTCTCTCTCCCTCATGCTGTCTCTCTCTCTCTCCCTCTCTTCCTCATGCTGTCTCTCTCTCGATCTGTCCCTCTCTCTCCCTCATGCTGTCTCTCTCTCTCTCTCTCTCCCTCGCGCTGCCTCTCTCTCTCTCCCCCGGGCTGTCTCTCTCTCTCTTCCTCATGCTGTCTATCTCTCTCCCTCGTGCTGTCTCTCTCTCTCCCCCGCGCTGTCTCCCTTTCTCTCCCTCATGCTGTCTCTCTCTCTCCCTCTCCCTCGCGCTGTCTCTCTCTCTCTCCCTCTCTTTCTAGTGCTGCCTCTCTCTCCCTTGCGCTGTCTCTCTCTCTCTCCCCCGGTCTGTCTCTCTCTCTTCCTCAAGCTGTCTATCTCTCTCCCTCGTGCTGTCTCTCTCTCTCCCCTGCGCTGTCTCCCTCTCTCTCCCTCATGCTGTCTCTCTCTCTCCCTGACCCTCGCGCTGTCTCTCTCTCTCTCCCCCGGGCTGTCTCTCTCTCTTCCTCATGCTGTCTATCTCTCTCCCTCCTGCTGTATCTCTCTCTCTCCCCCTGGCTGTCTCTTTCTCTTCCTCATGCTGTCTATCTCTCTCCCTCCTGCTGTCTCTCTCTCTCTCCCCAGCGCTGTCTCCCCCTCTCTCCCTCGTGCTGTCTCTCTCTCTCCCCCGGGCTGTCTCCCTCTCTCTCCCTCATGCTGTCTCTCTCTCTCCCTCTCCCTCGCGCTGTCTCTCTCTCTCGCCCACTCTTCCTAGTGCTGTCTCTCTCTCCCTCACGCTGTCTTTCTCTCTTCCTCATGCTGTCTCTCTCTCTCTCTCGTTCTCTTGCGCTGTCTCTCCCCTTCACGGTGTCTCTCTCTCTCTCTCCCTCATGCTGTCTCTCTCTCTCCCTCTCCCTGGCATTGTCTCTCTCACTCTCTCCCCTGCGCTGTCTCTCTCGGACACTCTCTCTCCCTCGTGCTGTCTCTCTCTCTCTCCCTCTCTTCCTCGTGCTGTCTCTCTCTCCAACGTGCTGTCTCTCTCTCTCAATCATGCTGTCTCTCTCTCTCTCTCCCTTGCGCTGTCTCTCTCTCCCCCTCACGCTGTCTCTCTCTCTCTCCCACACGCTGTCTCTCGCACTCCCTCTCCCTCATGTTGTCTCTCTCTCTCCCCTGCGCTGTCTCTCTCTCTCACTCTCTCCATCGCACTGTCTCTCTCTCTCTCTCACCCTCCCCCAGCTGTTTCTCTCTCACTCTCCCTCACGCTGTCTCTCTCTGTACTTTGTGCCGTCACTCTTTCCCTCGTGCAGTCTTTCTCTCTCTCCCCCGCGCTGTCTCTCTCTCTCCCTCATGCTGTCTCTCTCTCGCTCTCTCTACCTCTCCCTCGCGCTGTCTCTCTCTCCCCCACGCTGTCTCCCTCTCTCTCCCTCATGCTGTCTCTCTCTCTCCCTCACGCTGTCTCTCTCTCTCCCTCTCCCTCGCACTGTCTCTCTCCCTCACGCTGTCCCTCTCTCTCACCCTCTCTTCCTCATGCTGTCTCTCTCTCCCTCATGCTGTCTCTCTCTCACCCTCATACTGGCTCTCTCTCTCTCCCTCGCGCTGTCTCTCTCTCTCTCCCCCGGGCTGTCTCTCTCTCTCTTCCTCATGCTGTCTATCTCTCTCCCTCATGCTGTCTCTCTCTCTCCCCCGCGCTATCTCCTTCTCTCTCCCTCATGCTGTCTCTCTCTCTCCCTCTCCCTCGCGCTGCCTCTCTCTCTCTCCCTCTCTTCCTAGTGCTGTCTCTCTCTCCCTCGCGCTGTCTCTCTCTCTCCCTCACGCTGTCTCTCTCTCTCTCCCTCTCTTCTTCATGCTGTCTCTCTCTCGATCTGTCTCTCTCTCTCCCTCATGCTGTCTCTCTCTCTCTCTCTCTCCCTCGCGCTGTCTCTCTCTCTCTCCCCCGGGCTGTCTCTCTCTCTCTTCCTCATGCTGTCTATCTCTCTCCCTCGTGCTGTCTCTCTCTCTCCCCCGCGCTGTCTCCCTCTCTCTCCCTCATGCTCTCTCTCTCTCCCTCTCCCTAGCGCTGTCTCTCTCTCTCTCTCCCTCTCTTTCTAGTGCTGCCTCTCTCTCCCTCGCGCTGTCTCTCTCTCTCTCCCCCGGGCTGTCTCTCTCTCTTCCTCATGCTGTCTATCTCTCTCCCTCATGCTGTCTCTCTCTCTCTCCCCCGGGCTGTCTCTCTCTCTCCCTCATGCTGTCTATCTCTCTCCCTCCTGCTGTCTTTCTCTCTCTCTCCCCTGCGCTGTCTCCCTCTCTCTCCCTCGTGCTGTCTCTCCCTCTACTTGGTGCTGTCTCTCTCTCCCTCGTGCTGTCTCTCTCTCTCACCCGTGCTGTCTTTCTCTCCTTCAAGCTTTTTCTCTCTCTCTCTCTACCTCACGCTGTCTCTCTCTCTCACTCGTGCTGTCTCCCTCTCTCCCCCTCACGCTGTCTCTCTCTCTCCCTCTCCCTCACACTTTCTCACTCTCTCTCTCCCTCACGCTGTCTGTCTCTCTCCCTCCAGCTGTCTCTCCCTCTCTCTCTCCCTCGCGCTGTCTCTCTCTCTAATTCATGCTTTCTCTCTCTCCCTCGCACGGTCGATCTCTCTCCCCTGCTGTCTCTCTCTCACTCTCACGCTGTCTCTCTCTCTGTCTCCCTCTCTTCCTCATGCTGTCTCTCTCTCTCACTCTTTCTCTTGCGCTGTCTCTCCCCTTCATGATGTCTCTCTCTCTCTCCCTCATGCTGTCTCTCTCTCCCTCTCCCTCGCGCTGTCTCCCTCTCTCTCCCTCTCTTCCTAGTGCTGTCTGTCTCTCCCTCGCACTGTCTCTCTCTCTCCCTCACGCTGTCTCTCTCCCTCTCCCTCTCTTCCTCATGCTGCCTCTCTCTCCCTCACGCTGTCTCTCTCTCTCCCTCATACTGTCTCTCTCTCTCCCTCGCGCTGTCTCTCTCTCTCTCTCCCCCGGGCTGTCTCTCTCTCTCCCTCGTGCTGTCTCTCTCTCTCCCCCGGGCTGTCTCCCTCTATCTCCCTCATGCTGTCTCTCTCTCTCCCTCTCCCTCGCACTGTCTCTCTCTCTCTCCCACTCTTCCTAGTGCTGTCTCTCTCTCCCTCGCGCTGTCTCTCTCTCTCCCTCACGCTGTCTCTCTCTCTCTCTCTCCCTCTCTTCCTCATGCTGTCTCTCTCTCTCTCTCTTTCTCTTGCGCTGTCTCTCCCCTTCACGGTGTCTCTCTCTCTCTCCCTCATGCTGTCTCTCTCTCTCCCTCTCCCTGGCATTGTCTCTCTCACTCTCTCCCCTGCGCTGTCTCTCTCGCACACTCTCTCTCCCTTGTGCTGTCTCTCTCTCTCTCGCTCTCTTCCTCGTGCTGTCTCTCTCTCCCACGTGCTGTCTCTCTCTCTCAATCATGCTGTCTCTCTCTCTCTCTCCCTTGCGCTGTCTCTCTCTCCCCCTCACGCTGTCTCTCTCTCTCTCCCACACGCTGTCTCTCGCTCACCCTCTCCCTCATGTTGTCTCTCTCTCTCTCTCTCCCCTGTGCTGTCTCTCTCTCTCACTCTCTCCATCGCACTGTCTCTCTCTCTCTCTCTCCCTCCCCCAGCTGTTTCTCTCTCACTCTCCCTCACGCTGTTTTTCTCTCTCTCCCTCTCTTCCTCATGCTGTCACTCTCTCTCCCTCGCGCTGTCTCTCTCTCTCCCTCATGCTGTCTCTCTCTCGCTCTCTCTATCTCTCCCTCGCACTGTCTCTCTCTCCCCCATGCTGTCTCCCTCTCTCTCCCTCACGCTGTCTCTCTCTCTCTCCCTCTCGCTCATGCTGACTCTCTCTTTCTCTCTCTCTCTCTCTCCCTCATGCTGTCTCTCTCTCTCTCCCTCACACTGTCTCTTTTTCTCTCTCCATCCCTCATGCTCTCTCTCTCTCTGTCTCCCTCACGCTGTCTCTCTCTCTCTCCCTCTCTTCCTCGTGCTGTCACTCTCTCTCCCTCACGCTGTCTCCCTCTCTCTCCCTCATGCTGTCTCTCTCTCCCTCTCCCTTGCACTAACTCTCTCTCTCTCTCTCTCTACCCCTCAAGCTTTGTCTCTCGCCCCCTCGCACTGTCTCTTTTTCTCTCTCCATCCCTCATGCTGTCTCTCTCTCTCCCTCGCACTGTCTCTTTTTCTCTCTCCATCCCTCATGCTGTCTCTCTCTCTCTCTCCCTCACGCTGTCTCTCTCTCTCTCCCTCTCTTCCTCGTGCTCTTTCTCTCTCCCTCGCGCTGTCTATCTCTCTCCCCCGTGCTGTCTCTCTCTCTCCGTCCCGCTGTCGGTCTCCCTATCTCCCTCGCACTGTCTCTTTTTCTCTCTCCATCCCTAACGCTGTCTCTCTCTCTCCCTCATGCTGTCTCTCTCTCTCTCTCTCCCTGGCGCTGTCTCTCTCTCACTCACCCCGGGCTGTCTCCCTCTCTTCCTCATGCTGTCTATCTCTCTCCCTCGTGCTGTCTCTCTCTCTCTCTCCTGCGCTGTCTACCTCTCTCTCCCTCATGCTCTCACTCTCTCTCCCTCTCCCTCGTGCTGTCTCTCTCTCTCTCCATCTCTTCCCAGAGCTGTATCTCTCACCCTCGCGCTGTCTCTCTCTCTCTCCCTCATGCTGTCTCTCTCTCTCTCCCTCTCTTCCTCGTGCTGTCTCTCTCTCCCTCACGCTGTCTCTCTCTCTCCCTCATGCTGTCTCTCTCTCTCTCTCTCTCTCTCTTGCGCTGTCTCACCCCTTCACGGTGTCTCTCTCTCTCTCTCCCTCATGCTGTCTCTCTCTCTGTCCCTCTCCCTCGCATTGTCTGTCTCACTCTCTCTCATGCGCTGTCTCTCTCACAAACTCGCTCTCCCTGGCGCTGTCTCTCTCTCTCTCTCTCCCTCCCCCCCAGCTGTCTCTCCCTCTCCCTCGCACTGTCTCTCTCTACTTCATGCTGTCTCTCTCTCCCTCGCGCCGACTCTCTATCTCCCCCACGCTGTCTCTCTCTCTCCCTCATGCTCTCTCTCTCTCGCGCTGTCTCTCCCTCTCCCCCACGCTGTCTCCCTCTCTCTCCCTCACGCTGTCTCTCTCTCTCCCTCTCCCTCATGCTGACTCTCTCTCTCTCCCTCGCACTGTCTCTTTTTCTCTCTCCGTCCTGCATGCTGTCTCTCTCTCTCTCCACCGCGCTGTCTCCTTCTCTCTTCCTCATGCTGTCTATCTCTCTCCCTCATGCTGTCTCTCTCTCTCCCCCACGCTATCTCCTTCTGTCTCCCTCATGCTGTCTCTCTCTCTCCCTCTCCCTCGCGCTGCCTCTCTCTCTCTCCCTCGCGCTGTCTCTCTCTCTCTCCCACGGGCTGTCTCTCTCTCTTCCTCTTGCTGTCTATCTCTCTCCCTCATGCTGTCTCTCTCTCTCCCCCGCGCAGTCTCCTTCACTCTCCCTCATGCTGTCTCTCTCTCTCCCTCTCCCTCGCGCTGCCTCTCTCTCTCTCCCTCTCTTCCTAGTGCTGTCTCTCTCTCCCTCGCGCTGTCTCTCTCTCCCTCGCGCTGTCTCTCTCTCTCTCCCACGGGCTGTCTCTCTCTCTTCCACTTGCTGTCTATCTCTCTCCCTCATGCTGTCTCTCTCTCTCCCCCGTGCTGTCTCCTTCACTCTCCCTCATGCTGTCTCTCTCTCCCTCTCCCTTGCGCTAACTCTCTCTCTCTCTCTCTCTCTACCCCTCATGCTTTGTCTCTCGCCCCCTCGCACTGTCTCTTTTTCTCTCTCCATCCCTCATGCTGTCTCTCTCTCCCTCGCACTGTCTCTTTTTCTCTCTCCATCCCTCATGCTGTCTCTCTCTCTCTCTCCCTCAAGCTGTCTCTCTCTCTCTCCCTCTCTTCCTAGTGCTGTCTCTCTCTCCCTCGCGCTGTCTCTCTCTCCCTCACGCTGTCTCTCTCTCTCTCCCTCTCTTCCTCATGCTGTCCCTCTCTCGCACTGTCTCTCTCTCTCCCTCAAGCTGTCTCTCCCTCTCTCTCTCTCTCTCTCCCTTGCGCTGTCTCTCTCTCTCCCTCTCCCTCGCGCTGCCTCTCTCTCTCTCTCCCTCTCTTCCTAGTGCTGTCTCTCTCTCACTCGTGCTGTCTCTCTCTCCCTCATGCTGTCTCTCTCTCTCTCCCTCTCTTCCTCATGCTGTCTCTCTCTCGATCTGTCCCTCTCTCTCCCTCATGCTGTCTCTCTCTCTCTCTCTCTCCCTCGCGCTGTCTCTCTCTCTCTCCCCCAGGCTGTCTCTCTCTCTCTTCCTCATGCTGTCTATCTCTCTCCCTCGTGCTGTCTCTCTCTCTCTCCAGCGCTGTCTCCCTTTCTCTCCCTCATGCTGTCTCTCTCTCTCTCCCTTTCCCTCGCGCTGTCTCTCTCTCTCTCCCTCTCTTTCTAGTGCTGCCTCTCTCTCCCTCGCGCTGTCTCTCTCTCTCTCCCCCGGTCTGTCTCTCTCTCTTCCTCAAGCTGTCTATCTCTCTCCCTCGTGCTGTCTCTCTCTCTCCCCTGCGCTGTCTCCCTCTCTCTCCCTCATGCTGTCTCTCTCTCTCCCTGACCCTCGCGCTGTCTCTCTCTCTCTCCCCCGGGCTGTCTCTCTCTCTTCCTCATGCTGTCTATCTCTCTCCCTCCTGCTGTGTCTCTCTCTCTCCCCCTGGCTGTCTCTCTCTCTTCCTCATGCTGTCTATCTCTCTCCCTCCTGCTGTCTCTCTCTCTCTCCCCTGCGCTGTCTCCCCCTCTCTCCCTCGTGCTGTCTCTCTCTCTCCCCCGGGCTGTCTCCCTCTATCTCCCTCATGCTGTCTCTCTCTCTCCCTCTCCCTCGCTCTGTCTCTCTCTCTCTCCCAATCTTCCTAGTGCTGTCTCTCTCTCCCTCGCGCTGTCTGTCTCTCTTCCTCATGCTGTCTCTCTCTCTCCCTCGTTCTCTTGCGCTGTGTCTCCCCTTCACGGTGTCTCTCTCTCTCTCCCTCATGCTGTCTCTCTCTCTCCCTCTCCCTGGCATTGTCTCTCTCACTCTCTCCCCTGCGCTGTCTCTCTCGGACACTCTCTCTCCCTCGTGCTGTCTCTCTCTCTCTCTCCCTCTCTTCCTCGTGCTGTCTCTCTCTCCAACGTGCTGTCTCTCTCTCTCAATCATGCTGTCTCTCTCTCTCTCTCCCTTGCGCTGTCTCTCTCTCCCCCTCACGCTGTCTCTCTCTCTCTCCCACACGCTGTCTCTCGCTCTCCCTCTCCCTCATGTTGTCTCTCTCTCTCCCCTGCGCTGTCTCTCTCTCTCACTCTCTCAATCGCACTGTCTCTCTCTCTCTCTCACCCTCCCCCAACTGTTTCTCTCTCACTCTCCCTCACGCTGTCTCTCTCTGTACTTCGTGCCGTCACTCTTTCCCTCGTGCAGTCTTTCTCTCTCTCCCCCGCGCTGTCTCTCTCTCTCCCTCATGCTGTCTCTCTCTCGCTCTCTCTACCTCTCCCTCACGCTGTCTCTCTCTCCCCCACGCTGTCTCCCTCTCTCTCCCTCATGCTGTCTCTCTCTCTCCCTCACGCTGTCTCTCTCTTTCCCTCTCCCTCGCACTGTCTCTCTCCCTCACGCTGTCCCTCTCTCTCTCCCTCTCTTCCTCATGCTGTCTCTCTCTCCCTCATGCTGTCTCTCTCTCACCCTCATACTGGCTCTCTCTCTCTCCCTCGCGCTGTCTCTCTCTCTCTCCCCCGGGCTGTCTCTCTCTCTCTTCCTCATGCTGTCTATCTCTCTCCGTCGTGCTGTCTCTCTCTCTCCCCCGCGCTGTCTCCTTCTCTCTCCCTCATGCTGTCTCTCTCTCTCCCTCTCCCTCGCGCTGCCTCTCTCTCTCTCCCTCTCTTCCTAGTGCTGTCTCTCTCTCCCTCGCGCTGTCTCTCTCTCTCCCTCACGCTGTCTCTCTCTCTCTCCCTCTCTTCTTCATGCTGTCTCTCTCTCGATCTGTCTCTCTCTCTCCCTCATGCTGTCTCTCTCTCTCTCTCTCTCCCTCGCGCTGTCTCTCTCTCTCTCCCCCGTGCTGTCTCTCTCTCTCTTCCTCATGCTGTCTATCTCTCTCCCTCGTGCTGTCTCTCTCTCTCCCCCGCGCTGTCTCCCACTCTCTCCCTCATGCTCTCTCTCTCTCCCTCTCCCTAGCGCTGTCTCTCTCTCTCTCTCCCTCTCTTTCTAGTGCTGCCTCTCTCTCCCTCGCGCTGTCTCTCTCTCTCTCCCCCGGGCTGTCTCTCTCTCTTCCTCATGCTGTCTATCTCTCTCCCTCATGCTGTCTCTCTCTCTCTCCCCCGGGCTGTCTCTCTCTCTCCCTCATGCTGTCTATCTCTCTCCCTCCTGCTGTCTCTCTCTCTCTCTCCCCTGCGCTGTCTCCCTCTCTCTCCCTCGTGCTGTCTCTCCCTCTACTTGGTGCTGTCTCTCTCTCCCTCGTGCTGTCTCTCTCTCTCACCCGTGCTGTCTTTCTCTCCCTCAAGCTTTTTCTCTCTCTCTCTCTACCTCACGCTGTCTCTCTCTCTCACTCGTGCTGTCTCCCTCTCTCTCCCTCACGCTGTCTCTCTCTCTCCCTCTCCCTCACACTTTCTCACTCTCTCTCTCCCTCACGCTGTCTGTCTCTCTCCCTCCAGCTGTCTCTCCCTCTCTCTCTCCCTCGCGCTGTCTCTCTCTCTAATTCATGCTTTCTCTCTCTCCCTCGCACGTTCGATCTCTCTCCCCTGCTGTCTCTCTCTCACTCTCACGCTGTCTCTCTCTCTCTCTCTCCCTCACGCAGTCTCTCTCTCTCACTCACGCTGTCTCCCTTTCTCTCCCTCCCCCTCACACTGACTCTCTCTCACACTCTCTCTCCCCCTCATGCAGTCTCTCTCCCTATCTCCCTCGCACTGTCTCTTTTTCACTCTCCTTCCCTCATGCTGTCTATCTCACTCTGTCCCTCATGCTGTCTCTCTCTCTCCCTCTCTTCCTCATGCTGTCTCTCTCTCCCTCAAGCTGTCTCTCTGTCTCCCTCATGCTGTCTCTCTCTCTCTCTGTCCCTCGCGCTGACTCTCTCTCTCCCCCGCGCTGTCTCTCTCTCTTCCTCATGCTGTCTATCTCTCTCCCTCATGCAGTCTCTCTCTCTCCCTTTCCCTCGCGCTGTCTCCCTCTCTCTCCCTTTCTTAATACTGCTGTCTGTCTCTCCCTCGCGCTGTCTCTCTCTCTCCCTCACGCTGTCTCTCTCCCTCTCCCTCTCTTTCTCATGCTGCCTCTCTCTCTCTCTCTTTCTCTTGCGCTGTCTCTCCCCTTCACGGTGTCTCTCTCTCTCTCCCTCATAAAGTCTCTCTCTCTCACTCGCGCTGTCTCTCTCTCTCTCTCCCCCGGGCTGTCTCTCTCTCTCCCTCGTGCTGTCTCTCTCTCTCCCCCGGGCTGTCTCCCTCTATCTCCCTCATGCTGTCTCTCTCTCTCCCTCTCCCTCGCGCTGTCTCTCTCTCTCTCCGACTCTTCCTAGTGCTGTCTCTCTCTCCCTCGCGCTGTCCCTCTCTCTCCCTCACGCTGTCTCTCTCTCTCTCTCCCTCTCTTCGTCATGCTGTCTCTCTCTCTCTCTCTTTCTCTTGCACTGTCTCTCCCCTTCACGGTGTCTCTCTCTCTCCCTCATGCTGTCTCTCTCTCTCCCTCTCCCTGGCATTGTCTCTCTCACTCTCTCCCCTGCGCTGTCTCTCTCACACACTCTCTCTCCCCCGTGCTGTCTCCCTCTCTCTCCCTCATGCTGTCTCTCTCTCTCCCTGTCCCTCGCGCTGTCACTGTCTCTTCCTCATGCTGTCTATCTCTCTCCCTCCTGCTGTCTCTCTCTCGCTCCCCCGGGCTGTCTCTCTCTCTTCCTCATGCTGTCTATCTCTCTCCCTCGTGCTGTCTCTCTTTCTCCCCTGCGCTGTCTCCCTCTCTCTCCCTCATGCAGTCTCTCTCTCTCCCTCTCCCTCGCGCTGTCTCCCTCTCTCTCCCTCTCTTCCTAATGCTGTCTGTCTCTCCCTCGCGCTGTCTCTCTCTCTCCCTCACGCTGTCTCTCTCTCACTCTCCCTCTCTTCCTCATGTTCTCTCTCTCTCCCTCTCTTTCTCTTGCGCTGTCTCTCCCCTTCACGGTGTCTCTCTCTCTCTCCCTCATGCTGTCTCTCTCTCTCCCTCTCCCTGGCATTGTCTCTCTCACTCTCTCCCCTGCGTTGTCTCTCTCGCACACTCTCTCTCCCTCGTGCTGTCTCTCTCTCTCACCCTCTCTTCCTCGTGCTGTCTCTCTCTCCCACGTGCTGTCTCTCTCTCTCAATCATGCTGTCTCTCTCTCTCTCTCCCTTGCGCTGTCTCTCTCTCCCCCTCACGCTGTCTCTCTCTCTCTCCCACACGCTGTCTCTCGCTCTCCCTCTCCCTCATGTTGTCTCTCTCTCTCTCTCTCTCCCCTGCGCTGTCTCTCTCTCTCACTCTCTCCATTGCACTGTCTCTCTCTCTCTCTCTCCCTCCCCCAGCTGTTTCTCTCTCACTCTCCCTCACGCTGTCTCTCTCTGTACTTCGTGCCGTCACTCTTTCCCTCTTGCAGTCTTTCTCTCTCTCCCCCACGCTGTCTCTCTCTCCCTCATGCTGTCTTTCTCTCGCTCTCTCTACCTCTCCCTCGCGCTGTCTCTCTCTCCCCCATGCTGTCTCCCTCTCTCTCCCTCACGCTGTCTCTCTCTCTCCCTCTCGCTCGCGCTGACTCTCTCTTTCTCTCTCTCTCTCTCCCCCTCATGCTGTCTCTCTCTCTCTCCCTCGCACTGTCTCTTTTTCCCTCTCCATCCCTCATGCTCTCTCTCTCTCTGTCTCCCTCACACTGTCTCTCTCTCTCTCCCTCTCTTCCTCATGCTGTCACTCTCTCTCCCTCACGCTGTCACCCTCTCCATCCCTCATGCTGTCTCTCTCTCCCTCTCCCTTGCGCTAACTCTCTCTCTCTCTCTACCCATCATGCTTTGTCTCTCACCCCCTCGCACTGTCTCTTTTTCTCTCTCCATCCCTCATGCTGTCTCTCTCTCTCCCTCGCACTGTCTCTTTTTCTCTCTCCATCCCTCATGCTGTCTCTCTCTCTCTCTCCCTCACGCTGTCTCTCTCTCTCTCCCTCTCTTCCTCGTGCTGTCTCTCTCTCCCTCGCGCTGTCTATCTCTCTCCCCCGTGCTGTCTCTCTCTCTCCGTCCCGCTGTCGGTCTCCCTATCTCCCTCGCACATCTCTTTTTCTCTCTCCATCCCTCATGCTGTCTCTATCTCTCTCTCCCTCATGCTGTTCTCTCTCTCTCCCTCTCTTCCTCATACTGTCTCTCTCTCCCTCGCGCTGTCTCTCTCTCTCCCTCATGCTGTCTCTCTCTCTCTCTCTCCCTGGCGCTGTCTCTCTCTCACTCACCCCGGGCTGTCTCCCTCTCTTCCTCATGCTGTCTATCTCTCTCCCTCGTGCTGTCTCACTCTCTCTCTCCTGCGCTGTCTACCTCTATCTCCCTCATGCTCTCACTCTCTCTCCCTCTCCCTCGTGCTGTCTCTCTCTCTCTCCCTCTCTTCCCAGAGCTGTATCTCTCACCTCGCGCTGTCTCTCTCTCTCTCCCTCATGCTGTCTCTCTCTCTCCCCCTCTCTTCCGCGTGCTGTCTCTCTCTCCCTCACGCTGTCTCTCTCTCTCCCTCATGCTGTCTCCCTCTCTCTCTCTCTCTCTTGCGCTGTCTCTCCCCTTCACGGTGTCTCTCTCTCTCTCTCCCTCATGCTGTCTCTCTCTCTCTCTCTCCCTCCCCTCCAGCTGTCTCTCTCTCTCCCTCGCACTGTCTCTCTCTACTTCATGCTGTCTCTCTCTCCCTCGCGCCGACTCTCTATCTCCCCCGCGCTGCCTCTCTCTCTCCCTCATGCTCTCTCTCTCTCGCGCTGTCTCTCCCTCTCCCCCACGCTGTCTCCCTCTCTCTCCCTCACGCTGTCTCTCTCTCTCCCTCTCCCTCATGCTGACTCTCTCTCTCTCCATCGCACTGTCTCTTTTTCTCTCTCCGTCCCGCATGCTGTCTATCTCTCTCCCTCATGCTGTCTCTCTCTCTCCCCCGCGCTGTCTCCTTCTCTCTCCCTCATGCTGTCTCTCTCTCTCCCTCTCCCTCGCACTGCCTCTCTCTCTCTCCCTCTCTTCCTAGTGCTGTCTCTCTCTCCCTCGCACTGTCTCTCTCTCCCTCACGCTGTCTCTCTCTCTCTCCCTCTCTTCCTCATGCTGTCTCTCTCTCGCACTGTCTCTCTCTCTCTCCCTCATGCTGTCTCTCTCTCTCTCTCTCTCTCTCTCCCTTGCGCTGTCTCTCTCTCTCTCTCCCGGGCTGTCTCTCTCTCTTCCTCATGCTGTCTATCTCTCTCCCTCGTGCTGTCTCTCTCTCTCCCCCGTGCTGTCTCCCTCTCTCTCCCTCATGCTGTCTATCTCTCTCACTCTCCCTCGCGCTGTCTCTCTCTCTCTCTCCCTCTCTACCTAGTGCTGCCTCTCTCTCCCTCGCGCTGTCTCTCTCTCTCTCCCCCGGGTTGTCTCTCTTTCTTCCTCATGCTGTCTTTCTGTCTCCCTCGTCCTGTCTCTCTCTCTCCACTGCGCTGTCTCCCTCTCTCTCCCTCATGCTGTCTATCTCTCACTCTGCCCCTCGCGCTGTCGCTCTCTCTCCCCCGGGCTGTCTCTCTCTCTTCCTCATGCTGTCTATCTCACTCCCTCCTGCTGTCTCTCTCTCTCTCCCCTGCGCTGTCTCCCTCTCTCTCCCTCGTGCTGTCTCTCTCTCTGCTTGGTGCTGTCCCTCTCTCCCTCGTGCTGTCTCTCTCTCTCGCCCGTGCTGTCTCTCTTTCCCTCAAGCTTTTTCTCTCTCTCTCTCTCCCTCACGCTGTCTCTCTCTCTCACTCGTGCTGTCTCCCTCTCTCTCCCTCATGCTGTCTCTCTCTCTCCCTCTCCCTCACACTTTCTCACTCTCTCTCTCTCCCTCACGCTGTCGCTCTCTCTACTTCATGCTTTCTCTCTCTCCCTTGCACGGTCTATCTCTCTCCCCTGCTGTCTCTCTCTCACTCTCACGCTGTCTCTCTCTCTCTCTCCCTCACGCGTTCTCTCTCTCTCACTCGCGCTGTCTCCCTTTCTCTCCCTCCCCCTCGCACTGACACTCTCTCACACTCTCTCTCCCCCTCATGCAGTCTCTCTCCCTATCTCCCTCGCACTGTCTCTTTTCCACTCTCCATCCCTCATGCTGTCTATCTCACTCTCTGCCTCATGCTGTCTCTCTCTCTCCTTCTCTTCCTCATGCTGTCTCTCTCTCCCTCGCGCTGTCACTCTCTCCCTCATGCTGTCTCTCTCTCTCTCTCTCCCTCGCGCTGACTCTCTCGCTGCCCTGCGCTGTCTCTCTCTCTTCCTCATGCTGTCTATCTCTCTCCCTCGTGCTGTCTCTCTCTCTTCCCTGCGCTGTCTCCCTCTCTCTACCTCAAGCAGTCTCTCTCTCTCCCTCTCCCTCGTGCTGTCTCCCTCTCTCTCCCTCTCTTCCTAGTGCTGTCTGTCTCTCCCTTGTGCTGTCTCTCTCTCATCCCTCACGCTGTCTCTCTCTCACCCTCTCTTCCTCATGCTGCCTCTCCCTCCCTCACGCTGTCTCTCTCTCTCCCTCATACTGTCTCTCTCTCTCTCTCCCTCGCGCTGTCTCTCTCTCTCTCCCCCGGGCTGTCTCTCTCTCTTCCTCATGCTGTCTATCTCTCTCCCTCGTGCTGCCTCTCTCACTCCCCCGCGCTGTCTCCCTCTCTCTCCCTCATGCTGTCTCTCCCTGTCCCTCTCCCTCGCGCTGTCTCTCTCTCTCCCTCACGCTGTCCCTCTCTCTCTCCCTCTCTTCCTCATGCTGCCTCTCTCTCCCTCACGCTGTCTCTCTCTCTCCCTCATGCTGTCTCTCTCTCTCTCTCCCTCGCGCTGTCTCCCTCTCTCTCTCCCGGGCTGTCTCTCTCTCTTCCTCATGCTGTCTATCTTTCTCCCTCGTGCTGTCTCTCTCTCTCCCTCTCCCTCGCGCTGCCTCTCTCTCTCTCCCTCTCTTCCTAGTGCTGTCTCTCTCTCCCTCACGCTGTCTCTCTCTCTCCCTCACGCTGTCTCTCTCTCTCCCTCTCTTCCTCATGCTCTCTCTCTCTCGATCTGTCTCTCTCTCTCCCTCAAGATGTCTCTCTCTCTCTCTCTCCCTCGCACTGTCTCTCTCTCTCTCCTCCGGGCTGTCTCTCTCTCTTCCTCATGCTGGTTATCTCTCTCCCTCGTGCTGTCTCTCTCTCTTTCCAGCGCTGTCTCCCTCTCTCTCCCTCATGCTGTCTCTCTCTCTCCCTCTCCCATGCGCTGTCTCTCTCTCTCTCTCCCTCGCTTCCTTGTGCTGCCTCTCTCTCCCTCGCGCTGTCTCTATCTCTCTCCCCCGGGCTGTCTCTCTCTTCCTCATGCTGTCTATCTCTCTCTCTCGTGCTGTCTCTCTCTCTCCCCTGCGCTGTCTCCCTCTCTCTGCCTCATGCTGTCTCTCGCTCTCCCTGTCCCTCGCGCTGTCTCTCTCTCTCTCCCCTGGGCTGTCTCTCTCTCTTCCTCATGCTGTCTATCTCTCTCCCTCCTGCTGTCTCTCTCTCTCTCCCCTGCGCTGTCTCCCTCTCTCTCCCTCGTGTTGTCTCTCTGTCTACTTGGTGCTGTCTCTCTCTCCCTCGTTCTGTCTCTCTCTCTCGCCCGTGCTGTCTCTCTCTCCCTCAAGCTTTTTCTCTCTCTCTCTCTGCCTCATGCTGTCTCTCTCTCTCACTCGTGCTGTCAACCCTCTCACTCCCTCACGCTGTCTCTCTCTCTCCATCTCCCTCACACTTTCTCACTCTCTCTCTCTCCCTCACGCTGTCTGTCTCTCTCCCTCCAGCTGTCTCTCCCTCTCTCTCTCTCTCGCGCTGTCTCTCTCTCTACTTCATGCTTTCTCTCTCTCCCTCGCATGGTCTATCTCTCTCCCCTGCTGTCTCTATCTCTCTCTCACGCTGTCTCTCTCTCGCTCTCTCCCTCACGCGGTCTCTCTCTCACTCGCGCTGTCTCCCTTTCTCTCCCTCCCCCTCGCAATGACTCTCTCTCACACTCTCTCTCCCCCTCATGCAGTCTCTCTCCCTATCTCCCTCGGACTGTCTCTTTTCCACTCTCCATCCCTCATGCTGTCTATCTCACTCTCTCCCTCATGCTGTCTCTCTCTCTCCCTCTCTTCCTCATGCTGACTCTCTCTCCCTCGCGCTGTCTCTCTCTCTCCCTCATGCTGTCTCTCTCTCACTCGCGCTGCCTCTCTCGCTCCCCCGCGCTGTCTCTCTCTCTTCCTCATGCTTTCTATCTCTCTCCCTCGTGCTGTCTCTCTCTCTCCACTGCGCTGTCTCCCTCTGTCTCCCTCATGAAGTCGCTCTCGCTCCCTCTCCCTCGTGCTGTCTCCCTCTCTCTCCCTCTCTTCCTAGTGCTGTCTGTCTCTCCCTTGTGCTGTCTCTCTCTCTTCCTCACGCTGTCTCTCTCTCTCACCCTCTCATTCTCATGCTGCCTCTCCCTCCCTCATGCTGTCTCTCTCTCTCCCTCATACTGTCTCTCTCTCTCTCTCCCTCGCGCTGTCTCTCTCTCTCTCCCCTGGGCTGTCTCTCTCTCTTCCTCATGCTGTCTATTCTCTCCCTCGTGCTGTCTCTCTCTCTCCCCCGCACTGTCTCCCTCTCTCTCCCTCATGCTGTCTCTCTCTCTCCTTCTCCCTCGCGCTGTCTCTCTCACTCCCTCACGCTTTCCCTCTCTCTCCCTCATACTGTCTCTCTCTCTCTCTCCCTCGCGCTGTCTCCCTCTCTCTCTCCTGGGCTGTCTCTCTCTCTTCCTCATGGTGTCTATCTCTCTCCCTCGTGCTGTCTCTCTCTCTCCCCCGCGCTGTCTCCTGCTCTCTCCCTCATGCTGTCTCTCTCTCTCTCTCTCCCTCGCGCTGCCTCTCTCTCTCTCCCTCTCTTCTAAGTGCTGTCTCTCTCACCCTCACGCTGTCTCTCTCTCTCTCCCTCTCTTCCTCCTGCTCTCTCTCGATCTGTCTCTCTCTCTCCCTCATGCTGTCTCTCTCTATCTCTTGCCCTCGCGCTGTCTCTCTCTCTCTCCCCCGGGCTGTCTCTCACCCTTCCTCATGCTGTCTATCTCTCTCCCTCCTGCTGTCTCTCTCTCGCTCCCCCGGGCTGTCTCTCTCTCTTCCTCATGCTGTCTATCTCTCTCCATCCTGCTGTCTCTCTCTCTCTCTCTCCCCTGCGCTGTCTCCCTCTCTCTCCCTCGTGCTGTCTCTCTCTCTACTTGGTGCTGTCTCTACCTCCCTCGTGCTGTCTCTCTCTCTCGCCCGTGCTGTCTCTCTCTCCCTCAAGCTTTTTCTCTCTCTCTCTCTCCCTCACGCTGTCTCTCTCTCTCACTCGTGCTGTCTCCCTCTCTCTCCCTCTCTTCCTAGTGCTGTCTGTCTCTCCCTTGTGCTGTCTCTCTCTCTTCCTCACGCTGTCTCTCTCTCTCACCCTCTCATCCTCATGCTGCCTCTCCCTCCCTCATGCTGTCTCTCTCTCTCCCTCATACTGTCTCTCTCTCTCTCTCCCTCGCGCTGTCTCTCTCTCTCTCCCCCGGGCTGTCTCTCTCTCTTCCTCATGCTGTCTATTCTCTCCCTCGTGCTGTCTCTCTCTCTCCCCCGCACTGTCTCCCTCTCTCTCCCTCATGCTGTATCTCTCTCTCTCTCTCTCTCCCTCGCGCTGTCTCTCTCTCTCCCTCACGCTGTCCCTCTCTCTCCCTCATACTGTCTCTCTCTCTCTCTCTCTCTGCCTCGCGCTGTCTCCCTCTCTCTCTCCCGGGCTGTCTCTCTCTCTTCCTCATGGTGTCTATCTCTCTCCCTCGTGCTGTCTCTCTCTCTCCCCCGTGCTGTCTCCTTCTCTCTCCCTCATGCTGTCTCTCTCTCTCCCTCTCCCTCGCGCTGCCTCTCCCTCTCTCCCTCTCTTCCTAGTGCTGTCTCTCTCACCCTCACGCTGTCTCTCTCTCTCTCCCTCTCTTCCTCATGCTCTCTCTCTCTCGATCTGTCTCTCTCTCTCCCTCATGCTGTCTCTCTCTCTCTCTCTTGCCCTCGCGCTGTCTCTCTCTCTCTCCCCCAGGCTGTCTCTCTCTCTTCCTCATGCTGTCTATCTCTCTCCCTCCTGCTGTCTCTCTCTCTCTCCCCTGCGCTGTCTCCCTCTCTCTCCCTCGTGCTGTCTCTCTCTCTACTTGGTGCTGTCTCTACCTCCCTCGTGCTGTCTCTCTCTCTCGCCCGTGCTGTCTCTCTCTCCCTCAAGCTTTTTCTCTCTCTCTCTCTCCCTCACGCTGTCTCTCTCTCTCACTCATGCTGTCTCTCTCTCTCTCCCTCACGCTGTCTCTCTCTCTCCCTCTCCCTCATGCTGACTCTCTCTCTCTCCATCGCACTGTCTCTTTTTCTCTCTCCGTCCCGCATGCTGTCTATCTCTCTCCTTAATGCTGTCTCTCTCTCTCCCCCGCGCTGTCTCCTTCTCTCTCCCTCATGCTGTCTCTCTCTCTCCATCTCCCTCGCACTGCCTCTCTCTCTCTCCCTCTCTTCCTAGTGCTGTCTCTCTCTCCCTCGCTCTGTCTCTCTCTCCCTCACGCTGTCTCTCTCTCTCTCCCTCTCTTCCTCATGCTGTCTCTCTCTCGCACTGTCTCTCTCTCTCTCCCTCATGCTGTCTCTCTCTCTCTCTCTCTCTCTCTCCCTTGCGCTGTCTCTCTCTCTCTCTCCCGGGCTGTCTCTCTCTCTTCCTCATGCTGTCTATCTCTCTCCCTCGTGCTGTCTCTCTCTCTCCCCCGTGCTGTCTCCCTCTCTCTCCCTCATGCTGTCTATCTCTCTCACTCTCCCTCGCGCTGTCTCTCTCTCTCTCTCCCTCTCTACCTAGTGCTGCCTCTCTCTCCCTCGCGCTGTCTCTCTCTCTCTCCCCCGGGTTGTCTCTCTTTCTTCCTCATGCTGTCTTTCTGTCTCCCTCGTCCTGTCTCTCTCTCTCCACTGCGCTGTCTCCCTCTCTCTCCCTCATGCTGTCTATCTCTCACTCTGCCCCTCGCGCTGTCGCTCTCTCTCCCCCGGGCTGTCTCTCTCTCTTCCTCATGCTGTCTATCTCACTCCCTCCTGCTGTCTCTCTCTCTCTCCCCTGCGCTGTCTCCCTCTCTCTCCCTCGTGCTGTCTCTCTCTCTACTTGGTGCTGTCCCTCTCTCCCTCGTGCTGTCTCTCTCTCTCGCCCGTGCTGTCTCTCTTTCCCTCAAGCTTTTTCTCTCTCTCTCTCTCCCTCGCGCTGTCACTCTCTCTCACTCGTGCTGTCTCCCTCTCTCTCCCTCACGCTGTCTCTCTCTCTCTCCCTCTCTTCCTCGTGCTGTCTCTCTCTCCCTCGCGCTGTCTCTCTCTCTCAATCATGCTGTCTCTCTCTCTCTCTCTCCCTTGCGCTGTCTCTCTCTCCCCCTCACGCTGTCTCTCTCTCTCTCCCACACGCTGTCTCTCGCTCTCCCTCTCCCTCATTTTCTCTCTTTCTCTCTCTCCCCCGCGCTGCCTCTCTCTCCCCCTCATGCTGTCCCTCTCTCTCTCCCTCGCACTGTCTCTTTTTCTCTCTCCATCCCTCATGCTCTCTCTCTCTGTTTCCCTCACGCTGTCTCTCTCTCTCTCCCTCTCTTCCTCATGCTGTCACTCTCTCTCCCTCGCGCTGTCTCTCTCTCTCCCTCATGCTGTCTCTCTCTCGCTCTCTCTATCTCTCCCTCGCACTGTCTCTCTCTCCCCCATGCTGTCTCCCTCTCTCTCCCTCACGCTGTCTCTCTCTCTCCCTCTCGCTCGTGCTGACTCTCTCTTTCTCTCTCTCTCTCTCTCCCCCTCATGCTGTCTCTCTCTCTGTCCCTCGCACTGTCTCTTTTTCTCTCTCCATCCCTCATGCTCTCTCTCTCTCTGTCTCCCTCACACTGTCTCTCTCTCTCTCCCTCTCTTCCTCATGCTGTCACTCTCTCTCCCTCGCGCTGTCTCCCTCTCTCTCCCTCATGCTGTCTCTCTCTCCCTCTTGCTCGCGCTGACTCTCTCTCTCTCTCTCTCTCTACACCTCATGCTGTCTCTCTCGCTCCCTCGCACTGTCTCTTTTGCTCTCTCCATCCCTCATGCTGTCTCACTCTCTCTCTCCCTCACGCTGTCTCTCCCTCTCTCCCTCTCTTCCTCGTGCAGTCTCTCTCTCTCTCGCGCTGTCTATCTCTCTCCCCCGTGCTGTCTCTTCTCTCTCCATCATGCTGTCGGTCTCCCTCTCTCCCTCGTGCTATCTCTCTCTCCCTCATGCTGTCTCTCTCTCTCCCTCGCACTGTCTCTTTTTCTCTCTCCATCCCTCATGCTGTCTCTCTCTCTCTCTCTCCCTCATGCTGTCTCTCTCTCTCTCCCTCTCTTCCTCATGCTGTCTCTCTCTCCCTCGCGCTGTCTCTCTCTCTCCCTCATTCTGTCTCTCTCTCTCTCCCTCGCGCTGTCTCTCTCTCTCTCCCCCGGGCTGTCTCTCTCTCTTCCTCATGCTGTCTATCTCTCTCCCTCGTGCTGTCTCTCTTTCTCGCCCGCGCTGTCTCCCTCTCTCTCCCTCATGCTGTCTCTCTCTCTCCCTCTCTTCCTAGTGCTGTATCTCTCACCCTCGCGCTGTCTCTCTCTCTCCCTCATGCTGTCTCTCTCTCGCTCTCTCTATCTCTCCCTCGCGCTGTCTCTCTCCCCCATGCTGTCTCTCTCTCTCGCCCTCATGCTGTCTCTCTCTCTGTCCCTCACGCTCTCTTTCTCATTCCCTTTCCATCACGCTGTCTCTCTCTCTCTCCCTCGCACTGTCTCTCTCAATCTATCCCTCGCGCTGTCTCTCTCTCTCTCTCTCCCCAGCTGTTTCTCTCTCTCTCCCTCACGCTGTCTCTCTCCCTCCCTCACGCTGTCTCTCTCTCTACTTCATGCTGTGTCTCTCTACCTTGCGCTGTCTATCTCTCTCCACTGTGCTGTCTCTCTCTCTCCCTCACGCTGTCTCTCTCTCTCTCCCTCGCACTGTCTCTCTCAATCTCTCCCTCACGCTGTCTCTCTCTCTCACGCATGCTGTCTCCCTCCCTCTCCCTCGTGCTGTCTCTCTCTCTCTATCATGCTGTCTCTCTCTCTCTCTCCCTCGCGCTGTCTCTCTCTCTCCCTCTCTTCCTAGTGCTGTCTCTCTCTCCCTCGCGCTGCCTCTCTCTCTCACCCTCACGCTGTCTCTCTCTCTCTCCCTCTCTTCCTAGTGCTGTCTCTCGCCCTCTCCCTCGCGCTGTCTCTCTCTCTCCCTCATGCTGTCTCTCTCTCTCTCCTCCGCGCTGTCTCTCTCTCTCCCTCACACTGTCGGTCTCCCTCTCTCCCTCGCACTGTCTCTCTCTCCCTCATGCTGTCTCTCTCTCTCTCTCTCTCCCTTGTGCTGTCTCTCTCTCTCCCCCTCACACTGTCTCTCTCCCTCTCCCTTATGCTGTCACTCTCTTTCCCTCTCGCTCACACTGTCTCTCTCTCTCTCCCTCGCACTGTCTCTCTCAATCTCTCCCTCACGCTGTCTCTCTCTCTCACTCATGCTGTCTCCCTCTCTCTCCCTCGTGCTGTCTCTCTCTCTCTATCATGCTGTCTCTCTCTCTCTCTCCCTCGCGCTGTCTCTCTCTCTCTCTCTCCCTCTCTTCCTAGTGCTGTCTCTCTCTCCCTCGCGCTGCCTCTCTCTCTCACCCTCACGCTGTCTCTCTCTCTCTCCCTCTCTTCCTAGTGCTGTCTCTCGCCCTCTCCCTCGCGCTGTCTCTCTCTCTCCCTCATGCTGTCTCTCTCTCTCCTCCGCGCTGTCTCTCTCTCTCCCTCACACTGTCGGTCTCCCTCTCTCCCTCGCACTGTCTCTCTCTCCCTCATGCTGTCTCTCTCTCTCTCTCTCCCTTGTGCTGTCTCTCTCTCTCCCCCTCACGCTGTCTCTCTCTCTCTCCCTCACACTGTCTCTCTCTTACCCTCTCCCTCACACTGTCTCTCTCTCTCTCCCTCGCGCTGTCTCTCTCTCTCTCTCCCCCAGCTGTCTCTCTCTCTCTCTCCCTCGTGCTGTCTGTCTCTCTACTTCGTGCTTTCTCTCCCTTCATCACGCTTTCCCTCTCTCTCCATGTGCTGTCTCTCTCTCTCCCTCATGCTGTCACCCTCTCTCTCTCCCTCGCGCTGTCACTCTCTCTCACTCGTGCTGTCTCCCTCTCTCTCCCTCACGCTGTCTCTCTCTCTCTCCCTCTCTTCCTCGTGCTGTCTCTCTCTCCCTCACGCTGTCTCTCTCTCTCAATCATGCTGTCTCTCTCTCTCTCTCCCTTGCGCTGTCTCTCTCTCCCCCTCACGCTGTCTCTCTCTCTCTCCCACACGCTGTCTCTCGCTCTCCCTCTCCCTCATTTTCTCTCTTTCTCTCTCTCCCCCACGCTGTCTCTCTCTCTCCCTCATGCTGTCTCTCTCTCGCTCTCTCTATCTCTCCCTCGCGCTGTCTCTCTCCCCCATGCTGTCTCTCTCTCTCGCCCTCATGCTGTCTCTCTCTCTGTCCCTCACGCTCTCTTTCTCATTCCCTTTCCATCACGCTGTCTCTCTCTCTCTCCCTCGCACTGTCTCTCTCAATCTATCCCTCGCTTTGTCTCTCTCTCTCTCTCTCCCCAGCTGTCTCTCTCTCTCTCCCTCACGCTGTCTCTCTCCCTCCCTCACGCTGTCTCTCTCTCTACTTCATGCTGTGTCTCTCTACCTTGCGCTGTCTATCTCTCTCCACTGTGCTGTCTCTCTCTCTCCCTCACGCTGTCGCTCTCCCTCTCTCCCTCGCGCTGTCTCTCTCTCTCACTCACACTGTCTCCCTCTCTCTCCCTTACACTGTCCCTCTCTCTCCCTCTCCCTCATGCTGTCACTCTCTTTCCCTCTCGCTCACACTGTCTCTCTCTCTCTCCCTCGCACTGTCTCTCTCAATCTCTCCCTCACGCTGTCTCTCTCTCTCTCTCACCCCCAGCTGTCTCTCTCTCTCTCTCCCTCGCGCTGTCTGTCTATCTATTTTGTGCTTTCTCTCCCTTCCTCACGCTGTCTCTCTATCTCCATGTGCTGTCTCTCTCTCTCCCTCATGCTGTCACCGTCTCTCTCTCCCTCACGCTGTCTCTCTCTCTCACTCATGCTGTCTCCCTCTCTCTCCCTCGTGCTGTCTCTCTCTCTCTATCATGCTGCATCTGTCTCTCTCTCCCTTGCACATTCTCTCTCTCCCACTCACGCTGTCTCTCTCTCTCTCCCACATGCTGTCTCTCTCTCTCCCTCTCCCTCATGTTGTCTCCCTCTCTCTCTCCCCTGCGCTGTCTCTCTCTCTCACTCTCTCCCTCACACTTTCTCTCTCTCTCTCTCTCCATCCCCCCCAGCTGTCTCTCTCTCTCTCTCTCCCTCGCACTGTATTTCTCTACTTCATGCTGTCTCTCTCTCCCTCGTGCCATCTCTCTATCTCCCCCATGCTGTTTCTCTCTCTCCCTCATGCTCTCTCTCTCTCTCTCTCTCTCGCTCGCGCTGTCTCTCCCTCTCCCCCACACTGTCTCCCTCTCTCTCCCTCACGCTGTCTCTCTCTCTCCCTCTCCCTCATGCTGACTCTCTCTCTCTCCCTCGCACTGTCTCTTTTTCTCTCTCCGTCCCTCATCCTGTCTCTCTCTCTCTCCCTCACGCTGAATCTCTCTGTCTGCCTCTCTTCCTCGTGCTGTCTTTTTCTCCCTTGCGTTGTCTCTCTCTCCCTCATGGTGTCTCTCTCTCTCTCTCTCCCTCACGCTGTCTCTCTCTCTCGCCCTCATGCTGTCTCTCTCTCTGTCCCTCACGCTCTCTTTCTCATTCCCTTTCCCTCACACTGTCTCTCTCTCTCTCCCTCGCACTGTCTCTCTCAATCTCTCCCTCGCGCTGTCTCTCTCTCTCTCTCACCCCCAGCTGTCTCTCTCTCTCTCTCCCTCCCGCTGTCTCTCTCACTCTCCCTCACGCTGTCTCTCTCAATCTCTCCCTCGCGCTGTCTCTCTCTCTCTCTCACCCCCAGCTGTCTCTCTCTCTCTCTCCCTCGCGCTGTCTGTCTATCTACTTTGTGCTTTCTCTCCCTTCCTCGCGCTGTCTCTCTCTCTCCATGTGCTGTCGCTCTCTCTCCCTCATGCTGTCACCGTCTCTCTCTCTCTCACGCTGTCTCTCTCTCTCACTCATGCTGTCTCCCTCTCTCTCCCTCGTGCTGTCTCTCTCTCTCTATCATGCTGTCTCTCTCTCTCTCTCCCTTGCGCCGTCTCTCTCTCCCACTCACGCTGTCTCTCTCTCTCTCCCACATGCTGTCTCTCTCTCTCCCTCTCCCTCATGTTGTCTCCCTCTCTCTCTCCCCTGCGCTGTCTCTCTCTCTCTCTCTCTCCCTCGTGCTTTCTCTCTCTCTCTCTCTCCCTCCCCCCCAGCTGTCTCTCTCTCTCTCTCCCTCGCACTGTATTTCTCTACTTCATGCTGTCTCTCTCTCCCTCGTGCATCTCTCTATCTCCCCCATGCTGTTTCTCTCTCTCCCTCATGCTCTCTCTCTCTCTCTCTCTCTCTCTCGCTCGCGCTGTCTCTCCCTCTCCCCCACACTGTCTCCCTCTCTCTCCCTCACGCTGTCTCCCTCTCTCTCCCTCTCCCTCATGCTGACTCTCTCTCTCTCCCTCGCACTCTCTTTTTCTCTCTCCGTCCCTCATCCTGTCTCTCTCTCTCTCCCTCACGCTGAATCTCTCTGTCTCCCTCTCTTCCTTGTCCTGTCTTTTTCTCCCTTGCGTTGTCTCTCTCTCCCTCATGCTGTCTCTCTCTCTCTCTCTCCCTCGCACTGTCTCTCTCTCTCGCCCTCATGCTGTCTCTCTCTCTGTCCCTCATGCTCTCTTTCTCATTCCCTTTCCCTCACGCTGAACCTCTCTCTCTCCCTCGCACTGTCTCTCTCAATCTCTCCCTCGCGCTGTCTCTCTCTCTCTCTCTCCCCAGCTGTCTCTCTCTCTCTCCCTCGCCCTGTCACTCTCTCTCCTTCACGCTCTCTCTCTCTCTCCCTCTCTTCCACATGCTCTCTCTCTCTACCTCATGCTGTCTCTCTCTCCCTCTCCTTCATGCTGTCTCTCTCTCCCTCCCTGTGCTTTCTCTCTCTCACACTCTCTCTCCCTCGTGCTGTCTCTCTCTCTCTCTCTCTCCCTCCTCCAGCTGTCTCTCTCTCTCTCTCCCTCGCGCTGTCTCTCTCTCTACTTCATGCTGTCTCTCTCTCCCTTGCGCTGTCTATCTCTCTCCCGTGCTGTCTCTCTCTCTCCCTCACACTGTCGGTCTCCCTCTCTCCCTTGCGATGTCTCCCTCTCCCTCATGCTGTCTCTCTCTCTCTCTCTCCCTTGTGCTGTCTCTCTCTCTCCCCCTCACGCTGTCTCTCTCTCTCTCCCTCACGCTGTCTCTCTCTTTCCCTCTCCCTCACACTGTCTCTCTCTCTCTCCCTCGCGCTGTCTCCCTCTCTCTCTCTCCCCCAGCTGTCTCTCTCTCTCTCTGCCTCGCGCTGTCTGTCTCTCTACTTCGTGCTTTTTCTCCCTTCCTCACGCTTTCTCTCTCTCTCCACGTGCTGTCTCTCTCTCTCCCTCATGCTGTCACCCGCTCTCTCTCCCTCGCGCTGTCACTCTCTCTCACTCGTGCTGTCTCCCTCTCTCTCCCTCACGCTGTCTCTCTCTCTCTCCCTCTCTTCCTCGTGCTGTCTCTCTCTCCCTCGCGCTGTCTCTCTCTCTCAATCATGCTGTCTCTCTCTCTCTCTCCCTTGCGCTGTCTCTCTCTCCCCCTCACGCTGTCTCTCTCTCTCTCCCACACGCTGTCTCTCGCTCTCCCTCTCCCTCATTTTCTCTCTTTCTCTCTCTCCCCCGCGCTGTCTCTCTCTCTCCCTCATGCTGTCTCTCTCTCGCTCTCTCTATCTCTCCCTCGCGCTGTCTCTCTCCCCCATGCTGTCTCTCTCTCTCTCGCCCTCATGCTGTCTCTCTCTCTGTCCCTCACGCTCTCTTTCTCATTCCCTTTCCATCACGCTGTCTCTCTCTCTCTCCCTCGCACTGTCTCTCTCAATCTATCCCTCGCGCTGTCTCTCTCTCTCTCTCTCCCCAGCTGTCTCTCTCTCTCTCCCTCACGCTGTCTCTCTCCCTCCCTCACGCTGTCTCTCTCTCTACTTCATGCTGTGTCTCTCTACCTTGCGCTGTCTATCTCTCTCCACTGTGCTGTCTCTCTCTCTCCCTCACGCTGTCGCTCTCCCTCTCTCCCTTGCACTGTCTCTCTCTCTCTCACTCACGCTGTCTCCCTCTCTCTCCCTCACACTGTCCCTCTCTCTCCCTCTCCCTCATGCTGTCACTCTCTTTCCCTCTCGCTCACACTGTCTCTCTCTCTCTCCCTCGCACTGTCTCTCTCAATCTCTCCCTCACGCTGTCTCTCTCTCTCTCACCCCCAGCTGTCTCTCTCTCTCCCTCGCGCTGTCTGTCTATCTATTTTGTGCTTTCTCTCCCTCCCTCACGCTGTCTCTCTATCTCCATGTGCTGTCTCTCTCTCTCCCTCACGCTGTCTCTCTCTCTCACTCATGCTGTCTCCCTCTCTCTCCCTCGTGCTGTCTCTCTCTCTCTATCATGCTGTCTCTCTCCCTCTCTCCCTCGCGCTGTCTCTCTCTCTCTCTCCCTCTCTTCCTAGTGCTGTCTCTCTCTCCCTCGCGCTGCCTCTCTCTCACACCCTCACGCTGTCTCTCTCTCTCTCCCTCTCTCCCTCGCGCTGTCTCTCTCTCTCCCTCATGCTGTCTCTCTCTCTCTCCCCCGCGCTGTCTCTCTCTCTCCCTCACACTGTCGGTCTCCCTCTCTCCCTCGCGCTGTCTCTCTCTCTCCCTCATGCTGTCTCTCTCTCTCTCTCTCTCCCTTGTGCTGTCTCTCTCTCTCCCCCTCACGCTGTCTCTCTCTCTCTCCCTCACGCTGTCTCTCTCTTTCCCTCTCCCTCACACTGTCTCTCTCTCTCTCCCTCGCGCTGTCTCTCTCTCTCTCTCTCCCCCAGCTGTCTCTCTCTCTCTCTCCCTCACGCTGTCTGTCTCTCTACTTCGTGCTTTCTCACCCTTCCTCACGCTTTCCCTCTCTCTCCACTTGCTGTCTCTCTCTCTCCCTCATGCTGTCACACTCTCTCTCTCCCTCACGCTGTCACTCTCTCTCACTCGTGCTGTCTCCCTCTCTCTCCCTCACGCTGTCTCTCTCTCTCTCCCTCTCTTCCTCGTGCTGTCTCTCTCTCCCTCGCGCTGTCTCTCTCTCTCAATCATGCTGTCTCACTCTCTGTCCCTCACGCTCTCTTTCTCATTCCCTTTCCATCACGCTGTCTCTCTCTCTCTCCCTCGCACTGTCTCTCTCAATCTATCCCTCACGCTGTCTCTCTCCCTCCCTCACGCTGTCTCTCTCTCTACTTCATGCTGTGTCTCTCTACCTTGCGCTGTCTATCTCTCTCCACTGTGCTGTCTCTCTCTCTCCCTCACGCTGTCGCTCTCCCTCTCTCCCTTGCACTGTCTCTCTCTCTCTCTCACTCACGCTGTCTCCCTCTCTCTCCCTCACACTGTCCCTCTCTCTCCCTCTCCCTCATGCTGTCACTCTCTTTCCCTCTCGCTCACACTGTCTCTCTCTCTCTCCCTCGCACTGTCTCTCTCAATCTCTCCCTCACGCTGTCTCTCTCTCTCTCACCCCCAGCTGTCTCTCTCTCTCCCTCGCGCTGTCTGTCTATCTATTTTGTGCTTTCTCTCCCTCCCTCACGCTGTCTCTCTATCTCCATGTGCTGTCTCTCTCTCTCCCTCACGCTGTCTCTCTCTCTCACTCATGCTGTCTCCCTCTCTCTCCCTCGTGCTGTCTCTCTCTCTCTATCATGCTGTCTCTCTCCCTCTCTCCCTCGCGCTGTCTCTCTCTCTCTCTCCCTCTCTTCCTAGTGCTGTCTCTCTCTCCCTCGCGCTGCCTCTCTCTCACACCCTCACGCTGTCTCTCTCTCTCTCCCTCTCTTCCTAGTGCTGTCTCTCGCCCTCTCCCTCGCGCTGTCTCTCTCTCTCTCCCTCATGCTGTCTCTCTCTCTCTCCCCCGCGCTGTCTCTCTCTCTCCCTCACACTGTCGGTCTCCCTCTCTCCCTCGCGCTGTCTCTCTCTCTCCCTCATGCTGTCTCTCTCTCTCTCTCTCTCCCTTGTGCTGTCTCTCTCTCTCCCCCTCACGCTGTCTCTCTCTCTCTCCCTCACGCTGTCTCTCTCTTTCACTCTCCCTCACACTGTCTCTCTCTCTCTCCCTCGCGCTGTCTCTCTCTCTCTCTCTCCCCCAGCTGTCTCTCTCTCTCTCTCCCTCACGCTGTCTGTCTCTCTACTTCGTGCTTTCTCACCCTTCCTCACGCTTTCCCTCTCTCTCCACTTGCTGTCTCTCTCTCTCCCTCATGCTGTCACACTCTCTCTCTCCCTCACGCTGTCACTCTCTCTCACTCGTGCTGTCTCCCTCTCTCTCCCTCACGCTGTCTCTCTCTCTCTCCCTCTCTTCCTCGTGCTGTCTCTCTCTCCCTCGCGCTGTCTCTCTCTCTCAATCATGCTGTCTCTCTCTCTGTCCCTCACGCTCTCTTTCTCATTCCCTTTCCATCACGCTGTCTCTCTCTCTCTCCCTCGCACTGTCTCTCTCAATCTATCCCTCGCTTTGTCTCTCTCTCTCTCTCTCCCCAGCTGTCTCTCTCTCTCTCTCCCTCACGCTGTCTCTCTCCCTCCCTCACGCTGTCTCTCACTCTACTTCATGCTGTGTCTCTCTACCTTGCGCTGTCTATCTCTCTCCACTGTGCTGTCTCTCTCTCTCCCTCACGCTGTCGCTCTCCCTCTCTCCCTCGCGCCGTCTCTCTCTCTCACTCACACTGTCTCCCTCTCTCTCCCTCACACTGTCCCTCTCTCTCCCTCTCCCCATGCTGTCACTCTCTTTCCCTCTTGCTCACACTGTCTCTCTCGCTCTCCCTCGCACTGTCTCTCTCAATCTCTCCCTCACGCTGTCTCTCTCTCTCTCTCACCCCCAGCTGTCTCTCTCTCTCTCTCCCTCGCGCTGTCTGTCTATCTATTTTGTGCTTTCTCTCTCTCCCTCACGCTGTCTCTCTCTCTCACTCATGCTGTCTCCCTCTCTCTCCCTCGTGCTGTCTCTCTCTCTCTATCATGCTGTCTCTCTCTCTCTCTCTCCCTTGCGCATTCTCTCTCTCCCACTCACGCTGTCTCTCTCTCTCTCCCACATGCTGTCTCTCTCTCTCCCTCTCCCTCATGTTGTCTCCCTCTCTCTCTCCCCTGCGCTGTCTCTCTCTCTCACTCTCTCCCTCACACTTTCTCTCTCTCTCTCTCCATCCCCCCCAGCTGTCTCTCTCTCTCTCTCTCCCTCACACTGTATTTCTCTACTTCATGCTGTCTCTCTCTCCCTCGTGCCATCTCTCTATCTCCCCCATGCTGTTTCTCTCTCTCCCTCATGCTCTCTCTCTCTCTCTCTCTCTCGCTCGCGCTGTCTCTCCCTCTCCCCCACACTGTCTCCCCCTCTCTCCCTCATGCTGTCTCTCTCTCTCTCCCTCTCCCTCATGCTGACTCTCTCTCTCTCCCTCGCACTGTCTCTTTTTCTCTCTCCGTCCCTCATCCTGTCTCTCTCTCTCTCCCTCACGCTGAATCTCTCTGTCTCCCTCTCTTCCTCGTGCTGTCTTTTTCTCCCTTGCGATGTCTCTCTCTCCCTCATGCTGTCTCTCTCTCTCTCTCTCCCTCACGCTGTCTCTCTCTCTCGCCCTCATGCTGTCTCTCTCTCTGTCCCTCACGCTCTCTTTCTCATTCCCTTTCCCTCGCACTGTCTCTCTCTCTCTCCCTCGCACTGTCTCTCTCAATCTCTCCCTTGTGCTGTCTCTCTCTCTCTCTCTCCCCAGCTGTCTCTCTCTCTCTCCCTCACGCTGTCTCTCTCAATCTCTCCCTCGAGCTGTCTCCCTCTCTCTCTCCCTCGCGCTGTCTGTCTATCTACTTTGTGCTTTCTCTCCCTTCCTCGCGCTGTCTCTCTCTCTCCATGTGCTGTCTCTCTCTCTCCCTCATGCTGTCACCGTCTCTCTCTCCCTCACGCTGTCTCTCTCTCTCACTCATGCTGTCTCCCTCTCTCTCCCTCGTGCTGTCTCTCTCTCTCTATCATGCTGTCTCTCTCTCTCTCTCCCTTGCGCCGTCTCTCTCTCCCACTCACGCTGTCTCTCTCTCTCTCCCACATGCTGTCTCTCTCTCTCCCTCTCCCTCATGTTGTCTCCCTCTCTCTCTCCCCTGCGCTGTCTCTCTCTCTCACTCTCTCCCTCGCGCTTTCTCTCTCTCTCTCTCTCCCTCCCCCCCAGCTGTCTCGCTCTCTCTCTCTCCCTCGCACTGTATTTCTCTACTTCATGCTGTCTCTCTCTCCCTCGTGCATCTCTCTTTCTCCCCCATGCTGTTTCTCTCTCTCCCTCATGCTCTCTCTCTCTATCTCTCTCTCTCTCGCTCGCGCTGTCTCTCCCTCTCCCCCACACTGTCTCCCTCTCTCTCCCTCACGCTGTCTCCCTCTCTCTCCCTCTCCCTCATGCTGACTCTCTCTCTCTCCCTCGCACTGTCTCTTTTTCTCTCTCCGTCCCTCATCCTTTCTCTCTCTCTCTCCCTCACGCTGAATCTCTCTGTCTCCCTCTCTTCCTTGTCCTGTCTTTTTCTCCCTTGCGTTGTCTCTCTCTCCCTCATGCTGTCTCTCTCTCTCTCTCTCCCTCGCACTGTCTCTCTCTCTCGCCCTCATGCTGTCTCTCTCTCTGTCCCTCATGCTCTCTTTCTCATTCCCTTTCCCTCACGCTGTCCCTCTCTCTCTCCCTCGCACTGTCTCTCTCAATCTCTCCCTCGCGCTGTCTCTCTCTCTCTCTCTCTCTCCCCAGCTGTCTCTCTCTCTCTCTCCCTCATGCTATCTCTCTCCCTCCCTCACGCTGTCTCTCTCTCTACTTCGTGCTGTGTCTCTCTACCTTGCGCTGTCTATCTCTCTCCTCCGTGCTGTCTCTCTCTCTCCCTCACGCTGTCTCTCTCTCTCTCTCTCTCCCTCGCGCTGTCTCTCTCTCTCTCCCCCGGGCTTTCTCTCTCTCTTCCTCATGCTGTCCATCTCTCTCCCTCGTGCTATATCTCTCTCTCTCCCCAGCGCCATCTCCCTCTCTCTCCCTCATGCTGTCTCTCCCTCGTGCTGTCTCTCTGTCTCTCCCTCTCTTCCTCGTGCTGTATCTCTCACCCTCGCGCTGTCTCTCTCTCTCTCCCTCACGCTGTCTCTCTCTCTCTCCCTCTCTCCCTCATGCTGTCTCTCTCTCTCTCTCTCTCTTGCGCTGTCTCTTCCCTTCACGGTGTGTCTCTCTCTCTCTCTCCTGCTGTCTCTCTCTCTCCCTCTCCCTCGCATTGTCTCTCTCACTCTCTCCCCTGCGCTGTCTCTCTCGCACACTCTCCCTTCCTCGCGCTTTCTCTCTCTCTCTCTCTCCCTCCCCCCAGCTGTCTCTCTCTCTCTCTCTCTCCCTCGCACTGTTTCTCTCTACTTCATGCTGTCTCTCTCTCTCTCGTGCCATCTCTCTATCTCCCCCACGCTGTCTCTCTCTCTCCCTCATGATCTCTCTCTCTCTCTCTCTCTCGCTCGCGCTGTCTGTCCCTCTCCCCCACACTCTCTCCCTCTCTCTCCCTCGCTGTCTCTCTCTCTCCCTCTCCCTCATGCTGACTCTCTATCTCTCTCTCCCTCGCACTGTCTCTTTTTCTCTCTCCATCCCTCATCCTGTCTCTCTCTCTCTCCCTCACGCTGAATCTCTCTGTCTCCCTCTCTTCCTCGTGCTGTCTTTTTCTCCCTCGCGTTGTCTCTCTCTCCCTCATGCAGTCTTTCTCTCTCTCTCTCCCTCACGCTGTCTCTCTCTCTCGCCCTCATGCTGTCTCTCTCTCTGTCCCTCACGCTCTCTTTCTCATTCCCTTTCCCTCACGCTGTCTCTCTCTCTCTCCCTCGCACTGTCTCTCTCAATCTCTCCCTTGCGCTGTCTCTCTCTCTCTCTCTCCCCTGCTGTCTCTCTCTCTCTCCCTCACGCTGTCTCTCTCCCTCCCTTACGCTGTCTCTCTCTCTACTTCGTGCTGTGTCTCTCTACCTTGCGCTGTCTATCTCTCTCCTCCGTGCTGTCTCTCTCTCTCCCTCACGCTGTCGCTCTCCCGCTCTCTCTTGCGCTGTCTCTCTCTCTCACTTTCGCTGACTCCCTCTCTCTCCCTCACACTGTCCATCTCTCTCCCTCTCCCTCATGCTGTCACTCTCTTTCCCTCTCGCTCACACTGTCTCCCTCTCTCTCCCTCGCACTGTCTCTCTCAATCTCTCCCTCGCGCGGTCTCTCTCTCTCTCTCTCACCCCCAGCTGTCTCTCTCTCTCTCTCCCTTGCGCTGTCTGTCTATCTACTTTGTGTTTTCTCTCCCTTCCTCGCGCTCTCTCTCTCTCTCCATGTGCTGTCTCTCTCTCTCCCTCATGCTGTCACCCTCTCCTCCCTCACGCTGTCACTCTCTCTCACTCATGCTGTCTCCCTCTCTCTCCCTCACGCTGTCTCTCTCTCTCACTCACGCTGTCTCCCTCTCTCTCCCTCACACTGTCCCTTTCTCTCCCTCTCCCTCATGCTGTCACTCTCTTTTCCTCTCGCTCACACTGTCTCTCTCTCTCTCCCTCGCACTGTCTCTCTCAATCTCTCCCTCACGCTGTCTCTCTCTCTCTCTCATCCCCAGCTGTCTCTCTCTCTCTCTCCCTCGTGCTGTCTGTCTATCTACTTTGTGCTTTCTCTCCCTTCCTCGCGCTGTCTCTCTCTCTCCATGTGCTGTCTCTCTCTCTCCCTCATGCTGTCAACCTCTCTCTCTCCCTCACGCTGTCACTCTCTCTCACTCATGCTGTCTCCCTCTCTCTCCCTCGTGCTGTCTCTCTCTCTCTATCATGCTGTCTCTCTCTCTCTCTCCCTTGCGCAGTCTCTCTCTCCCACTCATGCTGTCTCCCTCTCTCTCCCACATGCTGTCTCTCTCTCTCCCTCTCCCTCGTGTTGTCTGCCTCTCTCTCTCCCCTGCGCTGTCTCTCTCTCTCACTCTCTCCCTCGCACTTTCTCTCTCTCTCTCTCTCCCTCTCCCCCAGCTGTCTCTCTCTCTCTCTCTCCCTCGCACTGTATTTCTCTACTTCATGCTGTCTCTCTCTCCCTCGTGTAATCTCTCTATCTCCCCCATGCTGTTTCTCTCTCTCCCTCATGCTCTCTCTCTCTCTCTCTCTCTCTCGCTCGCGCTGTCTCTCCCTCTCCCCCACACTGTCTCCCTCTCTCTCCCTCAAGCTGTCTCTCACTCTCTCCCTCTCCCTCATGCTGACTCTTTAACTCTCCCTCGCACTGTCTCTTTTTCTTTCTCTCTCCCTCATCCTGTCTCTCTCTCTATCCCTCACGCTGAATCTCTCTGTCTCCCTCTCTTCCTCGTGCTGTCTTTTTCTCCCTTGCGTTGTCTCTCTCTCCCTCATGTTGTCTCTCTCTCTCTCCCTCGCACTGTCTCTCTCTCTCGCCCTCATGCTGTCTCTCTCTCTGTCCCTCATGCTCTCTTTCTCATTCCCTTTCCCTCAAACTGTCTCTCTCTCTCTCCCTCACACTGTCTCTCTCAATCTCTCCCTCGCGCTGTCTCTCTCTCTCTCTCCCCAGCTGTCTCTCTCTCCCTCCCTCACGCTGTCTCTCTCTCTACTTCGTGCTGTGTCTCTCTACCTTGCGCTGTCTATCTCTCTCCTCCGTGCTGTCTCTCTCTCTCCCTCACACTGTCTCTCTCTCTCTCTCTCCCTCGCGCTGTCTCTCTCTCTCTCCCCCGGGCTGTCTCTCTCTCTTCCTCATGCTGTCTATCTCTCTCCCTCGTGCTGTATCTCTCTCTCTCCCCCGCGCCATCTCCCTCTCTCTCCCTCATGCTGTCTCTCTCTCTCCCTCTCCCTCGTGCTGTCTCTCTCTCTCTCCCTCTCTTCCTAGTGCCGTATCTCTCACCCTCGCGCTGTCTCTCTCTCTCTCCCTCTCTTCCTCATGCTGTCTCTCTTTCCCTCAAGCTGTCTCTCTCTCTCCCTCATGCTATATCTCTCTCTCCCTCTCTCTCTCTCTCTCTTGCGATGTCTCTCCCCTTCACGGTGTGTCTCTCTCACTCTCTCGTGCTGGCTCTCTCTCTCCCTCTCCCTCGCATTGTCTCTCTCACTCTCTCCCCTGCGCTGTCTCTCTCGCACACTCTCCCTCCCTCGCGCTTTCTCTCTCTCTCTCTCTCTCTCCCTCCCCCCAGCTGTCTCTCTCTCTCTCTCTCCCTCGCACTGTTTCTCTCTACTTCATGCTGTCTCTCTCTCCCTTGTGCCATCTCTCTATCTCCCCCACGCTGTCTCTCTCTCTCCCTCATGCTCTCTCTCTCTCTCTCTCTCTATCGCTCGCGCTGTCTGTCCCTCTCCCCCACACTGTCTCCCTCTCTCTCCCTCGCTGTCTCTCTCTCTCCCTCTCCCTCATGCTGACTCTCTCTCTCTCCCTCGCAATGTCTCTTTTTCTCTCTCCGTCCCTCATCCTGTCTCTCTCTCTCTCCATCACGCTGAATCTCTCTGTCTCCCTCTCTTCCTCATGCTGTCTTTTTCTTCCTCGCGTTGTCTCTCTCTCCCTCATGCTGTCTCTCTCTCTCTCTCTCCCTCGCACTGTCTCTCTCTCTCGCCCTCATGCTGTCTCTCTCTCTGTCCCTCATGCTCTCTTTCTCATTCCCTTTCCCTCACGCTGTCTCTCTCTCTCTCCGTCGCACTGTCTCTCTCAATCTATCCCTCGCGCTGTCTCTCTCTCTCTCTCCCCAGCTGTCTCTCTCTCTCTCCCTCACGCTTTCTCTCTCCCTCCCTCACGCTGTCTCTCTCTCTACTTTGTGCTGTGTCTCTCTACCTTGCGCTGTCTATTTCTCTCCCCTGTGCTGTCTCTCTCTCTCCCTCACGCTGTCGGTCTCCCTCTCTCCCTCGCGCTGTCGCTCTCTCTCACTCACGCTGTCTCCCTCTCTCTCCCTCACACTGTCCCTCTCTCTCCCTCTCCCTCATGCTGTCACTCTCTTTCCCTCTCGCTCACACTGTCTCTCTCTCTCTCCCTCGCACTGTCTCTCTCAATCTCTCCCTTGCGCTGTCTCTCTCTCTCTCTCACCCCCAGCTGTCTCTCTCTCTCTCTCCCTCGCACTGTCTGTCTATCTACTTTGTGCTTTCTCTCCCTTCCTCACGCTGTCTCTCTCTCTCCATGTGCTGTCTCTCTCTCTCCCTCATGCTGTCATCCTCTCTCTCTCCCTCACGCTGTCACTCTCTCTCACTCATGCTGTCTCCCTCTCTCTCCCTCGCGCTGTCTCTCTCTCTCACTCACGCTGTCTCCCTCTCTCTCCCTCACACTGTCCCTCTCTCTCCCTCTCCCTCATGCTGTCACTCTCTTTCCCTCTCGCTCACACTGTCTCTCTCTCTCTCCCTCGCACTGTCTCTCTCAATCTCTCCCTCGCGCTGTCTCTCTCTCTCTCTCACCCCCAGCTGTCTCTCTCTCTCTCTCCCTCGTGCTGTCTGTCTATCTACTTTGTGCTTTCTCTCCCTTCCTCACGCTGTCTCTCTCTCCATATGCTGTCTATCTCTCTCCCTCATGCTGTCACCCTCTCTCTCTCCCTCACGCTGTCACTCTCTCTCACTCATGCTGTCTCCCTCTCTCTCCCTCGTGCTGTCTCTCTCTCTCTATCATGCTGTCTCTCTCTCTCTCTCCCTTGCGCAGTCTCTCTCTCCCACTCACGCTGTCTTTCTCTCTCTCCCACATGCTGTCTCTCTCTCTCCCTCTCCCTCATGTTTTCTCTCTCTCTCTCTCCCCTGCACTGTCTCTCTCTCACTCTCTCCCTCGCACTTTCTCTCTCTCTCTCTCTCCCTCCCCCCCAGCTGTCTCTCTCTCTCTCTCTCCCTCGCACTGTATTTCTCTACTTCATGCTGTCTCTCTCTCCCTCGTGCCATCTCTCTATCTCCCCCATGCTGTTTCTCTCTCTCCCTCATGCTCTCTCTCTCTCTCTCTCTCTCTCGCTCGCGCTGTCTCTCCCTCTCCCCCACACTGTCTCCCTCTCTCTCCCTCAAGCTGTCTCTCACTCTCTCCCTCTCCCTCATGCTGACTCTTTAACTCTCCCTCGCACTGTCTCTTTTTCTCTCTCTCTCCCTCATCCTGTCTCTCTCTCTATCCCTCACGCTGAAACTCTCTGTCTCCCTCTCTTCCTCGTGCTGTCTTTTTCTCCCTTGCGTTGTCTCTCTCTCCCTCATGTTGTCTCTCTCTCTCTCCCTCGCACTGTCTCTCTCTCTCGCCCTCATGCTGTCTCTCTCTCTGTCCCTCATGCTCTCTTTCTCATTCCCTTTCCCTCAAACTGTCTCTCTCTCTCTCCCTCACACTGTCTCTCTCAATCTCTCCCTCGCGCTGTCTCTCTCTCTCTCTCCCCAGCTGTCTCTCTCTCTCTCCCTCACGTTGTCTCTCTCTCCCTCACGCTGTCTCTCTCTCTACTTCGTGCTGTGTCTCTCTACCTTGCGCTGTCTATCTCTCTCCTCCGTGCTGTCTCTCTCTCTCCCTCACACTGTCTCTCTCTCTCTCCCTCGCACTGTCTCTCTCTCTCTCCCCCGGGCTGTCTCTCTCTCTTCCTCATGCTGTCTATCTCTCTCCCTCGTGCTGTATCTCTCTCTCTCCCCCGCGCCATCTCCCGCTCTCTCCCTCATGCTGTCTCTCTCTCTCCCTCTCCCTCGTGCTGTCTCTCTCTCTCTCCCTCTCTTCCTAGTGCCGTATCTCTCACCCTCGCGCTGTCTCTCTCTCTCTCCCTCACACTGTCTCTCTCTCTCTCCCTCTCTTCCTCATGCTGTCTCTCTTTCCCTCAAGCTGTCTCTCTCACTCCCTCATGCTATCTCTCTCTCTCTCCCTCTCCCTCTCTCTCTCTTGCGATGTCTCTCCCCTTCACGGTGTGTCTCTCTCACTCTCTCGTGCTGGCTCTCTCTCTCCCTCTCCCTCGCATTGTCTCTCTCACTCTCTCCCCTGCGCTGTCTCTCTCGCACACTCTCCCTCCCTCGCGCTTTCTCTCTCTCTCTCTCTCTCCCTCCCCCCAGCTGTCTCTCTCTCTCTCTCTCCCTCACACTGTTTCTCTCTACTTCATGCTGTCTCTCTCTCCCTCGTGCCATCTCTCTATCTCCCCCACGCTGTCTCTCTCTCTCCCTCATGCTCTCTCTCTCTCTCTCTCTCTCTCTCGCTCGCGCTGTCTGTCCCTCTCCCCCACACTGTCTCCCTCTCTCTCCCTCGCTGTCTCTCTCCCTCCCTCTCCCTCATGCTGACTCTCTCTCTCTCCCTCGCACTGTCTCTTTTTCTCTCTCCGTCCCTCATCCTGTCTCTCTCTCTCTCCATCACGCTGAATCTCTCTGTCTCCCTCTCTTCCTCATGCTGTCTTTTTCTTCCTCGCGTTGTCTCTCTCTCCCTCATGCTGTCTCTCTCTCTCTCTCTCCCTCGCACTGTCTCTCTCTCTCGCCCTCATGCTGTCTCTCTCTCTGTCCCTCATGCTCTCTTTCTCATTCCCTTTCCCTCACGCTGTCTCTCTCTCTCTCCGTCGCACTGTCTCTCTCAATCTATCCCTCGCGCTGTCTCTCTCTCTCTCTCCCCAGCTGTCTCTCTCTCTCTCCCTCACGCTTTCTCTCTCCCTCCCTCACTCTGTCTCTCTCTCTACTTTGTGCTGTGTCTCTCTACCTTGCGCTGTCTATTTCTCTCCCCTGTGCTGTCTCTCTCTCTCCCTCACGCTGTCGGTCTCCCTCTCTCCCTCGCGCTGTCTCTCTCTCTCACTCACGCTGTCTCCCTCTCTCTCCCTCACACTGTCCCTCTCTCTCCCTCTCCCTCATGCTGTCACTCTCTTTCCCTCTCGCTCACACTGTCTCTCTCTCTCTCCCTCGCACTGTCTCTCTCAATCTCTCCCTTGCGCTGTCTCTCTCTCTCTCTCACCCCCAGCTGTCTCTCTCTCTCTCTCCCTCGCGCTGTCTATCTACTTTGTGCTTTCTCTCCCTTCCTCACGCTGTCTCTCTCTCTCCATGTGCTGTCTCTCTCTCTCCCTCATGCTGTCATCCTCTCTCTCTCCCTCACGCTGTCACTCTCTCTCACTCATGCTGTCTCCCTCTCTCTCCCTCGCGCTGTCTCTCTCTCTCACTCACGCTGTCTCCCTCTCTCTCCCTCACACTGTCCCTCTCTCTCCCTCTCCCTCATGCTGTCACTCTCTTTCCCTCTCGCTCACACTGTCTCTCTCTCTCTCCCTCGCACTGTCTCTCTCAATCTCTCCCTCGCGCTGTCTCTCTCTCTCTCTCACCCCCAGCTGTCTCTCTCTCTCTCTCCCTCGTGCTGTCTGTCTATCTACTTTGTGCTTTCTCTCCCTTCCTCACGCTGTCTCTCTCTCCATGTGCTGTCTATCTCTCTCCCTCATGCTGTCACCCTCTCTCTCTCCCTCACGCTGTCACTCTCTCTCACTCATGCTGTCTCCCTCTCTCTCCCTCGTGCTGTCTCTCTCTCTCTATCATGCTGTCTCTCTCTCTCTCTCCCTTGCGCAGTCTCTCTCTCCCACTCACGCTGTCTTTCTCTCTCTCCCACATGCTGTCTCTCTCTCTCCCTCTCCCTCATGTTGTCTCTCTCTCTCTCTCCCCTGCACTGTCTCTCTCTCACTCTCTCCCTCGCACTTTCTCTCTCTCTCTCTCTCCCTCCCCCCCAGCTGTCTCTCTCTCTCTCTCTCCCTCGCACTGTATTTCTCTACTTCATGCTGTCTCTCTCTCCCTCGTGCCATCTCTCTATCTCCCCCATGCTGTTTCTCTCTCTCCCTCATGCTCTCTCTCTCTCTCTCTCTCTCTCTCTCGCTCGCGCTGTCTCTCCCTCTCCCCCACACTGTCTCCCTCTTTCTCCCTCAAGCTGTCTCTCACTCTCTCCCTCTCCCTCATGCTGACTCTTTAACTCTCCCTCGCACTGTCTCTTTTTCTCTCTCTCTCCCTCATCCTGTCTCTCTCTCTATCCCTCACGCTGAATCTCTCTGTCTCCCTCTCTTCCTCGTGCTGTCTTTTTCTCCCTTGCGTTGTCTCTCTCTCCCTCATGTTGTCTCTCTCTCTCTCCCTCGCACTGTCTCTCTCTCTCGCCCTCATGCTGTCTCTCTCTCTGTCCCTCATGCTCTCTTTCTCATTCCCTTTCCCTCAAACTGTCTCTCTCTCTCTCCCTCACACTGTCTCTCTCAATCTCTCCCTCGCGCTGTCTCTCTCTCTCTCTCCCCAGCTGTCTCTCTCTCTCTCCCTCACGCTGTCTCTCTCCCTCCCTCACGCTGTCTCTCTCTCTACTTCGTGCTGTGTCTCTCTACCTTGCGCTGTCTATCTCTCTCCTCCATGCTGTCTCTCTCTCTCCCTCACACTGTCTCTCTCTCTCTCTCTCCCTCGCGCTGTCTCTCTCTCTCTCCCCCGGGCTGTCTCTCTCTCTTCCTCATGCTGTCTATCTCTCTCCCTCGTGCTGTATCTCTCTCTCTCCCCCGCGCCATCTCCCGCTCTCTCCCTCATGCTGTCTCTCTCTCTCCCTCTCCCTCGTGCTGTCTCTCTCTCTCTCCCTCTCTTCCTAGTGCCGTATCTCTCACCCTCGCGCTGTCTCTCTCTCTCCCTCACGCTGTCTCTCTCTCTCTCCCTCTCTTCCTCATGCTGTCTCTCTTTCCCTCAAGCTGTCTCTCTCTCTCCCTCATGCTATCTCTCTCTCTCTCCCTCTCTCTCTCTCTCTCTTGCGATGTCTCTCCCCTTCACGGTGTGTCTCTCTCACTCTCTCGTGCTGGCTCTCTCTCTCCCTCTCCCTCGCATTGTCTCTCTCACTCTCTCCCCTGCGCTGTCTCTCTCGCACACTCTCCCTCCCTCGCGCTTTCTCTCTCTCTCTCTCTCTCCCTCCCCCCAGCTGTCTCTCTCTCTCTCTCTCCCTCACACTGTTTCTCTCTACTTCATGCTGTCTCTCTCTCCCTCGTGCCATCTCTCTATCTCCCCCACGCTGTCTCTCTCTCTCCCTCATGCTCTCTCTCTCTCTCTCTCTCTCTCGCTCGCGCTGTCTGTCCCTCTCCCCCACACTGTCTCCCTCTCTCTCCCTCGCTGTCTCTCTCCCTCCCTCTCCCTCATGCTGACTCTCTCTCTCTCCCTCGCACTGTCTCTTTTTCTCTCTCCGTCCCTCATCCTGTCTCTCTCTCTCTCCATCACGCTGAATCTCTCTGTCTCCCTCTCTTCCTCATGCTGTCTTTTTCTTCCTCGCGTTGTGTCTCTCTCCCTCATGCTGTCTCTCTCTCTCTCTCCCTCGCACTGTCTCTCTCTCTCGCCCTCATGCTGTCTCTCTCTCTGTCCCTCATGCTCTCTTTCTCATTCCCTTTCCCTCACGCTGTCTCTCTCTCTCTCCGTCGCACTGTCTCTCTCAATCTATCCCTCGCGCTGTCTCTCTCTCTCTCTCCCCAGCTGTCTCTCTCTCTCTCCCTCACGCTTTCTCTCTCCCTCCCTCACGCTGTCTCTCTCTCTACTTTGTGCTGTGTCTCTCTACCTTGCGCTGTCTATTTCTCTCCCCTGTGCTGTCTCTCTCTCTCCCTCACGCTGTCGGTCTCCCTCTCTCCCTCGCGCTGTCTCTCTCTCTCACTCACGCTGTCTCCCTCTCTCTCCCTCACACTGTCCCTCTCTCTCCCTCTCCCTCATGCTGTCACTCTCTTTCCCTCTCGCTCACACTGTCTCTCTCTCTCTCCCTCGCACTGTCTCTCTCAATCTCTCCCTTGCGCTGTCTCTCTCTCTCTCTCACCCCCAGCTGTCTCTCTCTCTCTCTCCCTCGCGCTGTCTGTCTATCTACGTTGTGCTTTCTCTCCCTTCCTCACGCTGTCTCTCTCTCTCCATGTGCTGTCTCTCTCTCTCCCTCATGCTGTCATCCTCTCTCTCTCCCTCACGCTGTCACTCTCTCTCACTCATGCTGTCTCCCTCTCTCTCCCTCGCGCTGTCTCTCTCTCTCACTCACGCTGTCTCCCTCTCTCTCCCTCACACTGTCCCTCTCTCTCCCTCTCCCTCATGCTGTCACTCTCTTTCCCTCTCGCTCACACTGTCTCTCTCTCTCTCCCTCGCACTGTCTCTCTCAATCTCTCCCTCGCGCTGTCTCTCTCTCTCTCTCACCCCCAGCTGTCTCTCTCTCTCTCTCCCTCGTGCTGTCTGTCTATCTACTTTGTGCTTTCTCTCCCTTCCTCACGCTGTCTCTCTCTCCATGTGCTGTCTATCTCTCTCCCTCATGCTGTCACCCTCTCTCTCTCCCTCACGCTGTCACTCTCTCTCACTCATGCTGTCTCCCTCTCTCTCCCTCGTGCTGTCTCTCTCTCTCTATCATGCTGTCTCTCTCTCTCTCTCCCTTGCGCAGTCTCTCTCTCCCACTCACGCTGTCTTTCTCTCTCTCCCACATGCTGTCTCTCTCTCTCCCTCTCCCTCATGTTGTCTCTCTCTCTCTCTCCCCTGCACTGTCTCTCTCTCACTCTCTCCCTCGCACTTTCTCTCTCTCTCTCTCTCCCTCCCCCCCAGCTGTCTCTCTCTCTCTCTCTCCCTCGCACTGTATTTCTCTACTTCATGCTGTCTCTCTCTCCCTCGTGCCATCTCTCTATCTCCCCCATGCTGTTTCTCTCTCTCCCTCATGCTCTCTCTCTCTCTCTCTCTCTCTCTCGCTCGCGCTGTCTCTCCCTCTCCCCCACACTGTCTCCCTCTCTCTCCCTCAAGCTGTCTCTCACTCTCTCCCTCTCCCTCATGCTGACTCTTTAACTCTCCCTCGCACTGTCTCTTTTTCTCTCTCTCTCCCTCATCCTGTCTCTCTCTCTATCCCTCACGCTGAAACTCTCTGTTTCCCTATCTTCCTCGTGCTGTCTTTTTCTCCCTTGCGTTGTCTCTCTCTCCCTCATGTTGTCTCTCTCTCTCTCCCTCGCACTGTCTCTCTCTCTCGCCCTCATGCTGTCTCTCTCTCTGTCCCTCATGCTCTCTTTCTCATTCCCTTTCCCTCAAACTGTCTCTCTCTCTCTCCCTCACACTGTCTCTCTCAATCTCTCCCTCGCGCTGTCTCTCTCTCTCTCTCCCCAGCTGTCTCTCTCTCTCTCCCTCACGCTGTCTCTCTCCCTCCCTCACGCTGTCTCTCTCTCTACTTCGTGCTGTGTCTCTCTACCTTGCGCTGTCTATCTCTCTCCTCCGTGCTGTCTCTCTCTCTCCCTCACACTGTCTCTCTCTCTCTCTCTCCCTCGCGCTGTCTCTCTCTCTCTCCCCCGGGCTGTCTCTCTCTCTTCCTCATGCTGTCTATCTCTCTCCCTCGTGCTGTATCTCTCTCTCTCCCCCGCGCCATCTCCCGCTCTCTCCCTCATGCTGTCTCTCTCTCTCCCTCTCCCTCGTGCTGTCTCTCTCTCTCTCCCTCTCTTCCTAGTGCCGTATCTCTCACCCTCGCGCTGTCTCTCTCTCTCTCCCTCACACTGTCTCTCTCTCTCTCCCTCTCTTCCTCATGCTGTCTCTCTTTCCCTCAAGCTGTCTCTCTCTCTCCCTCATGCTATCTCTCTCTCTCTCCCTCTCTCTCTCTCTCTCTTGCGATGTCTCTCCCCTTCACGGTGTGTCTCTCTCACTCTCTCGTGCTGGCTCTCTCTCTCCCTCTCCCTCGCATTGTCTCTCTCACTCTCTCCCCTGCGCTGTCTCTCTCGCACACTCTCCCTCCCTCGCGCTTTCTCTCTCTCTCTCTCTCTCCCTCCCCCCAGCTGTCTCTCTCTCTCTCTCTCCCTCACACTGTTTCTCTCTACTTCATGCTGTCTCTCTCTCCCTCGTGCCATCTCTCTATCTCCCCCACGCTGTCTCTCTCTCTCCCTCATGCTCTCTCTCTCTCTCTCTCTCTCTCGCTCGCGCTGTCTGTCCCTCTCCCCCACACTGTCTCCCTCTCTCTCCCTCGCTGTCTCTCTCCCTCCCTCTCCCTCATGCTGACTCTCTCTCTCTCCCTCGCACTGTCTCTTTTTCTCTCTCCGTCCCTCATCCTGTCTCTCTCTCTCTCCATCCCGCTGAATCTCTCTGTCTCCCTCTCTTCCTCATGCTGTCTTTTTCTTCCTCGCGTTGTCTCTCTCTCCCTCATGCTGTCTCTCTCTCTCTCTCTCCCTCGCACTGTCTCTCTCTCTCGCCCTCATGCTGTCTCTCTCTCTGTCCCTCATGCTCTCTTTCTCATTCCCTTTCCCTCACGCTGTCTCTCTCTCTCTCCGTCGCACTGTCTCTCTCAATCTATCCCTCGCGCTGTCTCTCTCTCTCTCTCCCCAGCTGTCTCTCTCTCTCTCCCTCACGCTTTCTCTCTCCCTCCCTCACGCTGTCTCTCTCTCTACTTTGTGCTGTGTCTCTCTACCTTGCGCTGTCTATTTCTCTCCCCTGTGCTGTCTCTCTCTCTCCCTCACGCTGTCGGTCTCCCTCTCTCCCTCGCGCTGTCTCTCTCTCTCACTCACGCTGTCTCCCTCTCTCTCCCTCACACTGTCCCTCTCTCTCCCTCTCCCTCATGCTGTCACTCTCTTTCCCTCTCGCTCACACTGTCTCTCTCTCTCTCCCTCGCACTGTCTCTCTCAATCTCTCCCTTGCGCTGTCTCTCTCTCTCTCTCACCCCCAGCTGTCTCTCTCTCTCTCTCCCTCGCACTGTCTGTCTATCTACTTTGTGCTTTCTCTCCCTTCCTCACGCTGTCTCTCTCTCTCCATGTGCTGTCTCTCTCTCTCCCTCATGCTGTCATCCTCTCTCTCTCCCTCACGCTGTCACTCTCTCTCACTCATGCTGTCTCCCTCTCTCTCCCTCGCGCTGTCTCTCTCTCTCACTCACGCTGTCTCCCTCTCTCTCCCTCACACTGTCCCTCTCTCTCCCTCTCCCTCATGCTGTCACTCTCTTTCCCTCTCGCTCACACTGTCTCTCTCTCTCTCCCTCGCACTGTCTCTCTCAATCTCTCCCTCGCGCTGTCTCTCTCTCTCTCTCACCCCCAGCTGTCTCTCTCTCTCTCTCCCTCGTGCTGTCTGTCTATCTACTTTGTGCTTTCTCTCCCTTCCTCACGCTGTCTCTCTCTCCATGTGCTGTCTATCTCTCTCCCTCATGCTGTCACCCTCTCTCTCTCCCTCACGCTGTCACTCTCTCTCACTCATGCTGTCTCCCTCTCTCTCCCTCGTGCTGTCTCTCTCTCTCTATCATGCTGTCTCTCTCTCTCTCTCCCTTGCGCAGTCTCTCTCTCCCACTCACGCTGTCTTTCTCTCTCTCCCACATGCTGTCTCTCTCTCTCCCTCGCCCTCATGTTGTCTCTCTCTCTCTCTCCCCTGCACTGTCTCTCTCTCACTCTCTCCCTCGCACTTTCTCTCTCTCTCTCTCCCTCCCCCCCAGCTGTCTCTCTCTCTCTCTCTCCCTCGCACTGTATTTCTCTACTTCATGCTGTCTCTCTCTCCCTCGTGCCATCTCTCTATCTCCCCCATGCTGTTTCTCTCTCTCCCTCATGCTCTCTCTCTCTCTCTCTCTCTCTCTCTCGCTCGCGCTGTCTCTCCCTCTCCCCCACACTGTCTCCCTCTTTCTCCCTCAAGCTGTCTCTCACTCTCTCCCTCTCCCTCATGCTGACTCTTTAACTCTCCCTCGCACTGTCTCTTTTTCTCTCTCTCTCCCTCATCCTGTCTCTCTCTCTATCCCTCACGCTGAATCTCTCTGTCTCCCTCTCTTCCTCGTGCTGTCTTTTTCTCCCTTGCATTGTCTCTCTCTCCCTCATGTTGTCTCTCTCTCTCTCCCTCGCACTGTCTCTCTCTCTCGCCCTCATGCTGTCTCTCTCTCTGTCCCTCATGCTCTCTTTCTCATTCCCTTTCCCTCAAACTGTCTCTCTCTCTCTCCCTCACACTGTCTCTCTCAATCTCTCCCTCGCGCTGTCTCTCTCTCTCTCTCCCCAGCTGTCTCTCTCTCTCTCCCTCACGCTGTCTCTCTCCCTCCCTCACGCTGTCTCTCTCTCTACTTCGTGCTGTGTCTCTCTACCTTGCGCTGTCTATCTCTCTCCTCCATGCTGTCTCTCTCTCTCCCTCACACTGTCTCTCTCTCTCTCTCTCCCACGCGCTGTCTCTCTCTCTCTCCCCCGGGCTGTCTCTCTCTCTTCCTCATGCTGTCTATCTCTCTCCCTCGTGCTGTATCTCTCTCTCTCCCCCGCGCCATCTCCCGCTCTCTCCCTCATGCTGTCTCTCTCTCTCCCTCTCCCTCGTGCTGTCTCTCTCTCTCTCCCTCTCTTCCTAGTGCCGTATCTCTCACCCTCGCGCTGTCTCTCTCTCTCCCTCACGCTGTCTCTCTCTCTCTCCCTCTCTTCCTCATGCTGTCTCTCTTTCCCTCAAGCTGTCTCTCTCTCTCCCTCATGCTATCTCTCTCTCTCTCCCTCTCTCTCTCTCTCTCTTGCGATGTCTCTCCCCTTCACGGTGTGTCTCTCTCACTCTCTCGTGCTGGCTCTCTCTCTCCCTCTCCCTCGCATTGTCTCTCTCACTCTCTCCCCTGCGCTGTCTCTCTCGCACACTCTCCCTCCCTCGCGCTTTCTCTCTCTCTCTCTCTCTCCCTCCCCCCAGCTGTCTCTCTCTCTCTCTCTCCCTCACACTGTTTCTCTCTACTTCATGCTGTCTCTCTCTCCCTCGTGCCATCTCTCTATCTCCCCCACGCTGTCTCTCTCTCTCCCTCATGCTCTCTCTCTCTCTCTCTCTCTCGCTCGCGCTGTCTGTCCCTCTCCCCCACACCGTCTCCCTCTCTCTCCCTCGCTGTCTCTCTCCCTCCCTCTCCCTCATGCTGACTCTCTCTCTCTCCCTCGCACTGTCTCTTTTTCTCTCTCCGTCCCTCATCCTGTCTCTCTCTCTCTCCATCACGCTGAATCTCTCTGTCTCCCTCTCTTCCTCATGCTGTCTTTTTCTTCCTCGCGTTGTGTCTCTCTCCCTCATGCTGTCTCTCTCTCTCTCTCCCTCGCACTGTCTCTCTCTCTCGCCCTCATGCTGTCTCTCTCTCTGTCCCTCATGCTCTCTTTCTCATTCCCTTTCCCTCACGCTGTCTCTCTCTCTCTCCGTCGCACTGTCTCTCTCAATCTATCCCTCGCGCTGTCTCTCTCTCTCTCTCCCCAGCTGTCTCTCTCTCTCTCCCTCACGCTTTCTCTCTCCCTCCCTCACGCTGTCTCTCTCTCTACTTTGTGCTGTGTCTCTCTACCTTGCGCTGTCTATTTCTCTCCCCTGTGCTGTCTCTCTCTCTCCCTCACGCTGTCGGTCTCCCTCTCTCCCTCGCGCTGTCTCTCTCTCTCACTCACGCTGTCTCCCTCTCTCTCCCTCACACTGTCCCTCTCTCTCCCTCTCCCTCATGCTGTCACTCTCTTTCCCTCTCGCTCACACTGTCTCTCTCTCTCTCCCTCGCACTGTCTCTCTCAATCTCTCCCTTGCGCTGTCTCTCTCTCTCTCTCACCCCCAGCTGTCTCTCTCTCTCTCTCCCTCGCGCTGTCTGTCTATCTACTTTGTGCTTTCTCTCCCTTCCTCACGCTGTCTCTCTCTCTCCATGTGCTGTCTCTCTCTCTCCCTCATGCTGTCATCCTCTCTCTCTCCCTCACGCTGTCACTCTCTCTCACTCATGCTGTCTCCCTCTCTCTCCCTCACGCTGTCTCTCTCTCTCACTCACGCTGTCTCCCTCTCTCTCCCTCACACTGTCCCTCTCTCTCCCTCTCCCTCATGCTGTCACTCTCTTTCCCTCTCGCTCACACTGTCTCTCTCTCTCTCCCTCGCACTGTCTCTCTCAATCTCTCCCTCGCGCTGTCTCTCTCTCTCTCTCACCCCCAGCTGTCTCTCTCTCTCTCTCCCTCGTGCTGTCTGTCTATCTACTTTGTGCTTTCTCTCCCTTCCTCACGCTGTCTCTCTCTCCATGTGCTGTCTATCTCTCTCCCTCATGCTGTCACCCTCTCTCTCTCCCTCACGCTGTCACTCTCTCTCACTCATGCTGTCTCCCTCTCTCTCCCTCGTGCTGTCTCTCTCTCTCTATCATGCTGTCTCTCTCTCTCTCTCCCTTGCGCAGTCTCTCTCTCCCACTCACGCTGTCTTTCTCTCTCTCCCACATGCTGTCTCTCTCTCTCCCTCTCCCTCATGTTGTCTCTCTCTCTCTCCCCTGCACTGTCTCTCTCTCACTCTCTCCCTCGCACTTTCTCTCTCTCTCTCTCTCCCTCCCCCCCAGCTGTCTCTCTCTCTCTCTCTCCCTCGCACTGTATTTCTCTACTTCATGCTGTCTCTCTCTCCCTCGTGCCATCTCTCTATCTCCCCCATGCTGTTTCTCTCTCTCCCTCATGCTCTCTCTCTCTCTCTCTCTCTCTCTCTCGCTCGCGCTGTCTCTCCCTCTCCCCCACACTGTCTCCCTCTCTCTCCCTCAAGCTGTCTCTCACTCTCTCCCTCTCCCTCATGCTGACTCTTTAACTCTCCCTCGCACTGTCTCTTTTTCTCTCTCTCTCCCTCATCCTGTCTCTCTCTCTATCCCTCACGCTGAAACTCTCTGTCTCCCTCTCTTCCTCGTGCTGTCTTTTTCTCCCTTGCGTTGTCTCTCTCTCCCTCATGTTGTCTCTCTCTCTCTCCCTCGCACTGTCTCTCTCTCTCGCCCTCATGCTGTCTCTCTCTCTGTCCCTCATGCTCTCTTTCTCATTCCCTTTCCCTCAAACTGTCTCTCTCTCTCTCCCTCACACTGTCTCTCTCAATCTCTCCCTCGCGCTGTCTCTCTCTCTCTCTCCCCAGCTGTCTCTCTCTCTCTCCCTCACGCTGTCTCTCTCCCTCCCTCACGCTGTCTCTCTCTCTACTTCGTGCTGTGTCTCTCTACCTTGCGCTGTCTATCTCTCTCCTCCATGCTGTCTCTCTCTCTCCCTCACACTGTCTCTCTCTCTCTCTCTCCCTCGCGCTGTCTCTCTCTCTCTCCCCCGGGCTGTCTCTCTCTCTTCCTCATGCTGTCTATCTCTCTCCCTCGTGCTGTATCTCTCTCTCTCCCCCGCGCCATCTCCCGCTCTCTCCCTCATGCTGTCTCTCTCTCTCCCTCTCCCTCGAGCTGTCTCTCTCTCTCTCCCTCTCTACCTAGTGCCGTATCTCTCACCCTCGCGCTGTCTCTCTCTCTCTCCCTCACGCTGTCTCTCTCTCTCTCCCTCTCTTCCTCATGCTGTCTCTCTTTCCCTCAAGCTGTCTCTCTCTCTCCCTCATGCTATCTCTCTCTCTCTCCCTCTCTCTCTCTCTCTCTTGCGATGTCTCTCCCCTTCACGGTGTGTCTCTCTCACTCTCTCGTGCTGGCTCTCTCTCTCCCTCTCCCTCGCATTGTCTCTCTCACTCTCTCCCCTGCGCTGTCTCTCTCGCACACTCTCCCTCCCTCGCGCTTTCTCTCTCTCTCTCCCTCCCCCCAGCTGTCTCTCTCTCTCTCTCTCCCTCACACTGTTTCTCTCTACTTCATGCTGTCTCTCTCTCCCTCGTGCCATCTCTCTATCTCCCCCACGCTGTCTCTCTCTCTCCCTCATGCTCTCTCTCTCTCTCTCTCTCTCTCGCTCGCGCTGTCTGTCCCTCTCCCCCACACTGTCTCCCTCTCTCTCCCTCGCTGTCTCTCTCCCTCCCTCTCCCTCATGCTGACTCTCTCTCTCTCCCTCGCACTGTCTCTTTTTCTCTCTCCGTCCCTCATCCTGTCTCTCTCTCTCTCCATCACGCTGAATCTCTCTGTCTCCCTCTCTTCCTCATGCTGTCTTTTTCTTCCTCGCGTTGTCTCTCTCTCCCTCATGCTGTCTCTCTCTCTCTCTCTCCCTCGCACTGTCTCTCTCTCTCGCCCTCATGCTGTCTCTCTCTCTGTCCCTCATGCTCTCTTTCTCATTCCCTTTCCCTCACGCTGTCTCTCTCTCTCTCCGTCGCACTGTCTCTCTCAATCTATCCCTCGCGCTGTCTCTCTCTCTCTCTCCCCAGCTGTCTCTCTCTCTCTCCCTCACGCTTTCTCTCTCCCTCCCTCACGCTGTCTCTCTCTCTACTTTGTGCTGTGTCTCTCTACCTTGCGCTGTCTATTTCTCTCCCCTGTGCTGTCTCTCTCTCTCCCTCACGCTGTCGGTCTCCCTCTCTCCCTCGCGCTGTCTCTCTCTCTCACTCACGCTGTCTCCCTCTCTCTCCCTCACACTGTCCCTCTCTCTCCCTCTCCCTCATGCTGTCACTCTCTTTCCCTCTCGCTCACACTGTCTCTCTCTCTCTCCCTCGCACTGTCTCTCTCAATCTCTCCCTTGCGCTGTCTCTCTCTCTCTCTCACCCCCAGCTGTCTCTCTCTCTCTCTCCCTCGCGCTGTCTGTCTATCTACTTTGTGCTTTCTCTCCCTTCCTCACGCTGTCTCTCTCTCTCCATGTGCTGTCTCTCTCTCTCCCTCATGCTGTCATCCTCTCTCTCTCCCTCACGCTGTCACTCTCTCTCACTCATGCTGTCTCCCTCTCTCTCCCTCGCGCTGTCTCTCTCTCTCACTCACGCTGTCTCCCTCTCTCTCCCTCACACTGTCCCTCTCTCTCCCTCTCCCTCATGCTGTCACTCTCTTTCCCTCTCGCTCACACTGTCTCTCTCTCTCTCCCTCGCACTGTCTCTCTCAATCTCTCCCTCGCGCTGTCTCTCTCTCTCTCTCACCCCCAGCTGTCTCTCTCTCTCTCTCCCTCGTGCTGTCTGTCTATCTACTTTGTGCTTTCTCTCCCTTCCTCACGCTGTCTCTCTCTCCATGTGCTGTTTATCTCTCTCCCTCATGCTGTCACCCTCTCTCTCTCCCTCACGCTGTCACTCTCTCTCACTCATGCTGTCTCCCTCTCTCTCCCTCGTGCTGTCTCTCTCTCTCTATCATGCTGTCTCTCTCTCTCTCTCCCTTGCGCAGTCTCTCTCTCCCACTCACGCTGTCTTTCTCTCTCTCCCACATGCTGTCTCTCTCTCTCCCTCTCCCTCATGTTGTCTCTCTCTCTCTCTCCCCTGCACTGTCTCTCTCTCACTCTCTCCCTCGCAATTTCTCTCTCTCTCTCTCTCCCTCCCCCAGAGCTGTCTCTCTCTCTCTCTCTCCCTCGCACTGTATTTCTCTACTTCATGCTGTCTCTCTCTCCCTCGTGCCATCTCTCTATCTCCCCCATGCTGTTTCTCTCTCTCCCTCATGCTCTCTCTCTCTCTCTCTCTCTCTCTCTCGCTCGCGCTGTCTCTCCCTCTCCCCCACACTGTCTCCCTCTTTCTCCCTCAAGCTGTCTCTCACTCTCTCCCTCTCCCTCATGCTGACTCTTTAACTCTCCCTCGCACTGTCTCTTTTTCTCTCTCTCTCCCTCATCCTGTCTCTCTCTCTATCCCTCACGCTGAATCTCTCTGTCTCCCTCTCTTCCTCGTGCTGTCTTTTTCTCCCTTGCGTTGTCTCTCTCTCCCTCATGTTGTCTCTCTCTCTCTCCCTCGCACTGTCTCTCTCTCTCGCCCTCATGCTGTCTCTCTCTCTGTCCCTCATGCTCTCTTTCTCATTCCCTTTCCCTCAAACTGTCTCTCTCTCTCTCCCTCACACTGTCTCTCTCAATCTCTCCCTCGCGCTGTCTCTCTCTCTCTCTCCCCAGCTGTCTCTCTCTCTCTCCCTCACGCTGTCTCTCTCCCTCCCTCACGCTGTCTCTCTCTCTACTTCGTGCTGTGTCTCTCTACCTTGCGCTGTCTATCTCTCTCCTCCGTGCTGTCTCTCTCTCTCCCTCACACTGTCTCTCTCTCTCTCTCTCCCTCGCACTGTCTCTCTCTCTCTCCCCCGGGCTGTCTGTCTCTCTTCCTCATGCTGTCTATCTCTCTCCCTCGTGCTGTATCTCTCTCTCTCCCCCGCGCCATCTCCCGCTCTCTCCCTCATGCTGTCTCTCTCTCTCCCTCTCCCTCGTGCTGTCTCTCTCTCTCTCCCTCTCTTCCTAGTGCCGTATCTCTCACCCTCGCGCTGTCTCTCTCTCTCTCCCTCACACTGTCTCTCTCTCTCTCCCTCTCTTCCTCATGCTGTCTCTCTTTCCCTCAAGCTGTCTCTCTCTCTCCCTCATGCTATCTCTCTCTCTCTCGCTCTCCCTCTCTCTCTCTTGCGATGTCTCTCCCCTTCACGGTGTGTCTCTCTCACTCTCTCGTGCTGGCTCTCTCTCTCCCTCTCCCTCGCATTGTCTCTCTCACTCTCTCCCCTGCGCTGTCTCTCTCGCACACTCTCCCTCCCTCGCGCTTTCTCTCTCTCTCTCTCTCTCCCTCCCCCCAGCTGTCTCTCTCTCTCTCTCTCCCTCACACTGTTTCTCTCTACTTCATGCTGTCTCTCTCTCCCTCGTGCCATCTCTCTATCTCCCCCACGCTGTCTCTCTCTCTCCCTCATGCTCTCTCTCTCTCTCTCTCTCTCTCGCTCGCGCTGTCTGTCCCTCTCCCCCACACTGTCTCCCTCTCTCTCCCTCGCTGTCTCTCTCCCTCCCTCTCCCTCATGCTGACTCTCTCTCTCTCCCTCGCACTGTCTCTTTTTCTCGCTCCGTCCCTCATCCTGTCTCTCTCTCTCTCCATCACGCTGAATCTCTCTGTCTCCCTCTCTTCCTCATGCTGTCTTTTTCTTCCTCGCGTTGTCTCTCTCTCCCTCATGCTGTCTCTCTCTCTCTCTCTCCCTCGCACTGTCTCTCTCTCTCGCCCTCATGCTGTCTCTCTCTCTGTCCCTCATGCTCTCTTTCTCATTCCCTTTCCCTCACGCTGTCTCTCTCTCTCTCCGTCGCACTGTCTCTCTCAATCTATCCCTCGCGCTGTCTCTCTCTCTCTCTCCCCAGCTGTCTCTCTCTCTCTCCCTCACGCTTTCTCTCTCCCTCCCTCACGCTGTCTCTCTCTCTACTTTGTGCTGTGTCTCTCTACCTTGCGCTGTCTATTTCTCTCCCCTGTGCTGTCTCTCTCTCTCCCTCACGCTGTCGGTCTCCCTCTCTCCCTCGCGCTGTCTCTCTCTCTCACTCACGCTGTCTCCCTCTCTCTCCCTCACACTGTCCCTCTCTCTCCCTCTCCCTCATGCTGTCACTCTCTTTCCCTCTCGCTCACACTGTCTCTCTCTCTCTCCCTCGCACTGTCTCTCTCAATCTCTCCCTTGCGCTGTCTCTCTCTCTCTCTCACCCCCAGCTGTCTCTCTCTCTCTCTCCCTCGCGCTGTCTGTCTATCTACTTTGTGCTTTCTCTCCCTTCCTCACGCTGTCTCTCTCTCTCCATGTGCTGTCTCTCTCTCTCCCTCATGCTGTCATCCTCTCTCTCTCCCTCACGCTGTCACTCTCTCTCACTCATGCTGTCTCCCTCTCTCTCCCTCGCGCTGTCTCTCTCTCTCACTCACGCTGTCTCCCTCTCTCTCCCTCACACTGTCCCTCTCTCTCCCTCTCCCTCATGCTGTCACTCTCTTTCCCTCTCGCTCACACTGTCTCTCTCTCTCTCCCTCGCACTGTCTCTCTCAATCTCTCCCTCGCGCTGTCTCTCTCTCTCTCTCACCCCCAGCTGTCTCTCTCTCTCTCTCCCTCGTGCTGTCTGTCTATCTACTTTGTGCTTTCTCTCCCTTCCTCACGCTGTCTCTCTCTCCATGTGCTGTCTATCTCTCTCCCTCATGCTGTCACCCTCTCTCTCTCCCTCACGCTGTCACTCTCTCTCACTCATGCTGTCTCCCTCTCTCTCCCTCGTGCTGTCTCTCTCTCTCTATCATGCTGTCTCTCTCTCTCTCTCCCTTGCGCAGTCTCTCTCTCCCACTCACGCTGTCTTTCTCTCTCTCCCACATGCTGTCTCTCTCTCTCCCTCTCCCTCATGTTGTCTCTCTCTCTCTCTCCCCTGCACTGTCTCTCTCTCACTCTCTCCCTCGCACTTTCTCTCTCTCTCTCTCTCCCTCCCCCCCCAGCTGTCTCTCTCTCTCTCTCTCCCTCGCACTGTATTTCTCTACTTCATGCTGTCTCTCTCTCCCTCGTGCCATCTCTCTATCTCCCCCATGCTGTTTCTCTCTCTCCCTCATGCTCTCTCTCTCTCTCTCTCTCTCTCTCTCGCTCGCGCTGTCTCTCCCTCTCCCCCACACTGTCTCCCTCTTTCTCCCTCAAGCTGTCTCTCACTCTCTCCCTCTCCCTCATGCTGACTCTTTAACTCTCCCTCGCACTGTCTCTTTTTCTCTCTCTCTCCCTCATCCTGTCTCTCTCTCTATCCCTCACGCTGAATCTCTCTGTCTCCCTCTCTTCCTCGTGCTGTCTTTTTCTCCCTTGCGTTGTCTCTCTCTCCCTCATGTTGTCTCTCTCTCTCTCCCTCGCACTGTCTCTCTCTCTCGCCCTCATGCTGTCTCTCTCTCTGTCCCTCATGCTCTCTTTCTCATTCCCTTTCCCTCAAACTGTCTCTCTCTCTCTCCCTCACACTGTCTCTCTCAATCTCTCCCTCGCGCTGTCTCTCTCTCTCTCTCCCCAGCTGTCTCTCTCTCTCTCCCTCACGCTGTCTCTCTCCCTCCCTCACGCTGTCTCTCTCTCTACTTCGTGCTGTGTCTCTCTACCTTGCGCTGTCTATCTCTCTCCTCCATGCTGTCTCTCTCTCTCCCTCACACTGTCTCTCTCTCTCTCTCTCCCTCGCGCTGTCTCTCTCTCTCTCCCCCGGGCTGTCTCTCTCTCTTCCTCATGCTGTCTATCTCTCTCCCTCGTGCTGTATCTCTCTCTCTCCCCCGCGCCATCTCCCGCTCTCTCCCTCATGCTGTCTCTCTCTCTCCCTCATGCTATCTCTCTCTCTCTCCCTCTCCCTCTCTCTCTCTTGCGATGTCTCTCCCCTTCACGGTGTGTCTCTCTCACTCTCTCGTGCTGGCTCTCTCTCTCCCTCTCCCTCGCATTGTCTCTCTCACTCTCTCCCCTGCGCTGTCTCTCTCGCACACTCTCCCTCCCTCGCGCTTTCTCTCTCTCTCTCTCTCTCCCTCCCCCCAGCTGTCTCTCTCTCTCTCTCTCCCTCACACTGTTTCTCTCTACTTCATGCTGTCTCTCTCTCCCTCGTGCCATCTCTCTATCTCCCCCACGCTGTCTCTCTCTCTCCCTCATGCTCTCTCTCTCTCTCTCTCTCTCTCGCTCGCGCTGTCTGTCCCTCTCCCCCACACTGTCTCCCTCTCTCTCCCTCGCTGTCTCTCTCCCTCCCTCTCCCTCATGCTGACTCTCTCTCTCTCCCTCGCACTGTCTCTTTTTCTCTCTCCGTCCCTCATCCTGTCTCTCTCTCTCTCCATCACGCTGAATCTCTCTGTCTCCCTCTCTTCCTCATGCTGTCTTTTTCTTCCTCGCGTTGTCTCTCTCTCCCTCATGCTGTCTCTCTCTCTCTCTCTCCCTCGCACTGTCTCTCTCTCTCGCCCTCATGCTGTCTCTCTCTCTGTCCCTCATGCTCTCTTTCTCATTCCCTTTCCCTCACGCTGTCTCTCTCTCTCTCCGTCGCACTGTCTCTCTCAATCTATCCCTCGCGCTGTCTCTCTCTCTCTCTCCCCAGCTGTCTCTCTCTCTCTCCCTCACGCTTTCTCTCTCCCTCCCTCACGCTGTCTCTCTCTCTACTTTGTGCTGTGTCTCTCTACCTTGCGCTGTCTATTTCTCTCCCCTGTGCTGTCTCTCTCTCTCCCTCACGCTGTCGGTCTCCCTCTCTCCCTCGCGCTGTCTCTCTCTCTCACTCACGCTGTCTCCCTCTCTCTCCCTCACACTGTCCCTCTCTCTCCCTCTCCCTCATGCTGTCACTCTCTTTCCCTCTCGCTCACACTGTCTCTCTCTCTCTCCCTCGCACTGTCTCTCTCAATCTCTCCCTTGCGCTGTCTCTCTCTCTCTCTCACCCCCAGCTGTCTCTCTCTCTCTCTCCCTCGCGCTGTCTGTCTATCTACTTTGTGCTTTCTCTCCCTTCCTCACGCTGTCTCTCTCTCTCCATGTGCTGTCTCTCTCTCTCCCTCATGCTGTCATCCTCTCTCTCTCCCTCACGCTGTCACTCTCTCTCACTCATGCTGTCTCCCTCTCTCTCCCTCGCGCTGTCTCTCTCTCTCACTCACGCTGTCTCCCTCTCTCTCCCTCACACTGTCCCTCTCTCTCCCTCTCCCTCATGCTGTCACTCTCTTTCCCTCTCGCTCCACTGTCTCTCTCTCTCTCCCTCGCACTGTCTCTCTCAATCTCTCCCTCGCGCTGTCTCTCTCTCTCTCTCACCCCCAGCTGTCTCTCTCTCTCTCTCCCTCGTGCTGTCTGTCTATCTACTTTGTGCTTTCTCTCCCTTCCTCACGCTGTCTCTCTCTCCATGTGCTGTCTATCTCTCTCCCTCATGCTGTCACCCTCTCTCTCTCCCTCACGCTGTCACTCTCTCTCACTCATGCTGTCTCCCTCTCTCTCCCTCGTGCTGTCTCTCTCTCTCTATCATGCTGTCTCTCTCTCTCTCTCCCTTGCGCAGTCTCTCTCTCCCACTCACGCTGTCTATCTCTCTCTCCCACATGCTGTCTCTCTCTCTCACTCTCCCTCATGATGTCTCTCTCTCTCTCTCCCCTGCACTGTCTCTCTCTCACTCTCTCCCTCGCACTTTCTCTCTCTCTCTCTCTCCCTCCCCCCCAGCTGTCTCTCTCTCTCTCTCTCCCTCGCACTGTATTTCTCTACTTCATGCTGTCTCTCTCTCCCTCGTGCCATCTCTCTATCTCCCCCATGCTGTTTCTCTCTCTCCCTCATGCTCTCTCTCTCTCTCTCTCTCTCTCTCTCGCTCGCGCTGTCTCTCCCTCTCCCCCACACTGTCTCCCTCTCTCTCCCTCAAGCTGTCTCTCAGTCTCTCCCTCTCCCTCATGCTGACTCTTTAACTCTCCCTCGCACTGTCTCTTTTTCTCTCTCTCTCCCTCATCCTGTCTCTCTCTCTATCCCTCACGCTGAAACTCTCTGTCTCCCTCTCTTCCTCGTGCTGTCTTTTTCTCCCTTGCGTTGTCTCTCTCTCCCTCATGTTGTCTCTCTCTCTCTCCCTCGCACTGTCTCTCTCTCTCGCCCTCATGCTGTCTCTCTCTCTGTCCCTCATGCTCTCTTTCTCATTCCCTTTCCCTCAAACTGTCTCTCTCTCTCTCCCTCACACTGTCTCTCTCAATCTCTCCCTCGCGCTGTCTCTCTCTCTCCCCAGCTGTCTCTCTCTCTCTCCCTCACGCTGTCTCTCTCCCTCCCTCACGCTGTCTCTCTCTCTACTTCGTGCTGTGTCTCTCTACCTTGCGCTGTCTATCTCTCTCCTCCGTGCTGTCTCTCTCTCTCCCTCACACTGTCTCTCTCTCTCTCCCTCGCACTGTCTCTCTCTCTCTCCCCCGGGCTGTCTCTCTCTCTTCCTCATGCTGTCTATCTCTCTCCCTCGTGCTGTATCTCTCTCTCTCCCCCGCGCCATCTCCCGCTCTCTCCCTCATGCTGTCTCTCTCTCTCCCTCTCCCTCGTGCTGTCTCTCTCTCTCTCCCTCTCTTCCTAGTGCCGTATCTCTCACCCTCGCGCTGTCTCTCTCTCTCTCCCTCACACTGTCTCTCTCTCTCTCCCTCTCTTCCTCATGCTGTCTCTCTTTCCCTCAAGCTGTCTCTCTCACTCCCTCATGCTATCTCTCTCTCTCTCCCTCTCCCTCTCTCTCTCTTGCGATGTCTCTCCCCTTCACGGTGTGTCTCTCTCACTCTCTCGTGCTGGCTCTCTCTCTCCCTCTCCCTCGCATTGTCTCTCTCACTCTCTCCCCTGCGCTGTCTCTCTCGCACACTCTCCCTCCCTCGCGCTTTCTCTCTCTCTCTCTCTCTCCCTCCCCCCAGCTGTCTCTCTCTCTCTCTCTCCCTCACACTGTTTCTCTCTACTTCATGCTGTCTCTCTCTCCCTCGTGCCATCTCTCTATCTCCCCCACGCTGTCTCTCTCTCTCCCTCATGCTCTCTCTCTCTCTCTCTCTCTCTCGCTCGCGCTGTCTGTCCCTCTCCCCCACACTGTCTCCCTCTCTCTCCCTCGCTGTCTCTCTCCCTCCCTCTCCCTCATGCTGACTCTCTCTCTCTCCCTCGCACTGTCTCTTTTTCTCTCTCCGTCCCTCATCCTGTCTCTCTCTCTCTCCATCACGCTGAATCTCTCTGTCTCCCTCTCTTCCTCATGCTGTCTTTTTCTTCCTCGCGTTGTCTCTCTCTCCCTCATGCTGTCTCTCTCTCTCTCTCTCCCTCGCACTGTCTCTCTCTCTCGCCCTCATGCTGTCTCTCTCTCTGTCCCTCATGCTCTCTTTCTCATTCCCTTTCCCTCACGCTGTCTCTCTCTCTCTCCGTCGCACTGTCTCTCTCAATCTATCCCTCGCGCTGTCTCTCTCTCTCTCTCCCCAGCTGTCTCTCTCTCTCTCCCTCACGCTTTCTCTCTCCCTCCCTCACGCTGTCTCTCTCTCTACTTTGTGCTGTGTCTCTCTACCTTGCGCTGTCTATTTCTCTCCCCTGTGCTGTCTCTCTCTCTCCCTCACGCTGTCGGTCTCCCTCTCTCCCTCGCGCTGTCTCTCTCTCTCACTCACGCTGTCTCCCTCTCTCTCCCTCACACTGTCCCTCTCTCTCCCTCTCCCTCATGCTGTCACTCTCTTTCCCTCTCGCTCACACTGTCTCTCTCTCTCTCCCTCGCACTGTCTCTCTCAATCTCTCCCTTGCGCTGTCTCTCTCTCTCTCTCACCCCCAGCTGTCTCTCTCTCTCTCTCCCTCGCGCTGTCTGTCTATCTACTTTGTGCTTTCTCTCCCTTCCTCACGCTGTCTCTCTCTCTCCATGTGCTGTCTCTCTCTCTCCCTCATGCTGTCATCCTCTCTCTCTCCCTCACGCTGTCACTCTCTCTCACTCATGCTGTCTCCCTCTCTCTCCCTCGCGCTGTCTCTCTCTCTCACTCACGCTGTCTCCCTCTCTCTCCCTCACACTGTCCCTCTCTCTCCCTCTCCCTCATGCTGTCACTCTCTTTCCCTCTCGCTCACACTGTCTCTCTCTCTCTCCCTCGCACTGTCTCTCTCAATCTCTCCCTCGCGCTGTCTCTCTCTCTCTCTCACCCCCAGCTGTCTCTCTCTCTCTCTCCCTCGTGCTGTCTGTCTATCTACTTTGTGCTTTCTCTCCCTTCCTCACGCTGTCTCTCTCTCCATGTGCTGTCTATCTCTCTCCCTCATGCTGTCACCCTCTCTCTCTCCCTCACGCTGTCACTCTCTCTCACTCATGCTGTCTCCCTCTCTCTCCCTCGTGCTGTCTCTCTCTCTCTATCATGCTGTCTCTCTCTCTCTCTCCCTTGCGCAGTCTCTCTCTCCCACTCACGCTGTCTTTCTCTCTCTCCCACATGCTGTCTCTCTCTCTCCCTCTCCCTCATGTTGTCTCTCTCTCTCTCTCCCCTGCACTGTCTCTCTCTCACTCTCTCCCTCGCACTTTCTCTCTCTCTCTCTCTCCCTCCCCCCCCAGCTGTCTCTCTCTCTCTCTCTCCCTCGCACTGTATTTCTCTACTTCATGCTGTCTCTCTCTCCCTCGTGCCATCTCTCTATCTCCCCCATGCTGTTTCTCTCTCTCCCTCATGCTCTCTCTCTCTCTCTCTCTCTCTCTCTCGCTCGCGCTGTCTCTCCCTCTCCCCCACACTGTCTCCCTCTTTCTCCCTCAAGCTGTCTCTCACTCTCTCCCTCTCCCTCATGCTGACTCTTTAACTCTCCCTCGCACTGTCTCTTTTTCTCTCTCTCTCCCTCATCCTGTCTCTCTCTCTATCCCTCACGCTGAATCTCTCTGTCTCCCTCTCTTCCTCGTGCTGTCTTTTTCTCCCTTGCGTTGTCTCTCTCTCCCTCATGTTGTCTCTCTCTCTCTCCCTCGCACTGTCTCTCTCTCTCGCCCTCATGCTGTCTCTCTCTCTGTCCCTCATGCTCTCTTTCTCATTCCCTTTCCCTCAAACTGTCTCTCTCTCTCTCCCTCACACTGTCTCTCTCAATCTCTCCCTCGCGCTGTCTCTCTCTCTCTCTCCCCAGCTGTCTCTCTCTCTCTCCCTCACGCTGTCTCTCTCCCTCCCTCACGCTGTCTCTCTCTCTACTTCGTGCTGTGTCTCTCTACCTTGCGCTGTCTATCTCTCTCCTCCATGCTGTCTCTCTCTCTCCCTCACACTGTCTCTCTCTCTCTCTCTCCCTCGCGCTGTCTCTCTCTCTCTCCCCCGGGCTGTCTCTCTCTCTTCCTCATGCTGTCTATCTCTCTCCCTCGTGCTGTATCTCTCTCTCACCCCCGCGCCATCTCCCGCTCTCTCCCTCATGCTGTCTCTCTCTCTCCCTCTCCCTCGTGCTGTCTCTCTCTCTCTCCCTCTCTTCCTAGTGCCGTATCTCTCACCCTCGCGCTGTCTCTCTCTCTCTCCCTCACGCTGTCTCTCTCTCTCTCCCTCTCTTCCTCATGCTGTCTCTCTTTCCCTCAAGCTGTCTCTCTCTCTCCCTCATGCTATCTCTCTCTCTCTCCCTCTCTCTCTCTCTCTCTTGCGATGTCTCTCCCCTTCACGGTGTGTCTCTCTCACTCTCTCGTGCTGGCTCTCTCTCTCCCTCTCCCTCGCATTGTCTCTCTCACTCTCTCCCCTGCGCTGTCTCTCTCGCACACTCTCCCTCCCTCGCGCTTTCTCTCTCTCTCTCTCTCTCCCTCCCCCCAGCTGTCTCTCTCTCTCTCTCTCCCTCACACTGTTTCTCTCTACTTCATGCTGTCTCTCTCTCCCTCGTGCCATCTCTCTATCTCCCCCACGCTGTCTCTCTCTCTCCCTCATGCTCTCTCTCTCTCTCTCTCTCGCTCGCGCTGTCTGTCCCTCTCCCCCACACCGTCTCCCTCTCTCTCCCTCGCTGTCTCTCTCCCTCCCTCTCCCTCATGCTGACTCTCTCTCTCTCCCTCGCACTGTCTCTTTTTCTCTCTCCGTCCCTCATCCTGTCTCTCTCTCTCTCCATCATGCTGAATCTCTCTGTCTCCCTCTCTTCCTCATGCTGTCTTTTTCTTCCTCGCGTTGTGTCTCTCTCCCTCATGCTGTCTCTCTCTCTCTCTCTCCCTCGCACTGTCTCTCTCTCTCGCCCTCATGCTGTCTCTCTCTCTGTCCCTCATGCTCTCTTTCTCATTCCCTTTCCCTCACGCTGTCTCTCTCTCTCTCCGTCGCACTGTCTCTCTCAATCTATCCCTCGCGCTGTCTCTCTCTCTCTCTCCCCAGCTGTCTCTCTCTCTCTCCCTCACGCTTTCTCTCTCCCTCCCTCACGCTGTCTCTCTCTCTACTTTGTGCTGTGTCTCTCTACCTTGCGCTGTCTATTTCTCTCCCCTGTGCTGTCTCTCTCTCTCCCTCACGCTGTCGGTCTCCCTCTCTCCCTCGCGCTGTCTCTCTCTCTCACTCACGCTGTCTCCCTCTCTCTCCCTCACACTGTCCCTCTCTCTCCCTCTCCCTCATGCTGTCACTCTCTTTCCCTCTCGCTCACACTGTCTCTCTCTCTCTCCCTCGCACTGTCTCTCTCAATCTCTCCCTTGCGCTGTCTCTCTCTCTCTCTCACCCCCAGCTGTCTCTCTCTCTCTCTCCCTCGCGCTGTCTGTCTATCTACTTTGTGCTTTCTCTCCCTTCCTCACGCTGTCTCTCTCTCTCTCCATGTGCTGTCTCTCTCTCTCCCTCATGCTGTCATCCTCTCTCTCTCCCTCACGCTGTCACTCTCTCTCACTCATGCTGTCTCCCTCTCTCTCCCTCGCGCTGTCTCTCTCTCTCACTCACGCTGTCTCCCTCTCTCTCCCTCACACTGTCCCTCTCTCTCCCTCTCCCTCATGCTGTCACTCTCTTTCCCTCTCGCTCACACTGTCTCTCTCTCTCTCCCTCGCACTGTCTCTCTCAATCTCTCCCTCGCGCTGTCTCTCTCTCTCTCTCACCCCCAGCTGTCTCTCTCTCTCTCTCCCTCGTGCCGTCTGTCTATCTACTTTGTGCTTTCTCTCCCTTCCTCACGCTGTCTCTCTCTCTCTCCATGTGCTGTCTATCTCTCTCCCTCATGCTGTCACCCTCTCTCTCTCCCTCACGCTGTCACTCTCTCTCACTCATGCTGTCTCCCTCTCTCTCCCTCGTGCTGTCTCTCTCTCTCTCTATCATGCTGTCTCTCTCTCTCTCTCCCTTGCGCAGTCTCTCTCTCCCACTCACGCTGTCTTTCTCTCTCTCCCACATGCTGTCTCTCTCTCTCCCTCTCCCTCATGTTGTCTCTCTCTCTCTCTCCCCTGCACTGTCTCTCTCTCACTCTCTCCCTCGCACTTTCTCTCTCTCTCTCTCTCCCTCCCCCCCCCGCTGTCTCTCTCTCTCTCTCTCCCTCGCACTGTATTTCTCTACTTCATGCTGTCTCTCTCTCCCTCGTGCCATCTCTCTATCTCCCCCATGCTGTTTCTCTCTCTCCCTCATACTCTCTCTCTAACTCTCTCTCTCTCGCTCGCGCTGTCTCTCCCTCTCCCCCACACTGTCTCCCTCTCTCTCCCTCACGCTGTCTCTCTCTCTCTCCCTCTCCCTCATGCTGACTCTCTCTCTCTCCCTCGCACTGTCTCTTTTTCTCTCACCGTCCCTCATCCTGTCTCTCTCTCTCTCCCTCACGCTGAATCTCTCTGTCTCCCTCTCTTCCTCGTGCTATCTTTTTCTCCATTACGTTGTCTCTCTCTCCCTCATGCTGTCTCTCTCTCTCTCTCTCCCTCGCACTGTCTCTCTCTCTCGCCCTCAAGCTGTCTCTCTCTCTGTCCCTCACGCTCTCTTTCTCATTCCCTTTCCCTCACGCTGTCTCTCTCTCTACTTCGTGCTGTGTCTCTCTACCTTGCGCTGTCTATCTCTCTCCCCCATGCTGTCTCTCTCTCTCTCCCTCACGCTGTCGCTCTCCCTCTCTCCCTTGCACTGTCTCTCTCTCTCACTCACGCTGTCTCCCTCTCTCTCCCTCACACTGTTCCTCTCTCTCCCTCTCCCTCACACTGTCACTCTCTCTCACTCGTGCTGTCTCCCTCTCTCTCCCTCATGCTGTCTCTCTCTCTCTATCATGCTGTCTCTCTCTCTCCCTCTCCCTCATGTTGTCTCTCTCTCTCTCTCCCCTGCACTGTCTCTCTCTCACTCTCTCCCTCGCACTTTCTCTCTCTCTCTCTCTCCCTCCCCCAGCTGTCTCTCACTCTCCCTCCCTCGCGCAGTCTCTCTCTCTCTCCCCCACGCTGTCTCTCTCTCTCCCTCATGCTGTCTCTCTCTCGCTCTCTCTATCACTCCCTCACGCTGTCTCTCTCTCCCCCACGCTGTCTTCCTCTCTCTCCCTCACGCTGTCTCTCTCTCTCCCTCTCGCTCGCGCTGACTCTCTCTTTCTCTCTCTTTCTCTCTCTCCCCATCATGCTGTCTCTCTCTATCCCTCGCACTGCCTCTTTTTCTCACTCCATCCCTCATGCTCTCTCTCTCCCTCTCCCTCGCGGTGACTCTCTCTCTCTCTCTCTCACTCCCTCATGCTGTCTCTCTCTCTCTCTCTCCCTCATGCTGTTTCTTTCTCTCTCTCCTTAGCGCTACCTCTCTCTCTCCTTAGTGCTACCTCTCTCTCTCCCTCACGCTGTCTCTCTCTTTCCCTCTCCCTCACGCTGTCTCTCTCTCTCTCCCTCGCACTGTCTCTCTCTCTCTCCCCCATCTGTCTCTCTGTCTCTCTCTCCCTCGCGCTGTCTCTCTCTCTCTACTTCATGCTTTCTCTCCCTCCCTCACACTGTCTCTCTCTCTCCACGTGCTGTCTCTCTCTCTCCCTCACGCTGTCTCCCCCTCTCTGTCCCTCGCGCTGTCACTCTCTCTCACTCGTGCTGTCTCCCTCTCTCTCCCTCACGCTGTCTCTTTCTCCCCCTCTCCCTCGCGCTGTCTCTCTCTCTCCCCTGCGCTGTCTTTCCCTCTCCCTCATGCTGTCTCTCTCTCTCTCTCTCGCACTGTCTCTCTCTCTCTCTCCCTCACGCTGTCTCTCTCTCTCGCTCCCTCCCTCCACCTGTCTCTCTCTCTCTCTCCCTCGCACTGTCTCTCTCTCTCTCTCCCTCGCGCTGTCTCTCTCTCTACTTCATGCTGTCTCTCTCTCTACTTCATGCTATCTCTCTCTCCCTCGTGCTGTCTATCTCTCTCCCCCGCGCTGTCTGTCTCTCTCCCTCACGGTCTCTCTCTCTCACTCTCTCTCTCCCTAGCACTGCCACTCTCTCTCCTTCGCGCTGTCTCTCTCTTTCCCCCACGCTGTCTTTCCCTCTCCCTCACACTGTCTCTCTCTCTCCCCCTCACGCTGTCTCTCTCTCTCCCTCTCCCTCACGCGGTCTCTCTCTCTCTCTCCCTCCCTCCAGCTCTCTCTCTCTCTCCCTTGTGCTGTCTCTCTCTTTACTTCGTGCTGACTCTCTCTCCCTCACGCTGCTTCTCTCTCTCCCCATGCTGTCTCTCTCCCTCATGCTGTCTCTCTCTCTCTCTCTCTCACTCACTCTGTCTCTCTCTCTCTCACTCGCGCTGCCTCCCTCTCTCTCTCTCATTCTATCTCTCTCTCTCTCCCTCGCACTGTCTCTTTTTCTCTCTATGTCCCTCATGCTGTCTCTCTCTCTCTCTCTCTCTCTTGCGCTGTTTCTTCCCTTCACGGTGTGTCTCTCTCTCTCTCTCCTGCTGTCTCTCTCTCTCCCTCTCCCTCGCATTGTCTCTCTCACTCTCTCCCCTGCGCTGTCTCTCTCGCACACTCTCCCTCCCTCGCGCTTTCTCTCTCTCTCTCTCTCCCTCCCCCCAGCTGTCTCTCTCTCTCTATCTCCCCCACGCTGTCTCTCTCTCTCCCTCATGCTCTCTCTCTCTCTCTCTCTCTCTCGCTCGCGCTGTCTGTCCCTCTCCCCCACACTGTCTCCCTCTCTCTCCCTCGCTGTCTCTCTCTCTCGCTCTCCCTCATGCTGTCTCTCTCTCTCTCCCTCGCACTGTCTCTTTTTCTCTCTCCGTCCCTCATCCTGTCTCTCTCTCTCTCCATCACGCTGAATCTCTCTGTCTCCCTCTCTTCCTCATGCTGTCTTTTTCTTCCTCGCGTTGTGTCTCTCTCCCTCATGCTGTCTCTCTCTCTCTCTCTCCCTCGCACTGTCTCTCTCTCTCGCCCTCATGCTGTCTCTCTCTCTGTCCCTCATGCTCTCTTTCTCATTCCCTTTCCCTCACGCTGTCTCTCTCTCTCTCTCCCCAGCTGTCTCTCTCTCTCTCCCTCACGCTTTCTCTCTCCCTCCCTCACGCTGTCTCTCTCTCTACTTTGTGCTGTGTCTCTCTACCTTGCGCTGTCTATCTCTCTCCCCCATGCTGTCTCTCTCTCTCTCCCTCACGCTGTCGCTCTCCCTCTCTCCCTTGCACTGTCTCTCTCTCTCACTCACGCTGTCTCCCTCTCTCTCCCTCACACTGTTCCTCTCTCTCCCTCTCCCTCACACTGTCACTCTCTCTCACTCGTGCTGTCTCCCTCTCTCTCCCTCATGCTGTCTCTCTCTCTCTATCATGCTGTCTCTCTCTCTCCCTCTCCCTCATGTTGTCTCTCTCTCTCTCTCCCCTGCACTGTCTCTCTCTCACTGTCTCCCTCGCACTTTCTCTCTCTCTCTCTCTCCCTCCCCCAGCTGTCTCTCACTCTCCCTCCCTCGCGCAGTCTCTCTCTCTCTCCCCCACGCTGTCTCTCTCTCTCCCTCATGCTGTCTCTCTCTCGCTCTCTCTATCACTCCCTCACGCTGTCTCTCTCTCCCCCACGCTGTCTTCCTCTCTCTCCCTCACGCTGTCTCTCTCTCTCCCTCTCGCTCGCGCTGACTCTCTCTTTCTCTCTCTTTCTCTCTCTCCCCATCATGCTGTCTCTCTCTATCCCTCGCACTGCCTCTTTTTCTCACTCCATCCCTCATGCTCTCTCTCTCCCTCTCCCTCGCGGTGACTCTCTCTCTCTCTCTCTCACTCCCTCATGCTGTCTCTCTCTCTCTCTCTCCCTCATGCTGTTTCTTTCTCTCTCTCCTTAGCGCTACCTCTCTCTCTCCTTAGTGCTACCTCTCTCTCTCCCTCACGCTGTCTCTCTCTTTCCCTCTCCCTCACGCTGTCTCTCTCTCTCTCCCTCGCACTGTCTCTCTCTCTCTCCCCCATCTGTCTCTCTGTCTCTCTCTCCCTCGCGCTGTCTCTCTCTCTCTACTTCATGCTTTCTCTCCCTCCCTCACACTGTCTCTCTCTCTCCACGTGCTGTCTCTCTCTCTCCCTCACGCTGTCTCCCCCTCTCTGTCCCTCGCGCTGTCACTCTCTCTCACTCGTGCTGTCTCCCTCTCTCTCCCTCACGCTGTCTCTTTCTCCCCCTCTCCCTCGCGCTGTCTCTCTCTCTCCCCTGCGCTGTCTTTCCCTCTCCCTCATGCTGTCTCTCTCTCTCTCTCTCGCACTGTCTCTCTCTCTCTCTCCCTCACGCTGTCTCTCTCTCTCGCTCCCTCCCTCCACCTGTCTCTCTCTCTCTCTCCCTCGCACTGTCTCTCTCTCTCTCTCCCTCGCGCTGTCTCTCTCTCTACTTCATGCTGTCTCTCTCTCTACTTCATGCTATCTCTCTCTCCCTCGTGCTGTCTATCTCTCTCCCCCGCGCTGTCTGTCTCTCTCCCTCACGGTCTCTCTCTCTCACTCTCTCTCTCCCTAGCACTGCCACTCTCTCTCCTTCGCGCTGTCTCTCTCTTTCCCCCACGCTGTCTTTCCCTCTCCCTCACACTGTCTCTCTCTCTCCCCCTCACGCTGTCTCTCTCTCTCCCTCTCCCTCACGCGGTCTCTCTCTCTCTCTCCCTCCCTCCAGCTCTCTCTCTCTCTCCCTTGTGCTGTCTCTCTCTTTACTTCGTGCTGACTCTCTCTCCCTCACGCTGCTTCTCTCTCTCCCCATGCTGTCTCTCTCCCTCATGCTGTCTCTCTCTCTCTCTCTCTCACTCACTCTGTCTCTCTCTCTCTCACTCGCGCTGCCTCCCTCTCTCTCTCTCATTCTATCTCTCTCTCTCTCCCTCGCACTGTCTCTTTTTCTCTCTATGTCCCTCATGCTGTCTCTCTCTCTCTCTCTCTCTCTTGCGCTGTTTCTTCCCTTCACGGTGTGTCTCTCTCTCTCTCTCCTGCTGTCTCTCTCTCTCCCTCTCCCTCGCATTGTCTCTCTCACTCTCTCCCCTGCGCTGTCTCTCTCGCACACTCTCCCTCCCTCGCGCTTTCTCTCTCTCTCTCTCTCCCTCCCCCCAGCTGTCTCTCTCTCTCTATCTCCCCCACGCTGTCTCTCTCTCTCCCTCATGCTCTCTCTCTCTCTCTCTCTCTCTCGCTCGCGCTGTCTGTCCCTCTCCCCCACACTGTCTCCCTCTCTCTCCCTCGCTGTCTCTCTCTCTCCCTCTCCCTCATGCTGACTCTCTCTCTCTCCCTCGCACTGTCTCTTTTTCTCTCTCCGTCCCTCATCCTGTCTCTCTCTCTCTCCATCACGCTGAATCTCTCTGTCTCCCTCTCTTCCTCATGCTGTCTTTTTCTTCCTCGCGTTGTGTCTCTCTCCCTCATGCTGTCTCTCTCTCTCTCTCTCCCTCGCACTGTCTCTCTCTCTCGCCCTCATGCTGTCTCTCTCTCTGTCCCTCATGCTCTCTTTCTCATTCCCTTTCCCTCACGCTGTCTCTCTCTCTCTCTCCCCAGCTGTCTCTCTCTCTCTCCCTCACGCTTTCTCTCTCCCTCCCTCACGCTGTCTCTCTCTCTACTTTGTGCTGTGTCTCTCTACCTTGCGCTGTCTATCTCTCTCCTCCGTGCTGTCTCTCTCTCTCCCTCACGCTGTCGCTCTCCCTCTCTCTCTTGCGCTGTCTCTCTCTCTCACTTTCGCTGACTCCCTCTCTCTCCCTCACACTGTCCCTCTCTCTCCCTCTCCCTCATGCTGTCACTCTCTTTCCCTCTCGCTCACACTGTCTCCCTCTCTCTCCCTCGCACTGTCTCTCTCAATCTCTCCCTCGCGCGGTCTCTCTCTCTCTCTCTCACCCCCAGCTGTCTCTCTCTCTCTCTCCCTTGCGCTGTCTGTCTATCTACTTTGTGTTTTCTCTCCCTTCCTCGCGCTGTCTCTCTCTCTCCATGTGCTGTCTCTCTCTCTCCCTCATGCTGTCACCCTCTCTCTCCCTCACGCTGTCACTCTCTCTCACTCATGCTGTCTCCCTCTCTCTCCCTCACGCTGTCTCTCTCTCTCACTCACGCTGTCTCCCTCTCTCTCCCTCACACTGTCCCTTTCTCTCCCTCTCCCTCATGCTGTCACTCTCTTTCCCTCTCGCTCACACTGTCTCTCTCTCTCTCCCTCGCACTGTCTCTCTCAATCTCTCCCTCACGCTGTCTCTCTCTCTCTCTCACCCCCAGCTGTCTCTCTCTCTCTCTCCCTCGCGCTGTCTGTCTATCTACTTTGTGTTTTCTCTCCCTTCCTCGCGCTGTCTCTCTCTCTCCATGTGCTGTCTCTCTCTCTCCCTCATGCTGTCACCCTCTCTCTCCCTCACGCTGTCACTCTCTCTCACTCATGCTGTCTCCCTCTCTCTCCCTCACGCTGTCTCTCTCTCTCACTCACGCTGTCTCTCTCTCTCTCCCTCACACTGTCCCTTTCTCTCCCTCTCCCTCATGCTGTCACTCTCTTTCCCTCTCGCTCACACTGTCTCTCTCTCTCTCCCTCGCACTGTCTCTCTCAATCTCTCCCTCACGCTGTCTCTCTCTCTCTCACCCCCAGCTGTCTCTCTCTCTCTCTCCCTCGTGCTGTCTGTCTATCTACTTTGTGCTTTCTCTCCCTTCCTCGCGCTGTCTCTCTCTCTCCATGTGCTGTCTCTCTCTCTCCCTCATGCTGTCAACCTCTCTCTCTCCCTCACGCTGTCACTCTCTCTCACTCATGCTGTCTCCCTCTCTCTCCCTCGTGCTGTCTCTCTCTCTCTATCATGCTGTCTCTCTCTCTCTCTCCCTTGGGCAGTCTCTCTCTCCCACTCACGCTGTCTCTCTCTCTCTCCCACATGCTGTCTCTCTCTCTCCCTCTCCCTCGTGTTGTCTCCCTCTCTCTCTCCCCTGCGCTGTCTCTCTCTCTCACTCTCTCCCTCGCACTTTCTCTCTCTCTCTCTCTCCCTCTCCCCCATGCTGTCTCTCTCTCCCTCGTGCCATCTCTCTATCTCCCCCATGCTGTTTCTCTCTCTCCCTCATGCTCTCTCTCTCTCACTCTCTCTCTCTCGCTCGCGCTGTCTCTCCCTCTCCCCCACACTGTCTCCCTCTCTCTCCCTCAAGCTGTCTCTCACTCTCTCCCTCTCCCTCATGCTGACTCTTTAACTCTCCCTCGCACTGTCTCTTTTTCTCTCTCTCTCCCTCATCCTGTCTCTCTCTCTATCCCTCACGCTGAAACTCTCTGTCTCCCTCTCTTCCTCGTGCTGTCTTTTTCTCCCTTGCGTTGTCTCTCTCTCCCTCATGTTGTCTCTCTCTCTCTCCCTCGCACTGTCTCTCTCTCTCGCCCTCATGCTGTCTCTCTCTCTGTCCCTCATGCTCTCTTTCTCATTCCCTTTCCCTCAAACTGTCTCTCTCTCTCTCCCTCACACTGTCTCTCTCAATCTCTCCCTCGCGCTGTCTCTCTCTCTCTCTCCCCAGCTGTCTCTCTCTCTCTCCCTCACGCTGTCTCTCTCCCTCCCTCACTCTGTCTCTCTCTCTACTTCGTGCTGTGTCTCTCTACCTTGCGCTGTCTATCTCTCTCCTCCGTGCTGTCTCTCTCTCTCCCTCACACTGTCTCTCTCTCTCTCTCTCCCTCGCGCTGTCTCTCTCTCTCTCCCCCGGGCTGTCTCTCTCTCTTCCTCATGCTGTCTATCTCTCTCCCTCGTGCTGTATCTCTCTCTCTCCCCCGCGCCATCTCCCGCTCTCTCCCTCATGCTGTCTCTCTCTCTCCCTCTCCCTCGTGCTGTCTCTCTCTCTCTCCCTCTCTTCCTAGTGCCGTATCTCTCACCCTCGCGCTTTCTCTCTCTCTCTCCCTCACGCTTTCTCTCTCTCTCTCCCTCTCTTCCTCATGCTGTCTCTCTTTCCCTCAAGCTGTCTCTCTCTCTCCCTCATGCTATCTCTAGCTCTCTCCCTCTCTCTCTCTCTCTCTTGCGATGTCTCTCCCCTTCACGGTGTGTCTCTCTCACTCTCTCGTGCTGGCTCTCTCTCTCCCTCTCCCTCGCATTGTCTCTCTCACTCTCTCCCCTGCGCTGTCTCTCTCGCACACTCTCACTCCCTCGCGCTTTCTCTCTCTCTCTCTCTCTCCCTCCCCCCAGCTGTCTCTCTCTCTCTCTCTCCCTCACACTGTTTCTCTCTACTTCATGCTGTCTCTCTCTCCCTCGTGCCATCTCTCTATCTCCCCCACGCTGTCTCTCTCTCTCCCTCATGCTCTCTCTCTCTCTCTCTCTCTCTCGCTCGCGCTGTCTGTCCCTCTCCCCCACACTGTCTCCCTCTCTCTCCCTCGCTGTCTCTCTCCCTCCCTCTCCCTCATGCTGACTCTCTCTCTCTCCCTCGCACTGTCTCTTTTTCTCTCTCCGTCCCTCATCCTGTCTCTCTCTCTCTCCATCACGCTGAATCTCTCTGTCTCCCTCTCTTCCTCATGCTGTCTTTTTCTTCCTCGCGTTGTCTCTCTCTCCCTCATGCTGTCTCTCTCTCTCTCTCTCCCTCGCACTGTCTCTCTCTCTCGCCCTCATGCTGTCTCTCTCTCTGTCCCTCATGCTCTCTTTCTCATTCCCTTTCCCTCACGCTGTCTCTCTCTCTCTCCGTCGCACTGTCTCTCTCAATCTATCCCTCGCGCTGTCTCTCTCTCTCTCTCCCCAGCTGTCTCTCTCTCTCTCCCTCACGCTTTCTCTCTCCCTCCCTCACGCTGTCTCTCTCTCTACTTTGTGCTGTGTCTCTCTACCTTGCGCTGTCTATTTCTCTCCCCTGTGCTGTCTCTCTCTCTCCCTCACGCTGTCGGTCTCCCTCTCTCCCTCGCGCTGTCTCTCTCTCTCACTCACGCTGTCTCCCTCTCTCTCCCTCACACTGTCCCTCTCTCTCCCTCTCCCTCATGCTGTCACTCTCTTTCCCTCTCGCTCACAATGTCTCTCTCTCTCTCCCTCGCACTGTCTCTCTCAATCTCTCCCTTGCGCTGTCTCTCTCTCTCTCTCACCCCCAGCTGTCTCTCTCTCTCTCTCCCTCGCGCTGTCTGTCTATCTACTTTGTGCTTTCTCTCCCTTCCTCACGCTGTCTCTCTCTCTCCATGTGCTGTCTATCTCTCTCCCTCATGCTGTCACCCTCTCTCTCTCCCTCACGCTGTCACTCTCTCTCACTCATGCTGTCTCCCTCTCTCTCCCTCGTGCTGTCTCTCTCTCTCTATCATGCTGTCTCTCTCTCTATCATTCTGTCTCTCTCTCTCTCTCCCTTGCGCAGTCTCTCTCTCCCACTCACGCTGTCTTTCTCTCTCTCCCACATGCTGTCTCTCTCTCTCCCTCTCCCTCATGTTGTCTCTCTCTCTCTCTCCCCTGCACTGTCTCTCTCTCTCTCTCTCCCTCGCACTTTCTCTCTCTCTCTCTCTCCCTCCCCCCCAGCTGTCTCTCTCTCTCTCTCTCCCTCGCACTGTATTTCTCTACTTCATGCTGTCTCTCTCTCCCTCGTGCCATCTCTCTATCTCCCCCATGCTGTTTCTCTCTCTCCCTCATACTCTCTCTCTAACTCTCTCTCTCTCGCTCGCGCTGTCTCTCCCTCTCCCCCACACTGTCTCCCTCTCTCTCCCTCACGCTGTCTCTCTCTCTCTCCCTCTCCCTCATGCTGACTCTCTCTCTCTCCCTCGCACTGTCTCTTTTTCTCTCACCGTCCCTCATCCTGTCTCTCTCTCCCTCCCTCACGCTGAATCTCTCTGTCTCCCTCTCTTCCTCGTGCTATCTTTTTCTCCATTACGTTGTCTCTCTCTCCCTCATGCTGTCTCTCTCTCTCTCTCTCCCTCGCACTGTCTCTCTCTCTCGCCCTCAAGCTGTCTCTCTCTCTGTCCCTCACGCTCTCTGTCTCATTCCCTTTCCCTCACGCTGTCTCTCTCTCTACTTCGTGCTGTGTCTCTCTACCTTGCGCTGTCTATCTCTCTCCCCCATGCTGTCTCTCTCTCTCTCCCTCACGCTGTCGCTCTCCCTCTCTCCCTTGCACTGTCTCTCTCTCTCACTCACGCTGTCTCCCTCTCTCTCCCTCACACTGTTCCACTCTCTCCCTCTCCCTCACACTGTCACTCTCTCTCACTCGTGCTGTCTCCCTCTCTCTCCCTCATGCTGTCTCTCTCTCTCCCACATGCTGTCTCTCTCTCTCCCTCTCCCTCGTGTTGTCTCCCTCTCTCTCTCCCCTGCGCTGTCTCTCTCTCTCACTCTCTCCCTCGCACTTTCTCTCTCTCTCTCTCTCCCTCTCCCCCATGCTGTCTCTCTCTCCCTCGTGCCATCTCTCTATCTCCCCCATGCTGTTTCTCTCTCTCCCTCATGCTCTCTCTCTCTCACTCTCTCTCTCTCGCTCGCGCTGTCTCTCCCTCTCCCCCACACTGTCTCCCTCTCTCTCCCTCAAGCTGTCTCTCACTCTCTCCCTCTCCCTCATGCTGACTCTTTAACTCTCCCTCGCACTGTCTCTTTTTCTCTCTCTCTCCCTCATCCTGTCTCTCTCTCTATCCCTCACGCTGAATCTCTCTGTCTCCCTCTCTTCCTCGTGCTGTCTTTTTCTCCCTTGCGTTGTCTCTCTCTCCCTCATGTTGTCTCTCTCTCTCTCCCTCGCACTGTCTCTCTCTCTCGCCCTCATGCTGTCTCTCTCTCTGTCCCTCATGCTCTCTTTCTCAGTCCCTTTCCCTCAAACTGTCTCTCTCTCTCTCCCTCACACTGTCTCTCTCAATCTCTCCCTCGCGCTGTCTCTCTCTCTCTCTCCCCAGCTGTCTCTCTCTCTCTCCCTCACGCTGTCTCTCTCCCTCCCTCACGCTGTCTCTCTCTCTACTTCGTGCTGTGTCTCTCTACCTTGCGCTGTCTATCTCTCTCCTCCGTGCTGTCTCTCTCTCTTCCTCACACTGTCTCTCTCTCTCTCTCTCCCTCGCGCTGTCTCTCTCTCTCTCCCCCGGGCTGTCTCTCTCTCTTCCTCATGCTGTCTATCTCTCTCCCTCGTGCTGTATCTCTCTCTCTCCCCCGCGCCATCTCCCGCTCTCTCCCTCATGCTGTCTCTCTCTCTCCCTCTCCCTCGTGCTGTCTCTCTCTCTCTCCCTCTCTTCCTAGTGCCGTATCTCTCACCCTCGCGCTGTCTCTCTCTCTCTCCCTCACGCTGTCTCTCTCTCTCTCCCTCTCTTCCTCATGCTGTCTCTCTTTCCCTCAAGCTGTCTCTCTCTCTCCCTCATGCTATCTCTCTCTCTCTCCCTCTCTCTCTCTCTCTCTTGCGATGTCTCTCCCCTTCACGGTGTGTCTCTCTCACTCTCTCGTGCTGGCTCTCTCTCTCCCTCTCCCTCGCATTGTCTCTCTCACTCTCTCCCCTGCGCTGTCTCTCTCGCACACTCTCCCTCCCTCGCGCTTTCTCTCTCTCTCTCTCTCTCCCTCCCCCCAGCTGTCTCTCTCTCTCTCTCTCCCTCACACTGTTTCTCTCTACTTCATGCTGTCTCTCTCTCCCTCGTGCCATCTCTCTATCTCCCCCACGCTGTCTCTCTCTCTCCCTCATGCTCTCTCTCTCTCTCTCTCTCTCGCTCGCGCTGTCTGTCCCTCTCCCCCACACTGTCTCCCTCTCTCTCCCTCGCTGTCTCTCTCCCTCCCTCTCCCTCATGCTGACTCTCTCTCTCTCCCTCGCACTGTCTCTTTTTCTCTCTCCGTCCCTCATCCTGTCTCTCTCTCTCTCCATCACGCTGAATCTCTCTGTCTCCCTCTCTTCCTCATGCTGTCTTTTTCTTCCTCGCGTTGTGTCTCTCTCCCTCATGCTGTCTCTCTCTCTCTCTCTCCCTCGCACTGTCTCTCTCTCTCGCCCTCATGCTGTCTCTCTCTCTGTCCCTCATGCTCTCTTTCTCATTCCCTTTCCCTCACGCTGTCTCTCTCTCTCTCCGTCGCACTGTCTCTCTCAATCTATCCCTCGCGCTGTCTCTCTCTCTCTCTCCCCAGCTGTCTCTCTCTCTCTCCCTCACGCTTTCTCTCTCCCTCCCTCACGCTGTCTCTCTCTCTACTTTGTGCTGTGTCTCTCTACCTTGCGCTGTCTATTTCTCTCCCCTGTGCTGTCTCTCTCTCTCCCTCACGCTGTCGGTCTCCCTCTCTCCCTCGCGCTGTCTCTCTCTCTCACTCACGCTGTCTCCCTCTCTCTCCCTCACACTGTCCCTCTCTCTCCCTCTCCCTCATGCTGTCACTCTCTTTCCCTCTCGCTCACACTGTCTCTCTCTCTCTCCCTCGCACTGTCTCTCTCAATCTCTCCCTTGCGCTGTCTCTCTCTCTCTCTCACCCCCAGCTGTCTCTCTCTCTCTCTCCCTCGCGCTGTCTGTCTATCTACTTTGTGCTTTCTCTCCCTTCCTCACGCTGTCTCTCTCTCTCCATGTGCTGTCTATCTCTCTCCCTCATGCTGTCACCCTCTCTCTCTCCCTCACGCTGTCACTCTCTCTCACTCATGCTGTCTCCCTCTCTCTCCCTCGTGCTGTCTCTCTCTCTCTATCATGCTGTCTCTCTCTCTATCATTCTGTCTCTCTCTCTCTCTCCCTTGCGCAGTCTCTCTCTCCCACTCACGCTGTCTTTCTCTCTCTCCCACATGCTGTCTCTCTCTCTCCCTCTCCCTCATGTTGTCTCTCTCTCTCTCTCCCCTGCACTGTCTCTCTCTCTCTCTCTCTCCCTCGCACTTTCTCTCTCTCTCTCTCTCCCTCCCCCCCAGCTGTCTCTCTCTCTCTCTCTCCCTCGCACTGTATTTCTCTACTTCATGCTGTCTCTCTCTCCCTCGTGCCATCTCTCTATCTCCTCCATGCTGTTTCTCTCTCTCCCTCATACTCTCTCTCTAACTCTCTCTCTCTCGCTCGCGCTGTCTCTCCCTCTCCCCCACACTGTCTCCCTCTCTCTCCCTCACGCTGTCTCTCTCTCTCTCCCTCTCCCTCATGCTGACTCTCTCTCTCTCCCTCGCACTGTCTCTTTTTCTCTCACCGTCCCTCATCCTGTCTCTCTCTCCCTCCCTCACGCTGAATCTCTCTGTCTCCCTCTCTTCCTCGTGCTATCTTTTTCTCCATTACGTTGTCTCTCTCTCCCTCATGCTGTCTCTCTCTCTCTCTCTCCCTCGCACTGTCTCTCTCTCTCGCCCTCAAGCTGTCTCTCTCTCTGTCCCTCACGCTCTCTTTCTCATTCCCTTTCCCTCACGCTGTCTCTCTCTCTACTTCGTGCTGTGTCTCTCTACCTTGCGCTGTCTATCTCTCTCCCCCATGCTGTCTCTCTCTCTCTCCCTCACGCTGTCGCTCTCCCTCTCTCCCTTGCACTGTCTCTCTCTCTCACTCACGCTGTCTCCCTCTCTCTCCCTCACACTGTTCCTCTCTCTCCCTCTCCCTCACACTGTCACTCTCTCTCACTCGTGCTGTCTCCCTCTCTCTCCCTCATGCTGTCTCTCTCTCTCTATCATGCTGTCTCTCTCTCTCCCTCTCCCTCATGTTGTCTCTCTCTCTCTCTCCCCTGCACTGTCTCTCTCTCACTCTCTCCCTCGCACTTTCTCTCTCTCTCTCTCTCCCTCCCCCAGCTGTCTCTCACTCTCCCTCCCTCGCGCAGTCTCTCTCTCTCTCCCCCACGCTGTCTCTCTCTCTCCCTCATGCTGTCTCTCTCTCGCTCTCTCTATCACTCCCTCACGCTGTCTCTCTCTCCCCCACGCTGTCTTCCTCTCTCTCCCTCACGCTGTCTCTCTCTCTCCCTCTCGCTCGCGCTGACTCTCTCTTTCTCTCTCTTTCTCTCTCTCCCCATCATGCTGTCTCTCTCTATCCCTCGCACTGCCTCTTTTTCTCACTCCATCCCTCATGCTCTCTCTCTCCCTCTCCCTCGCGGTGACTCTCTCTCTCTCTCTCTCACTCCCTCATGCTGTCTCTCTCTCTCTCTCTCCCTCATGCTGTTTCTTTCTCTCTCTCCTTAGCGCTACCTCTCTCTCTCCTTAGTGCTACCTCTCTCTCTCCCTCACGCTGTCTCTCTCTTTCCCTCTCCCTCACGCTGTCTCTCTCTCTCTCCCTCGCACTGTCTCTCTCTCTCTCCCCCATCTGTCTCTCTGTCTCTCTCTCCCTCGCGCTGTCTCTCTCTCTCTACTTCATGCTTTCTCTCCCTCCCTCACACTGTCTCTCTCTCTCTCCACGTGCTGTCTCTCTCTCTCCCTCACACTGTCTCCCCCTCTCTGTCCCTCGCGCTGTCACTCTCTCTCACTCGTGCTGTCTCCCTCTCTCTCCCTCACGCTGTCTCTTTCTCCCCCACTCCCTCGCGCTGTCTCTCTCTCTCCCCTGCGCTGTCTTTCCCTCTCCCTCATGCTGTCTCTCTCTCTCTCTCGCACTGTCTCTCTCTCTCTCTCCCTCACGCTGTCTCTCTCTCTCGCTCCCTCCCTCCACCTGTCTCTCTCTCTCTCTCCCTCGCGCTGTCTCTCTCTCTCTCTCCCTCGCGCTGTCTCTCTCTCTACTTCATGCTGTCTCTCTCTCTCTACTTCATGCTATCTCTCTCTCCCTCGTGCTGTCTATCTCTCTCCCCCGCGCTGTCTGTCTCTCTCCCTCACGGTCTCTCTCTCTCACTCTCTCTCTCCCTAGCACTGCCACTCTCTCTCCTTCGCGCTGTCTCTCTCTTTCCCCCGCGCTGTCTTTCCCTCTCCCTCACACTGTCTCTCTCTCTCCCCCTCACGCTGTCTCTCTCTCTCCCTCTCCCTCACGCGGTCTCTCTCTCTCTCTCCCTCCCTCCAGCTCTCTCTCTCTCTCCCTTGTGCTGTCTCTCTCTTTACTTCGTGCTGACTCTCTCTCCCTCACGCTGCTTCTCTCTCTCCCCATGCTGTCTCTCTCCCTCATGCTGTCTCTCTCTCTCTCTCTCTCACTCACTCTGTCTCTCTCTCTCTCACTCGCGCTGCCTCCCTCTCTCTCTCTCATTCTATCTCTCTCTCTCTCCCTCGCACTGTCTCTTTTTCTCTCTATGTCCCTCATGCTGTCTCTCTCTCTCTCCCTCATGATGTCTCTCTCTCTCTCCCTCTCTCCCTCGTGCTGTCTCTCTCTCTCTCTCCCTCTCTCAGTCTCCCTCACGCTGTCCCTCTGTCTCTCTCCCTCATGCTGTGTCTCTCTCTCTCTCTCTCTCTCACTGTCGCTTTCTCTCTCATGCTGTCTCTCACTCTCTCTTGTGCTATCTCTCTCTCTCTCCCTCGTGCTGTCTGTCTCTCTCTCTCTCTGTTGCGCTGTCCCTCTCTCTCTCCTTCATGCTGTCTCTCTCTCTCTCTATCATGCTGTCTCTCTCTCCCTCACGCTGTCTCTTTCTCTTTCCTTCGCGCTGTCTCTCTCTCTCTCTCTCTCCCTCTCTGTCTCCCTCGCGCTGTCTCTCACTCTCTCTCGCGCTGTAGTTCTCTCTCCATCGTGCTGTCTCTCTCTCTCTCTCCCCCATGCTATCTCTCTCTCTCTCTCCCTCATGCTGTCTCTCTCTCTCCATCTGGCTGTCTCTCTCTTCCCCTCTCCCTCACGCTGTCTCTCTCTCTCTCCCTCATGCTGTCTCTCTCAATCTCTCCCTCATACTGTCTCTCTCTCTCTCCCTCATGCTGTCTCTCTCTCTCTCTATCGCTCGTGCTGTCTCTCGCTCTTTCTCTCCCTCGCATTATGCCTCTCTCTCTTTCTCCCTCGCGCTGTCTCTCTCTCTCTCCCACATGCTGTCTCTCTCTCTTGCTGTCGCTCTCTCTCTCGTGCTGTCTCTCACTCTCTCTCTTGTGCTATCTCTCTCTCTCTCCCTTGTGCTTTCTGTCTCTCTCTCTCTCTGTTGCGCTGTCCCTCTCTCTCTCCTTCATGCTGTCTCTCTCTCTGTCCCTCACGCTGTCTCTTTCTCTCTCTCCATTGGGCTGTCTCTCTCTCCCTCACACTGTCTCTTTCTCTTTCCTTCATGCTGACTCTCTCTCTCTCTCCCTCTCTCAGTCTCCCTCACGCTGTCTCTCCCTCTCTTTCTCGCGCAGTCTCTCTTTCTCCCTTGTGCTGTCTCTCTCTCTCTCCATCTCCCTCGTGCTATCTCTCTCTCTCTCTCCCTCACGCTGTCTCTCTCTCTCCGTCTCGCTGTCTCTCTCTTTCCCTCTCCCTCACGCTGCCTCTCTCTCTCCATCGCACTGTCTCTCTCAATCTCTCCCTCTCGCTGTCTCTCTCTCTCTCTCTCTCCCTCGCGCTGTCTCTCTCTCTCTCTATCCCTCGTGCTGTCTCTCACTCTCTCTCTCCCTCACACTGTGCCTCTCTCTCTTTCTCCCTCGCACTGTCTCTGTCTCTCCCACACGCTGTCTCTCTCTCTCGCGCTGTCTCTCTCTCTCCCTCATGCTCTCTCTCTCCCTCGTGCTGTTTCTCTCTCTTTCTCCCTCACGCTGTCTCTCTCTCTCCCTCACGCTTTCTCTCTCTCTCTCGCACTCTTTCTCTCTCTCCCTCACACTCTCTCTCCCTCTCGCTGTCTCTCTCTCTCTCTCCCTCACGCTGTGTCTCTCTCTCTCCCCCGGGCTGTCTCTCTCTCTTCCTCATGCTGTCTATCTCTCTCCCTCGTGCTGTATCTCTCTCTCCCCCGCGCTGTCTCCCTCTCTCCCTCATGCTGTCTCTCTCTCTCCCTCTCCGTCGTGCTGTCTCTCTCTCCCTCCCTCTCTTCCTAGTGCTGTATCTCTCACCCTCGCGCTGTATCTCTCTCTCTCCCTCACGATGTCTCTCTCTCTCTCCCTCTCTTCCTCATGCTGTCTCTCTTTCCCTCACGCTGTCTCTCTCTCTCTCCCTCATGCTGTCTCTCTCTCTCTCTTTCTCTCTCTCTCTCTCTCTCTTGCGCTGTCTCTCCCCTTCACGGTGTCTCTCTCTCTCTCTCTCATGCTGTCTCTCTCTCTCCCTCTCCCTCGCATTGTCTCTCTCACTCTCTCCCCTACGCTGTCTCTCTCGCACACTCTCCCTCCCTCATGCTGTCTCTCTCTCTCTCTCCCTCCCCCCAGCTGTCTCTCTCTCTCTCTCTCCCTCGCACTGTCTCTCTCTACTTCATGCTGTCTCTCTCTCCCTCGTGCCATCTCTCTATCTCCCCTATGCTGTCTCTCTCTCTCCCTCATGCTCTCTCTCTCTCTCTCTCTCTCGCTCGCACTGTCTCTCCCTCTCCCCCACACTGTCTCCCTCTCTCTCCCTCAAGCTGTCTCTCTCTCTCTCCCTCTCCCTCATGCTGACTCTTTAACTCTCCCTCGCACTGTCTCTTTTTCTCTCTCTCTCCCTCATCCTGTCTCTCTCTCTCTCCCTCACGCTGAATCTCTCTGTCTCCCTCTCTTCCTCGTGCTGTCTTTTTCTCCCTCGCATTGTCTCTCTCTCCCTCATGCTGTCTCTCTCTCTCTCTCTCCCTCGCACTGTCTCTCTCTCTCGCCCTCATGCTGTCTCTCTCTCTGTCCCTCACGCTCTCTTTCTCATTCCTTTTCCCTCACGCTGTCTCTCTCTCTCTCCCTCACACTGTCTCTCTCAATCTCTCCCTTGTGCTGCTCTCTCTCTCTCTCTCCCCAGCTGTCTCTCTCTCTCTCCCTCACGCTGTCTCTCTCCCTCCCTCACGCTTTCTTCCTCTCTACTTCGTGCTGTGTCTCTCTACCTTGCGCAGTCTATCTCTCTCCCTCGCGCTGTCTCTCTCTCTCTCCCCCAGCTGTCTCTCTCTCTCTCTCCCTCGCACTGTCTGTCTATCTACTTTGTGCTTTCTCTCCCTTCCTCGCGCTGTCTCTCTCTCTCCATGTGCTGTCTCTCTCTCTCCCTCATGCTGTCACCCTCTCTCTCTCCCTCACGCTGTCACTCTCTCTCACTCGTGCTGTCTCCCTCTCTCTCCCTCGTGCTGTCTCTCTCTCTCTATCATGCTGTCTCTCTCTCTCCCTCCCTTGCGCTGTCTCTCTCTCCCCCTCACGCTGTCTCTCTGTCTCTCCTACATGCTTCTCTCTCTCTCCCTCTCCCTCATGTTGTCTCTCTCTCTCTCTCCCCTGCGCTGTCTCTCTCTCTCACTCTCTCCCTTGCACTTTCTCTCTCTCTCTCTCCCTCCCCCAGCTGTCTCTCTCTCTCTCTCCCTCACGCTGTCTCTCTCTCTACTTCGTGCAGTCACTCTCTCCCTCGCGCAGTCTCTCTCTCTCTCCCCTGCACTGTCTCTCTCTCTCCCTCATGCTGTCTCTCTCTCGCTCTCTCTATCACTCCCTCATGCTCTCTCTCTCTCCCCCACGCTGTCTTCCTCTCTCTCCCTCATGCTGTCTCTCTCTCCCTCGCACTGTCTCTTTTTCTCTCTCCATCCCTCATGCTCTCTCTCTCTCTGTCTTCCTCACGCTGTCACTCTCTCTCTCTCTCCCTCTCTTCCTCGTGCTGTCACTCTCTCTCCCTCACGCTGTCTCCCTCTCCCTCTCCCTCATGCTGTCTCTCTCTCCCTCTCCCTCGCGCTGACTCTCTCTCTCTCTCTCACTTCCTCATGCTGTCTCTCTCTCTCTCTCCCTCATGCTGTCTCTCTCTCTCTCCCTCTCTTCCTCGTACTGTCTCTCTCTCCCTCGCGCTGTCTATCTCTCTCCCCCACGCTGTCTCTCTCTCTCCCTCACAATGTCAATCTCCCTCTCTCCCTCGTGCTGTCTCTCTCTCCCTCATGCTGTCTCTCTCTCTCTCTCTCCCTTGTGCTGTCTCTCTCTCTCCCCTCACGCTGTCTCTCTCTCTCTCTCCCTCACACTGTCTCTCTCTTTCCCTCTCCCTCACACTGTCTCTCTCTCTCTCCCTCGCACTGCCTCTCTCAATCTCTCCCTCGTGCTGTCTCTCTCTCTCTCCCCCAGCTGTCCCTCTCTCTCTTTCCCTCATGCTGTCTCTCTCTCTACTTCGTGCTTTCTCTCCCTTCCTCACGCTGTCTCTCTCTCTCCACGTGCTGTCTCTCTCTCTCCCTCATGCTGTCACACTCTCTCTCTCCCTCGCACTGTCACTCTCTCTCACTCGTGCTGTCTCCCTCTGTCTCCCTCACTCTCTCTCCCTCTCTTCCTCGTGTTGTCTCTCTCTCCCTCACGCTGTCTCTCTCTCTCAATCATGCTGTCTCTCTCTCTCTCCCTTGCGCTGTCTCTCTCTCCCCCTCATGCTTTTTCTCTCTCTCTCTCCCTCACGCTGTCTCTTGCTCTTCCTCTCCCTCATGCTGTCTCTCTCTCTCTCTCCCCTGCGCTGTCTCTCTCTCGCACTCTCTCCCTCGCGCTGTCTCCCTCTCTCTCCCTCATGCTGTCTCTCTCTCTCTCTTCCTCGTGCTGTCTCTCTCTCTCCCTCGCGCTGTCTCTCTCTCTCTCTCCCTCGCGCTGTCTCTCTCTCACCCTCATGCTGTCTCTTTCTCTCTCTCCTTAGCGCTACCTCTCTCTCTCCTTAGTGCTACCTCTCTCTCTCCCTCACGCTGTCTCTCTCTTTCCCTCTCCCTCACGCTGTCTCTCTCTCTCTCTCTCGTACTGTCTCTCTCTCTCCCCCATCTGTCTCTCTGTCTCTCTCTCCCTCGCACTGTCTCTCTCTCTACTTCATGCTTTCTCTCCCTCCCTCACACTGTCTCTCTCTCTCCACGTGCTGTCTCTCTCTCTCCTTCATGCTGTCTCCCCCTCTCTCTCACTCGCGCTGTCTCCCTCTCTTTCCCTCATGCTGTCTCTCTCTCTCTCCCTCACACTGTCTCTTTTTCTCTCTATGTCCCTCATGCTGTCTCTCTCTCTCTCCCTCACGATGTCTCTCTCTCTCCCTCTCTCCCTCGTGCTGTCTCTCTCTCTCTCTCTCCCTCTCTCAGTCTCCCTCACGCTGTCCCTCTGTCTCTCTCCCTCATGCTGTCTCTCTCTCTCTCTCTCTCTCTCACTGTTGCTTTCTCTATCATGCTGTCTCTCACTCTCTCTTGTGCTATCTCTCCCTCTCTCCTT